>NC_060077.1:50150855-50455287 GCF_922984935.1 Meles meles
AGCTCAGGTCAGGACCCCAGCATCCTGGGATCCAGCCTTGCATCGTCTCCCTGCTCAGTACAGAGACACCTTCTCCCTCTCCCACTGCCCTTCCCCCCAGCTCATGCTCGCTGTCTTGAAAATAAATAAATAAAACCTGAAAAAAGAAAACCTCCCTGTTTTGAAACACGTGGAGTGGGCTCTTCCCCTAACTAGATCTTATAGCACACCCACCAGTCTCTTTCATGAAGCTAAAGAAGGGTGGTACCAGTCACTCTTCTCCACCAGGAAGGCTGTCGTTCTCATTTATTTGGCTTATACCTAGTAGGTCCTCCCAAATATCGTTTTCTTACAGAGCGGTTTTCTTCCCGCCTGTTTTCATTAGATCTCCCATCTTCGTCCTTATTTGTTTTCATTTCCATTTCCTATCACAACTTGGAGTTGTACATCTATTCCCTTGTTTATTTGTCTAATGCCTCCTACCACTCAACTAGACATAACAAGGATCCCATCGCTCTTACTCAGCACTGGCCCATGGTAGATGATCTAGAAGTATTTCTGGCTACTAAGTAACAAATGAGTTTAGACTGGACCGCATGGTATTTTGTTCATATACAGTACATTTTCTGCCAGTTGATTTCAAGAGCCTTGATTCCAGCACAATGTGAAAGCAAACGGAGCAGGCGGGTTCATGGGATAGAAACACACAGATTTGCCAGTGTGGCAGAATAGAAGGGAAGGCTCCAAAGGGAACTACGGACAAACGATGCCCTTTACAACAAGGTTCTTCCTCTCAGGATCTTATTTTTCTTGTTTTTGTCTTTTTGCATGTTTTTCTGTTTTGTTTTGTTTTGGTAGTAATTTCTCAGGTTTTTCCCTCTAATCTAAGGTGAACTAAACTATCAAAGGGTAAGGGCAAATTTGTGCTTGACTTTTTGTCTTAAGCAGTTACCGTGTTCGCATTGTGTTATGGATTTTCCACACAGGCTTAAATTGGTCTTTGCAATGCTCTGTTCTTCGTTCCTGTTTCTAAAGTAAAGAGAAAGCCTCAAACGAACACAGGGAAGTCTATCATGCATCACTTTTTTTAACTTTCCAATTTCTATTTGCTCCTTTATTCTCCATACTTCTCTGTCCTCTCTTTTGTTTAAAATCTCATTTAGCATTCTCTTGAGGGGAGAACATGAGATTACAATCTAACGATTGTAATGAGAATGGGTTAAGTTGGTGCCGTTTCCCATTTTCATTACAATCTTGGTGGCAAGAATAATGTAACAGAATTTTTAATGCCTCATATATTACATGAACATTTTCCCGTGAGCTCCTGCTCCTTTTCTGCGGACAGCCCTGTTGCTATGTGCTGTAGGACTTTGATCTTTTTACATTCTGCATTATAATCAATTGGCCATTTCACCCCTTCCCCATAGATTACAGTCAAACAAGTGAAAAATATTTTGATCTATAGCATAACGCTACACCTTCTGACTATAAAATCCTCTCACCTGTAGACCAGTACCTGCAAAATCCATGTAGCAGTGACTCACATTGGACACCAGGGGCCAACCTGGGATCCTGATGGCCAGGTGCTCTTCTGAAAGGACTCTGGGAATCAGAATTTTTGTAACTTAGGGCATCAATAGACAGAGTTGGTGAAGTTAAATATCAGGAGCTCTTGGCAAATTGAATGGTGGACCCCAAGTGCTCACCCTTATAAAATGCCTTAGAGAAATCTGTGGCTCCAAGTGTAGGTCCCAGACCAGCAGCACCGGCATAAGTCAAGAGCATACGGAGAATACAGATCCTCGGGCCTCAGCCCCGTGCAGGGCTGCGCCCCCAGGATCACACACAGTCCTCTCACCTGGCTTCTCAGAATCTCCCTGCCACCACCCCTGCCCTCAGACATCACTCCCACCTAAACCTTTTCTGGCCCTTTCTCTGAAACCATCCAACAAACTATTTCTTGAATGGTCTTTGTAACAAATATCTGGGTCGACATCTTAGCTCTGTTGATACTGCCATGAGGGAAAGTTATCCATCTTCTCTGTGCCTCAGTTTCTTAGTTTACAAATTGGTGATAATTATATTTACTAAATTAACTAGAGAGCAAGAACAAACCACCGTGGTAAAAAGATCCCCAAAACACAGGGACTCGAACCAGACAGAAATGTCTTTATCTTATGAAGTAGCCCAAATTGGAGGTCACCTCTGCTCTACCCACTCTAAAAAAAAGAGATTCTCTCCAGCATATTTCTCCGTGATTCCCTAGGGCATTGTCCTTGTCTTCACAGTTGAAGCCTCATTGCAGAAAAGGAAGCGTCTACATGAGACACACCTTAGCAATGGACCCCACATAGCTGGAAGGGGGTTGGAAATATGGTCCTTCATCAGATGCCTTGCTCCAGTTCTATGACTGTGCAAACAGACCGGGCATTTTAATGGGAGGGCAACTGTCTCCCCCACCCTCTCCTGAGGAGTTCAAGGAATCATGGAGATAAATTGCCCAGCACACTGCCTAGTACTACACACATTCGGTTCTCCATAATTTAGCTGATATGCTTACCATCCTCTTATTAACACTTCTGGTAACATAATCACAATTTTCAAGGCTGTTCAAAATTTCAATTCATGGAATGAAAAGAGAATGAAATTTTACAATGGGCTCAACCTAGGTTCATGTGAGTTTGGCCCCAACTGGGACAAGTCCTGATCTCCAGAGAGCTTAATAAGCAACTCCCTTGACTCTACCACTTCTGTCCTCTATCCCTGTATGCTTTCCATAAGCTGGAGACAGGGATTCGGGTGCTCAGAGCCGATCCACAGAGAGCACTCAGGAGATAGTGCATGATGGAGTCTGGCCTTGCAGAAAGCTCTGGAACATGAACTGCTCTACAAAATCAGTCCCGTCTTGAGTCTTTTGTATCCCATACAGTCTGCCTACAGCTGGAGGTTGCATGGGGGCAAGGGAGAGAACTAATATTTTTTACATAATTCTATCAAAAGGAAGGTAGTTCAGCTGTTAGCAGATCAGCAGGCAGGTGGAGGCAGAACCAGCCTGGTAACAGGGAGGCCCGCGGGGCCCGAGAGCCATCATTTTCTGTGGCTATTTGCCGCTTACTTCCACCATATTAGAGAAATAAAGTACGGGGGCAAATCAGTGTGGAAAAACTCTTATCAAGGTGGGTGGTTGAGGAAAGATTTGGGTCTCATGTCCACGGACTAAACCTCTAACTCCAGCCAGCACTTGGCCGCAGGGAACCATAAGAAACATGAATCACACAATGTAATTTTTTTGCTACCACTGGAAAAATGACTCCTACCACATCAAGAAACAAAATGTTTTCTGCAAAGAGGCATCCAAGCTACTGGTTATTTAACCCGATAACGCTGTACCACTCTGTTGGAGTCAGCTAGGTACTTACAACTAATTGCATATCGCCAAACAACAATATGGGTCTGATCCAAGGAACCATTTTTAACAGGTCATCAGATAAATCAATCAGAGTCTCCAGTTCATCGATAGAAAAATAAACACAAAATAAATTTAAAAATCGGGTGCAATCAGGCATTCCTTGGGAATGATGCAGGGTACTGCGATTCACTGCTTACTGTCTAGCCTCCTTCAGAGCATGCCTCATGTCAAAACCTACTTCTCCCTTCCCAGGACTATGCTCTAAGGCCTTATCACATCACACTAAGGTCAGAGCCTCCAACTAAGTCTCGTCCTATCCCTGACTCTGGGACAGAGCCCATCCCAGGCCACAGCTCCATGTCAGTTCAGTCTGACTTGGGCCTGGGTCCACATTCCCGAGCTCTGCCAGGGTATCATGGGTAAGCCCAGGAGGGGCCCCAGTTCCGGTAACTACATCAACACCCTACCCACTGCCTGACTTTCTGTTTTCGTTCCCAGCCTCGTGCCCAGGTCCTTGTATCTGCCAGTCCATTCAGGGATTTGCAGGATCACCAGTCCCAAGACTTCCTACTGCTCCATGACAGACGGAGCACCTGGGCCACCTGCCCCCTGCGTCGGCACCTACTGTCAGACAGTCCTCCTCCCCACAAAGGAGAAGGAACAGAGGGAATATCCTTAACAGAGCACTGTAAAGAAAGAACACCAGCTAAACTGCTATAGAAAATGAGGGCTACCCTCCTTTATTAGGACATGGGAGTTGCTAAAGACGGGAGCCAAGGAAATGGAGAGGTTGCTTTTGCTCAGTCAGGATGGTGGGTTTCAGTGGGCTTGGCAGAGCCTGGTGGCCGAGAACTTATATTCTGGGGAGTCAGAGCTGATGGGCATCCCAGTCCACCACTCCCTAACACGTAAGAGGATAAGTATTTTCCACCTCAGTCTCAGTTTCCCCATCTGCGAAATAGGAGTAACACCTCCCTCACAGAATTACTCTTGCTCAGATGAAAAGAGATATTATGTAAGTAAGCCTCTTGCAGTAGTTTCTTAAGCACAAGCCTGATATGCAGTAAATATTTATTATTGAGTAATAAATATTGGGATGTGATTTCTGGGGAAAAGATACATGTAGGGTAGTTCATGTCTGGGGAGAAGGAATACATTACATATTTAGAATAAAACCCTAGGTCAGATGAGCCACACTTCGTCAAAGATCCGTAAGTTTAGAAAATGCAGAGCCCGTGGGAATCAGCGAGGTTAAAAAACAAACAAAACAAAACAAAACAAAAAACTCTGCTCTGAGTCCAGAGCAGAAAGAACACTGCAATGGCAG
Source organism: Meles meles (assembly GCF_922984935.1). Taxonomy (NCBI): domain Eukaryota; kingdom Metazoa; phylum Chordata; class Mammalia; order Carnivora; family Mustelidae; genus Meles; species Meles meles. The sequence continues at coordinate 50,155,571 of NC_060077.1, forward strand.
CCCTGGGGTTGGGGATTCTAGGAAATGTTGAGAAGGGTGTGATGGAAAAACCGGTCTGAAATCAGAAAGGTCGCAGAGAGAAGGAGTGGGACCGTGGTCACGCCCTAGGGACTCCACGCACCAAAGTGCCCCAAGGCAACAGAGAAAGCTATCAGAGAAAAAGCAAAGGGAAACAGAAGAATCTGGCACATTTTACTGGGAGGACAGTATATGGAGAGAGGTGTAACAAGGTACGCGGAGCGACTGGGAGAGGGAGAACAGCAGGGAAGTCCGTAGAGGGAGAGGTAAAGAAGCAGTCAGCTGTGACAGAGAGAAGAGGCAATGAAGAAACATAATAATATATAACGCTAGTTCAAAACAACAGCTGGGAATAGGGACTTGATAGTGAAGCGATAAATACCAGCAATGAGGGAGCTAAATACCATTAAAATGCACAATAGTTAATAACAATGAAGCTGAAGTCTGGAAGCAATTAATAAATTAATAAACAATAACAAAGTATCAAATGCATAAAGAAAAAGGCAAAGTTTTAAATATGACCGTTTGGTGAGAGAAGGGCAGGGGTTCACTGGAGGAGAGAGAGGGGAGCATGGTTCAGCCGGACTGCAGAGTCCATACTCTAGGTTCTGAGCAGCTAACCGACAAGAGAGGACGGTTCTCCCCACCTGCCAGCAGTGCCTGGAAAAGTCGCTCATTCTCCTGATGAAGCTGCCATCCCCAGAGCTTCTCATCTACCACCATCATAAATACAAATGTTCTCAGGGACTGACAGCCTAGGTTGTGCAATTAGTGGTGCACGGATATGCCAGGCTTCATACTAACAGTAGTCTTCCCAAGTAACTAGTAGAAATTGTCCTCAAAATCTAGCTCCTGGACCAGACTGGAGACCCCATTCTTAGATTTGGCTTCTGCTCAGCCCCTAAGTTCCATTATCAAAGTCTCAAGCAATTCTGGGAGTCAGTAGGAATCCCCCAGCCCAGGTGGGGGGTCCCCAATGGCTACATGGGCCCCCCTCATCAATTGTCACCTCAACCACAGACCCGAAAGTCTCCATCATTACGGGAGCTCCTCACTCAGGGGACTAGGCACACCCATGTGGTTTGTTTTCAATAGTTTTCCTTTTCTAACATAATTATGATATTTGTACATTTTTTTAAAAGATTTTATTTATTTGACACACAGAGAGAGATCACAAGTAGGCAGAGAGGCAGGCAGTGGGAGGGGAGAAACAGGCTCCCTGCCGAGCAGAAAGCCCGATGCGGGGCTCAATCCCAGGACCCTGATATCATGTCTGAGCCGAAGGCAGAGACTTAACCCACTGAGCCACCCAGGCACCCCGGTATTTGTACATTTCTTTTCCAAAGCACAGGTCAAGTCTTCTTCACTCTTGGGTTCAGAGATTTTTCTCTACTCCAGGCATCACCTACAGAGCAAAATTTAAAAAACAAAACAAACAAAAAAAACCAATAACAACAACAGAAAAGTGAAGACTTGTTTTGCTCCCACAAACTAGGTTGGGCAAAACTACCATGCAGGGAGATGGACGAGGGAAAGAACAGTAAGCTGGTTAGGATAGGTTAAATAGGCAGCCTTCCCTTTTTTAAACAAGTTTGTCCCTTCCCCATTTTGGGGTGACTTCAGCTTGTCATTCATGTGATATTTCTCAGCAGTAAGTTTCCAGAGGCAGGGGAAATTTCTCACCCCTCATTGCTGTCCACACAGCAGTTCCTATTTGTTTTTCCACATTGTTCCCTCCCTTTCCCCCTACATCCCCCCTCCAAGCTCCCCCACCATTTCCCTCTTGTGCCAAGTGTCTCCTATTTCACAAGGACTCAACAGCCAACACTATGGTCTTGGCTATAGCATGGGCTTAGGGATCAAAACACCCCCAACTGGATGAGAGTTTCTGAGCATCCAGATTTCAGTTCAACAATAAGCATAAGAAAAAAGAAAAAGAAAGTAAGGATACTAGACTTGGAGAGAAACAGCTGATGCACATTACAAATCATTCCAGGGTCCATAGGGAAAGAATAAAAGGAAGAGGAAGATGGAAGAAAAGAGAAATGGAAGGAATAATTGAGACTTTCCATAGGATACTAAGAATAACAAGATGATACTACTTTGATACTGGCACAAAAACCCTAATGATCAGCCATACGCATTTAAGGACTTAAATACGTTTAATGTACTCAACTCAAATAATATTGATTGTATAAGATACATGATAGAGTAGTATTAACTGCATTTGGTAGCAATAAATGTGAAAGAATAGCTTCCTTGAATCTACTGCTGCAAACGCAGCCCATCTCTCTTAAAGAGCTATCCCTGAAAAGTAGGAAAAGTCGGAGGGTGTAAATTACAGCTCAATACTTCTGACTGCAGGAAGTTTCTGGTGAGTAAAAGCTTCAGCTTAAGAGAGCAGAGGCCACGCTTTGTTCTGGGAACAGCCCATGGCATCTGTTGCACAGGCTTAAGCTCTGTGCATTGATCATGCCTTACTGACGCTAGTAATAATTAATATCCATTCTGGAGACAGTTAATACACCGACAGGGGTGACCTTTCGACTTCAGAATCTAAATTATTTGCTATTGGATAAATAATTTGTTTTTGCTGGGTTGGACATGAATTAAATTGATTCTAACTACTATAAGTATGATATGATTGATACAGTATTGTGTTCTCTCTTATGGTTAGGTTGTCTGCATGTCTACAAGGACTTGGATATAGGTATAAAGAAACCTATTTCCTGATCTTTTTTTCATGACAAAGAAAGCTATCTTGAACAAGCTCACAATGAATCTGCCCTTAATGGAATGAAAAATTAGTAAAAGAATTAGTTGTCACTCTCATCAACAAATTTAATAATGGCCTTCAGTGCGCTGCACTATTCCTTTGGGGAAATACATTTAACCACAACGGCAGTGTATCACCTCAGTATGGGCTAAATAACTGTGATGTTACAGTTAAATATTCACATCCATGCCATGTGCCGAGAGGGCGACTTTCTGGATCATTATGTAATATGTAGATAAACTATCCACACGGTCACATGGGCAAAACCAGCAACCGCCTTTACAGGGTGATTCATTCTTCTTACATTTCTACAGCTACTCAAACATATTCGTCCCTGCAAGAGGGGAAGTTTGAGACTTGCAATCTAGATCCACTGCTGTCACTGAGCTGTTGTGTAATCTACACAAATCACGGTCTATCTCCAATCCAGGAGCTTCCCAGCTGTGAGATGTGAAGAACGGTGCTTGCCCTTCCAGACCTCATGGGTGTGCTGTAAGGTCTAAATGAAGCCATAAAGGAGAAAGTACCTTGAAAATACTCTACAAGCACAAGATGTCTTTATGGTGACTATTAGTTAGCTAGAGAACAGCAATGTTGGAAAAGAATGAGAGATAATCTAGTCTAAGCCTCTAATTTCACCAATAAAGCCTCTGAGCCCCAAGTTCAAGTACCTAGGTGCAAGGCTGAGCACCTAGGTCTCCTGGTTCCCCAGTCGGCGCTCTGCACTCTGCTGCTCCCTTGCCTAAGTCTTAGTTACCCTTTTTTTGCCACTATAACACAATTAACCTCAGACATCAGTGTTACATTGCCTTTTAACATCAATATTATAAAAGAATTCCATAACACTAGTCGGAGTATGTCACTAATATCTTTTACAATGAGTAGCTGATATTGTAGAATCCCAAAAAATGTCAATTTCAAGTACTCAGACTGTCCCTATTTAAGTTCAAACTGCAAAATATTAGCAAAGACCTGCTGAGCACTTAGAATTGCCTGGCTTTGCTAAGGGTTTTCCATTATGCCATTTCGTTTCCACAATAACCCTAGAAAGTTCACAGTTTTTCATTCTTTTAAAGGAAAGAAAACCGTATGTTTGTTCTTCACCCTGTCTGAGCTCCACCTGGTTTTTAGTAAGGAGGCTAAGCCCTCTAAACTAAACTTTCCAGGCTCCTACGCCAGGAGCTTCCGGATGGATTCAGCCAGCTGTCGGCACTGGCTGGACACTAGAGGGCAGCAGGGACGGAGAGTCCCGCCCCTCCCCTTGAGAGGTACACTCTCTCCCACAGTGGCTGCTTCTCAATGGTTGCAGCTCTTGCTGGACAGCCCTTTCGTTTGCGGGTCCTCACTCCCACTGGATCCTAGTCTTTCTGAACAGCGTCTCCCCATTTGTTCCTCAAGCCCTAACAGAAGGAGCAACTTCCTAGTGTTGCAAATCTCGGGGTTGCCTCACTATTGCCTCTAGAGTTTTTAGCCCAACACCTTTGCACTTAGTCCCCAAATTAAATTCCCTCTGTTGAACTATCTGGTCTTCTGATTGGATGCTGACAGATACACTAAACAAGCAAGTGACTTAAAGAGCACAGACGTTTTATATGGGGACTGTCCGACCATAAGTCTATGCCCTTAAACTTGAAAGATTTCTGTTTCCTACAATGCCATGGACTAAGCTAGTGGTCTCCAAGCTTTTCATTAACTTTTTTGATTGTGTGCATTTAGGAAGAAAAAGTTTGCAAACATGGACCCCTGATATATGTATATTTATTTGTAAATTAGATATAAGTACTACTACTACGTGGTATATTAAATACTAGTAAAGCTTAATTATTTTAATTTAATTTTGTTTAATTTTTGAGATTTTTTTTCTACACAAAAAATTTTTTTGAATTTTGAATGTAGTGGAAATATGTCTTTAATTCTTTACTGCTGTTGTGTATTTTTAGCCACGTTCTTCTGAAACACGGAGGCAGTCTCCAAAAGAACTCTTATTTTCTCTCTCCTTGTGAAACATACCATGTAAACAACACAACTGAGGAATGAGGTGCCAAGGAGGAAGTGAGGAGACAAGTGAGAATAAAAATCTCCTAAATTTTTATTCTCAACTTAAGACCAGTTTTCACTCTAGACAGATAAGAATCCTCAGCATCTTTTTTTAAAAAACAATTTTATTGAGATATGATTCATATACCATAAATTTCACTCTTTGAAACTGTATAATCTTGTGCTTTTTAGTATAGTCACAGAGTTCTCCAAACATCACCACTAACTGAGAACATTTTCAACACCTGAAAAAGAAAGCCATACCCATCAGCAGTCAGTCCCCATTCTCCCCAGACTCCAGCTACCACTAATGTCTTTATGGATTTGACTCTGCTGAACATTTCATATAATGAAAACATATAATGTGTGGCCTTACAATATATGGCCTTTGGTGATGGTATCTTTCACTCAGCCTAATGTTTTCAAGGTTCATCCATGCCATAATATACATAAATATTTCACTCCTTTTTGTGGCCAAATAATATTCCATTGTCTAGATAGAGCAAATTTTGTTTATCCGCTCCTCAGCTGATGGACATATAGGTTATTCCCACTTTTTAGATACTGTAAATAGTACCTCCATCAGTGTTCACATAGTTTTTGCGTGATGTATGTTTGCTTTTCTCTTGAGGCTAGGAATAGAATTTCTAGGTCAGATGGCCACTTTATGTTTAACATTTTAAAGAGGAGCCAAACTATTTTCCAAAGCAGCTGCATCACTTCACATTCCCACTAGCAGAAATATCTGAAGGTTCCAATATTTTCTCATTCCTCTAATGCTTTGTATTATCTGTCTTTTTTATTTCAGTCATCCTGGTGAATGTAAAGTGGTATCTCATTGTGGTTTCAATTTGCATTTCCCTAATTATTCAACCTTTTTAACAGCTAAATAGTTATTTGATTAACATTAATACAATAAGCATTCATATAAATTAAATATTAATAATTATTTTCAGTGAATGAAACATGAAAGATGGCCAATTTTATTTGCACACAGAAGAGCATTCCAGTGCTCTAACAAAACACACATACACACACACACACACACACACACACACATAAAAATGCAATGTAAAAGCTAAGAAACCATTTCATGTAGAACTGTAACTATACCAAGATATTTTTTGATTTCCCTTTTGATTTCTTCCTTGACATGGGTTGTTCAGGACTGTGATATTTAATTTCCACATATTTGTAGATTTTCCAATTTTCTCCTTGTCGTTAATTTCTAGTTTCATACCAATGTGGTTGGAAAAGATACGTGGTATGATTTCAATCTTCTTAAATTTGCTAAGACTCGTTTTGTGGCTTATCACATGATCTCTCTGGGAGAATGTTCCATGCATGCTTGAGAAGAATGTGTGTTCCGCTGTTCTTGGATGGAATGTCCTATGTATGTCTGTTAGATCCATTCGGTCTAAAGTATGGTTCAAGTCCAATTTTTGCTTGTTGGTTTTCTGTCTGGATGATATAGCCACTGCTGCAAGTTGGGTATTAAAGACCCCTGCTATTATTATATTATTGTCTATTTCTCCCTTCACATCTGTTAGTATTTGCTTAATATATTTAGGTGTTCTAATGTGGGGTGTGTATCTATTTATGCCTATTATGTCTTCTTGATGAGTCGACCCCTGTATTCCAGTGAGTCTTGCAGGTTGATTATAGTTGGGGATTGTTCTTTTTATTTACACATTTTTCAAAATAAGACATACAGATGGTCAACAGGTACATGAAAAGATACTCAACATGCTAATCATCAGAGAAATGTAAATCAAAACCATAATGAGATGTCCCCTCACACCTGTCAGATTGGCTAGAATCACAAAGACAAGAGATAACAACTGTTGGCAAGGATGTGGAGAAAAGGGAACCCTTGTGCACTGTTGGTGGGGATGTAAGCTGTTGCAGCCGCTGTGGAAAACAGTATGGAGATTCCTCAAAACATTAAAAATAGAACTTCCATATGACCCAGCAATTCCCACTTTTGGGTATTTATCCAAAGGAAATGAAAACAGGATATTGAAATGTTATCTGCACTCCCATGTTCATTGTAGCATTATTCACAATAGCCAAGATATGGAAAAACCTAAGTGTCTGTCAAAAATAAGTGGATAAAGAAGATGTGGTGATGTATATACATGTACACACGGAATATTGTTTTCATATGGAATATGGTACATTATTCAACTGAAATGGAAGGACATCACTGTGACAACATGGCTGGACCTTGAGGACATAAAGCTAAGTGAAATAAGGCAGAGAAGGACAAACACTATATGATATCACTTATATGTGGAATCTAAAAAAACTGAATTTGTGGAAACCAAGTAGGGTGGTAGTTAACAGGGGCTGGGGGTAGGGGAAATGGGAGATTTTGGTCAAAGGGTACAAAATTCCAATTAGAAGATAAGTAAGGGGGCGCCTGGGTGGCTCAGTGGGTTAAAGCCTCTGCATTTGGCTCAGGTCATGATCCCGGGGTCCTGGGATGGAGCCCCGCATCGGGCTCTCTGCTCAGCAGGGAGCCTGCTTCCTCCTCTCTCTCTGCTTGCTTCTCTGCCTACCTGTGATCTCTGTCTGTCAAATAAATAAATAAAATCTTTAAAAAATAAAAAAATTTTAAAAATTTAAAAAAAAAGAAGATAAGTAAGTTCTGGGGATCTAATGCACAACATTGTGGTTACTGAAAACAATACTGTACTACATACTTGAAAGTTGCCAAGAGAATAAATCTTAAATGTTCTGATCGCCAAAAAGAAAAGGTAGTTATATGATGTAATGAAGGTGTTAGATAACACTTGTGGTAATCATATTGCAGTATATAATTGTATCAGATCAACACATTGTACACTTTTAAGTTGCACGATGTTATATATCAATTGTATCTCAGTACAGTTGGGGGAAAATATTTCTTTTTATTCCTGTCAATTTAAGAAATATGTAGTGAAGAATGATTTTGAAAAAAGTTAAAAAAAAATAAGTTATGCAATTGTCCAAATCAGCCCCACCTTAATAAATTTTTATGTACTTTATCTCTCAGTTTCTGATAGAAGTGTGTTAAAATCTCCCATTGATTTGCCCATTTATGATTATCATTCTATCAGTTTTTTTCTTTCCATTTCTGATGCTATGTTGTTAAGTGCATACAAGTTTCTAATTATTTTATCTAATTGGTGGACTATTATTATTATGCAATATCTCTATTCATTCTAATGTATAGGTTTGCCCTAAATTCTTCTCATGGCATTAATATTGCTATATTATCTTTTTGGAAGTTCTCCTTGATGTGATAGGTAGAATAATGACCCCCCAAAATATGTATATATTTTGATCTCTGAAACCCATAAACATATTGTTTTACAGGTCAAAGGGACATTATAGAAGTGATTAAAGATCTTGAGATAGGAAGATTATTCTGGATTAACCCAGTGGGCCCAATGTAGTCAGAGGGTCCTTATAAAAAGAAGGCAGGAAAGTCAGTGCCTGCCAAAAAGATGTAATGACCAAAGCAGAGGTTGGGAGGATGCAATTGGTGGAAGGGTATGTGAGCCAAGGAGTGTAGGCAGTCTATCTAGAGGTTGGAAAAGAAAAGCCTCCAGAAGGAATGCAGCCCCACTAACAACTGTAAACTTGGAAACCATAAACTTAAAATGTAATAAGACTGACCCAACCCCCCCCACCCTCGGACTCTAGCTTCTGCAACATTTGAAAGAATCTATGAATCATTTGGTCTCTCCAAATAGGGTCTACATTCTTAACCACTAATGCTAATTTGATTAATTAAACCAAACATCTGATTAACATTTCCAGCTCATTCCCTGAAACTTTTCTTACAATGTACTATATTTTACAAAAAAACTACATTTTTCCTGTTTTTGTCACCTACTCATTTTTAATCGAAATTCAGCATATTATTGTTGTTAGCCATTGAAAAAAAACCTTATCTTCACTTACATAATACTTTCTAAAAATATACAGCCATTCTTAAAAGCTTCAGGAAATGGTGTGTGTGGTGGACTGTACTGTCCACATTATAAGACCAAGGGAAGCATTTATCCCAGAACTGGACATTGATGACATCATTGGAGTCACTACACCGCTCTTGGCCAGAAAGACTACAGACCTTTGGGAAGACCTTTCCAGAAGTTTTGTTCCAAAATGAAATAATACCAAACAAAAGAATAATCTATTCATTCAGTTATTCATTCCACAAATAAATATTAGGTACCCACCAACATGCCAGAGACTGGTCAAGGCACAGCGGATACAGCAGTGAACCAGACCTTCAAATTCCCGCAGTCAAAGGGGACACGTTCTGATGAGATGCCTTTCACCAACCTTCTGCGGCTGCTGCCTGAGCCTGAGGTCGTGCGTGGTGCCTTGCTCTAAGGCAGCAACCATCTTGCCCCTCCGGGGGGAAAAAAGCCATCACACTGAGGATGACAAAGCTTCAAAACAGAAAGAAACCAGTTTAAATGAGTGTGAACAGCTCAAGGCCCCAAAGCAATTCACTTTCAGCAGCCAGGGTTTTTCTACTTCTAATTCTCAGAGCTTGCTTTCAGAGAGCTAATGCCCACAGAAGAGAAAAAACAAAAATAAAAATAAAACTCATTCGGACTGTCCAGATCATGGCCCCATTTGCTAGCTGAAACTCATCTGAGGAGCAAAAGCATAGAGAAGATGTATTTCTGTAACTGACATTTTCCACACACACCTGCTTTCAGGCTGGAAACACCCGACTTCCAGAACAATGCCTAGTCCCTTGGGGTCAATTCCTCTAACTGCTGATCTCCTTACTCTTGCAAAGCTCCCAGATAGCTAACCTAGGGTAGTTCTGATAGAGCTAAACCTCAAACTGTTCAAAATCTCTATAAAAGCTTCAATTCCCATGACATGTTGAGCCCAAGTCTCTAAATGTACCTCTGCTCTCAGGGCATAAAATGAGCAGGAACACGGGGATGTCTAAACTTCTAGCTTTTTTGATGGCTCATGAGGAAACTCATGTTCAAAAAACAGAACTAAAAGGGCTCACAACACACACACACACACACACACACACACACACACACACACAGACACCCCTTAACATCCCCCAGACACAATTGGTTTCTCTTAAATACCCTCAGAGCATTCCAGTTTTCCTTCATGTCGATTATCACAATGTATTACTCAATACTTATCAGTGTTTATATTTGATCTCTAAAGGTAGGAACCTTACCACGTTTGCTCATCAGTGCATTCCCAGTGGATGAATGAATGCATTTTTTATCCATTCCCTGGCCATACAAGATGTAGGTGGAAGACCGACCTCTCGACGTAGAGCACGCCCTGCCCCTTGAGGATGGGGATTCTGAGATTACAAAGCAAGTTGGCAAACTATCATTGTTTCCATTGCCATAGCATATGACAACTGGGGTTTCTTTTAGGCTCACCAACATCAGGGACCACACACTAGAACCTCTTTTCCAAATTGCATATACAAATTTCCAAAAAACATATACAAAACATCTTTCCTCACTGATAATCCATGAGCATCTTAAAATGTAGGATTTGTTCATCATTTAGATTTGAACTGGTAATCATTACCACAGTAATTTATTGTCATTCCAAGTTTATAATGTAAATTCTTCAGTAAACATTTCGTAAACATTTAGTAAGTTTTATATTATGTTCTTTTAATCTCCCAAGGCACACACTTCAGCATCTTTATTTCCCTAAAATTCAGAGGCTAAAAATTTAAGCCACACTGCACAAACATGTTAGGGAACATTTGTGCATCAGAAGGAATATGTAAACACAGAAAAGCAGAACTGAGACAGATTGACCGTGAACTTGATAAAGTTCTTTCAAGGCCCCAGAATTGCACCAACAACATACTAACAAAATCCTATATGTTCTTACAAATTTTGCAAAAATAAGCTATTTGTGTATTGTTTTTATATAAAAGCCCCCAAGTTGTATAAGCTTAAAATAGATTGTGCAGGTTTAACCTATAAGCTCACAACCTAGATCCACAACCAAAGCTAAAGTTCAGAAAACTTTCTGATCTTGATCTGTTTCTTACCACCTAATGGATAGTCCTTTCAGGTGGGAAGAACTATCTGAATTATTCTCCCTGTTGCTGTGGTCCTTTTCCTTTTTTTTTTTTTTTTTCCCCAAACCAACTCATTCATGCCCATTTTCTACAAAGCAAAAGAGGTTAAAAGGTCATAACCTGTGGTTCCCTTCCAAACTTCAGTACATTCTTTGTGGATCTGTAGCATTCTGTTGGGGGTAAAAATATACACAGAGTCCCTTCCAGCTGCTCAACCCAAAGTTAGTCTTGGAGTGCAAAGTGCTCTACCTCGAAATTACTGAAATCATTATAGTTATTTTTATTTGGGAATCTATGGCCCTACCAAAACCTGCACTGAAGTAAAATGAGTATTTCATTATTCTTCATGAATATCTGCAGAAGCAACTGTCTCAGTCACAGAAACACACACACACACACACACACACACACACACACACACATATATGAAATCTTTGGAAAAGAATATGTTTTGACTGCAGGGATGATTTTGTATGAATAGAACCCTGAGGCATCTAACACTTTAAATGATGGTTTCTATTCCAGGGAAGAAAAAATATTTTTCCTTGATAGCACTTTTTTATATTCACTACACTGGAATTACTTTTTCAAAATTCTGCCAGTGAAGACTTATCATATGTGGGTGCCATTGCTGTAACATAAAGATAAGGATTGAAGCAAATTCTACTCATAAGCTCATGAGCCCGTAAATTGGAACTATCCTTCATAACACAAGGCATTTTACCCGTCCAAAAATTATTCTTAAAGGCAAGACAGGAGTTTTCTCCTACAGAAAATTCCCCTCCTCAACTGCTTGAACCTTTTCAAAGGCTTAAATCATATTTGTTCACAGACTATGAGAGAAAGATACAAACACCATCCACAACCTATTGACTATAGAAACTGTAGAAAATACACGCTGGGTAAATTTTTATCAGTTCTAGATTTGAATAGCTATCAAAGCATTTCAATAAAGTATACAATATTATTTTTACAGATGAAGAAAAATCATTAAAATCTATATAAAACTGAATAAATAATATAATTGTCATTAGGGTTTTTTGAAGGGAATAACTTCATTCTAAAATGTCTGCCTGGTGTTGGGATGTCCTAAAAAGCCACCCACAAGCCCCAAGTTCTGTAAGTCTCAGCCTAAATCTAGGAATAAAACTTCTCTTACCCATCCTCTCCTCCAGAAGCCAACCATGTCATTAGATGTTTTATAGTAACCCGCAGTGACCCTTCACTGTTTGAAACAATGGCATCATCTGTGTGGCTATGTGCTTCATGTCCCTGTCCTCTGATAAACCGTGAAGGCCACAAAAGCAGGGATGTTGTGTTTCTTGCCCATCATTATACCTCCCTCTTTAGATGGCATCCTTGAGAGTCAATAAATATTTGTCAAGTGAGTGAATAAATGAGTAAATAAATGAATAGGCAATAGAAATATCACATATTCTTTTCTGAATCTGTTGTTCTGAGGTGGACAAAAATCAATTGAGTGAAATTCTTGCTATTACTTGCTATGATTTTAGCCTTACCATGATAGATTTTTGAAGTTTCGGGGTGTTCCCGAAGTAGAGCCCTCTCACCCACTCACTTTTTTTTGACACTCTCTGCATTTTCTTTACCTTCTGAGGAGGCAGATGGGTCAGTCTAAAAGAGCTGTAAATCTCAAATTTATTTTAAAAAACCAGTGACCACTGCTTCCATTATGTAGATAGAAAACAAGCTAGAAAGTAATGTTGAGCCCTTCCTTACGGCACCACAGTAGACCAGAGGAGAGCCAATCTCATCCAAATGCTCAGATAGACAAACACCTTGGTCACTAAGCACTCCAAATCTTGTTTCAAGGAAAAATCTTTATAAAAGATCTCTACGTATCTGTTGTCAGTATACCATAACATTTCGTTATCACCGAACCAGACAGCAACTTGCAAATTAACACATGGGCTGCCGCTGCTTGTAACACAAACCTAGCACCCACAGGTCATTAGGGTTTCCGTAACAATCCTAATTCCTCAGTAATTTGGTGTTGTTTTTCCTGTTTCTATCAGAACTTGCACTTTGCTTTATTATTGTTGAGGAAGGAGTTCAATATTTCTTTCATAAAGATAATTGTTTCCGTGGGATTTGAGGCTTTTCTCCCTCCCCCATTTAAGAGATGCCTATGTGGCTGAAAACCCATAAAATGGAGACGTACCTCTTCATTAAAAAACTTTAACCTCTCACTAATGATGATATTAATACCCAGCGTGCGATAAACACCTGAGACGTACTTTGTCCTAAACAACACAGCCTTGGAGAACCTTGTAGTCAATAAAATAAAATACCCCTTTCTCTTTAATTAACATATGAAATAAACACAATCTGTGACACCTAGTGTGCAGCAGCAATTAAGAGGCATTGCTTAGTTAAACCTCCTAATACCTCATTTAAATATGCAATTAAGGGATAATTGCCTTCAATCAATAAAAAAATTGAAATATTTCGCAGGGGCTTCAATTATTTTTTGCTAGGCTTTCTACTTTCCACTTGGCCAGCACTAAGCCTCGGAGCCTCACTCCTTTGGTTAAAGTGACATTACCCCCCTTTCTTGGTACTGGCTTTTAAGCATGCTATTAACATCGCAAGAGACCAATAACTGTGCTAAGCTTTAGAAACCATCTCTTTTGGTCTGGGCTAGAATTTTTCTGGCTCTGAAATTGCCTCTTCGTGACTTGCCTTGGGTTATGTTCTTTGTTTTTACTCGGCCCGAAGCCCTCCATTTTCATCTCCTTGCAAAGGAATCTACTACAGTGAAGGAGGAATGATCCGCTGCCCTTTACTGATGAGGCACCAACTGCAGGAAAAGCAACATCGTGGCCGTCAAATTTGTTGGTGCGTTGACTTTGTCGGGCCTGGGTTTTGTCCCTCAGCCCCCTCCCCTAAAACACAAGCTAGGAATGTATGTATTTACAAACCGCTATTGTACAGAGAAAGAAATATTCTAAACCTATCCTTCAGACCAACCCGGGGAAGTGTGTGAAGTGAATCAGGAAGTAATGAGAACCACCACTGGGGAAGATCGAGGAATAGCTAAAAGGGTTAGGTGTGGGGCCAGCAAAACATAACCAGATATTCCTGCCAGAAAGGCACCAACTAAATAATGTGTTGGGTTGACAGGAGATGGTCTCAAGTGCGGAAGCTGACCGGTGAATACAAATGTGTAGTAATAATCTTATAAATTCAGCCATAAAATCAGAGTATATAATCAATCAGCAAGGAGCAAATACCCTACAGACAAAGCCAACTGAAAGATCAAGTGGCATCTGATGAATTCGCGGCTCTCTACGTGGCTCTGGTACATAACGCAGGCAGTGAAATACGCCGCCGCCTGAATTACTTGAATTGGCGGCCCAGCATGTGCCTAAACTTCTGTTTCACTTTGATTGAGCAGGTGTGACCTTAAAAGAGCAAGGTCATTTTGTTCCAAAAAGGAGAAAAAACATAAGTAGATCATGGCTCTGGAACGCAAACAACAAGTCCTCTTCAATTTGGAGTCCTTGTCCTGGGAGCCCAGAGCCAGGCTACATGGCCGCCTGTACTGACCACCCAGACGGACCCAAAAGAAACCTCAGGAGCAGATGAAATCTGTGCCTACCCAGAGCTAGGCACCACCATGCCTAAATTCTGACTTTTTTCCTTCCTATGATCTGGGTCTCATCATCTTAATCCAACACACGTCTCACTCTTCTCGGACAACTGAGCTCCTACTTCAGAACTCCCAGGCCTGTCCATGAAATCTGACCCTCATACTCTGTCCTAACATCACTGCCTGAGTGACTCAAGACTGTGACCTCATGTCCATGCCCTTGTACTAAGTCTTCTGGGCAACCTTTAACACTCAAAGAAAACTAGTCTCAACCAGTTTTCACCAATTATAACAGGACCAAGATAATCCCAAGTGCTGTTCTAAATGCAGTGCAGAGGGGGTCTGGGTGGCTCAGTCAGTTAAGCATCTGACTCTTGGTTTCATGTCAGGGCTTGATCTCCAGATCGTGGGATGGAGCCTGGCATCTGGCTCTGAGCTCAGAATGGAGTCAACTTCAGATTCTCTCTCCCTCTCTGTCCTGCTCACTCTCTTTCTCAAAAAAAAAAAAAATATTTTTAAAAATTAAAAAAAAACTTTTTTAATTTTTAAAAAATAAATGCAAGTCAGAGTCTCTTTAGTGTAATTCTCATAACCCCCAGAGGACGGTCAGTTCTCATCCTTATTTTGCAGGTGAAGAAATTGTGGCTTGGAAAGACTCTATCACAAGAAGTAGCTGAAGCATAAACTGATGACAGCTTCATTTTGGAGTTCAAAAGCTTAGCTGTTTATACTAGACAAACTCGCTGCTATCTCAGTTTTCCAAAGTGTGGCTAATTATCTCGTGGCATCAATCAGTGAATCTGAAATAATATAAACCATGTTCTTCCAGGTTTCATCTTCATGACTTCAACGACCCTGAGTGGAAAAACTCTCCTGGGTTTCTCCTTTACCCACACACTACTACCACACTCACAACACCTATGACACCACATGGGAGGGTTTTCCACACATCAAGCAACTCTGTGACACCAGCTGAGTGTACTACAGTTCAATTCAATCCTGACACTCACCAAGTTAGCGCAGACCCCACGGGTTAAGTGATCAGTCCCATGAGGCTGCCCCCTACTTCAGACCTAAATGCAAAGAGTAGTTCCCCAGATCACCCACAATTTCTAGCTGACTTCACTATGAATTGGAGGCTCCCATCATCCCCCTTCTTGGACTTGATCATTTCCTAGAACAGTTCACAGAACTCAGGGAAACATTTTTGTTTACCGTTTATTATATAATAAAGATATGACAAAGGATACAAATGAACAACCAGATGAAGAGATACATAGGACAGGGTCTGGAAGGGTCCCAAGCACAGAAGCTTCTATCCCAGTGCAGTTGGGATGCACCACCCTTCTCGTATGTGGATATGTCTATCACCCAGAAGCTCTTCAAACTCCATACCTTTGGGATTTTTAGGGAAGCTTAACCACGTAAGCATGATGAATCATTAACTTGGTTTCCAGCCCCTCTCCCCTTCCCAAAGGATGGGAGGTGGGAATGAAAGTTTCAAGCTTCTAATCAAGGCTTGGTCTTCCTGGTGACCAGCTTCCATACTGAAACTACCCAGAAGCCACCAAGAGTCACCTCGTTAGAACAAAAGACACCCCTACCACCCATAAAATTCCAAGGGATTTAGATCTGTGTCAGGAAGGGAGGTCAAAGACCAAATAATAAAACAAAAGATGTTCCTAATGCTATTATTGCTTAAGAAATCACAAGATTAGGAGCTCTGTGCCAGGAACCAGGGGAAGATATGTATATATTTTTTTTATTTGATAGACTTTCAAGAGAACTGAAACCCTACCACAATATCCCTGTTTTTCTAGAAAACAATCCTCTATTTTAATTCATTTGCTGTTTATTCATTCATTCATTAAGTAAACATTACTGAGTCACCAAAATATCCTCAGGCATCACTATGCTAAACACAGAGATAAAGGAGATCAATAGTCTTGCCCTCTCCCCACGTGCCTATTCATCTTCTACACTGCCTTCAAGAAATCCATTCGATTGAGAACATGAAATTACCATCATTCAACTGTTTACAACATACAAAAGCAGCAATCTTGCATAGTTCAACCTAATAGAACAAAAGCCCTTTGGTGGCTTCCCAATCCATATGAAGGGCAAAGTTGAGTCTTCTGAAAATGTCAGAACATCTCTCGCCATAATGCTTGCTTCCCCACTTCCGTTCTTCCTCCCTCAGGGCCTGGCTCATAAGGCCTCTGAGAGGGCTACTTCTCGCCTACCCTTGTTCAGAGATACTCCTCTCTGGGTTTTTGAGCTCCTACCCATCCTGCTGGGTATGCCAAGAATGCAAGCCCCTGACCATTCTTTACCTGGGTAATTTCTCGGGTTTGTTTTTGCAATGAGGAACCTTCAGGGATAGGTAATACATCTCTCCCTAAGACAACATGCAGGCTTGGTGATTGCTTGTTATAAAACAGTCGGTTCCCCAAGCTCAGTCTTCCTCAGCTGCAGCACAGACCCATCTGTCCCATGGCACTGGCCCAGCAGACTGAGAGACAAGGGAAACTGAAGCCATGCTTATATCCAGGCTGCCTGCTCTGCTGTGAACGATGAAGTCTTCTGTCTCTGACCCAGGAGTCTCATGGCAGCCAGTATCTATGAAATGGTATTAGACCAGCTTCCTAGAGTACAAGCAAGGTAAAATCAGGGCCCAGAACTGATAGTCTCTTCAGATTCAGAGCAAACATGTCCTGCATGGAACTTTGATATTCTCAAGTGGAGTTCATCACTCCACCCTTTGTATCATCACGTTGCTGGGTGGACTCCCTTATTATTGTACTTAATAATATTAGTATTGATTAGAGAAATAAGCAGCTACTGAGCTGTGAGCTCCATAACAGTGGGAACCACAGTTTATTATTTTCTTTTTTGTTATGTAAAATTCCCAGCATGGTTCCTGAGAATTAGTGTTCATTCAAAAATGTTGAATTAAATTGCTGAATGAATAGTATAGTGTTCCTGTTCTTTAGTAATTTACAACCTAAATTTGTTTCTTTGTTATTGTTGCTCAACCTTTTGTTTTTCTATATAAGGTGGCTTTTTCTCTTTTTTTTAAGGGGAGGTGGTGAAGGGAGGGTTAAATTCATGATGAAAAGATACAAAATTATATGCTTATGTTACAATCTTACAAAAGTTAAAGTCCTTATTTCTTTCATCAGTACCACACTGAAGTAGTTGCCCATCTAGGATATACTCTTCCATATATTTTCTATGCATATTAAAACATTTATGTCTACTCATTTTCTTTACATGAGTCAAATCATACCATAAATACACTCATCTATTTTTTCCACTTAACAACATATTGTGGATATTTTTTTCAAAGTAATACCTACCTCATTATTTTTAATGGCTGCATGGCATTTGTTTATTAGCTTAAGGTTATAGATTACATAATCTATTTAACTAATCCTCCAAAAATGAACATTAGGCTTTTTTCCAAGGTTTTGCTATTATAAATAACTCTGCAATGAATATTTTTTATGCATTTCTGTGCCTAGTTTTGAATATACCTGTCAAAGAAATTTCCAGAAGTAGACTTCCTTGGTAAAGGTGTATGAATTTTAAGTTTTCATATGTACATATTAATCGCCAAATTGCTCTCCCAAAGTATGTATCAATTTACACACTGCAAAAAAATGTGTGAGTGTGCTTGTTTCTCCATACCTCTCAAATACCAGACATTGTTAAAGTTTTTGTGTTTTCCAAAAGAATATTTCAATCTTTAATTTTTACTTATTTGAGCAAATTTTATATATGTATGGCTACCTGTCTTTTCTTTTTGTGAATTACTTGTTTTCTTTCCTCTCCTAAGATACTCTGGATTTGTGTGGGTGTGTTTTGGGGGTTTTCTGGTAAAGAAAATGCAGCTTCATTTACTTATTTATTTGATATTCATTCTCCCTCTGAGCTTCTTCCCACTGGGTAGACTCTTTTAATCCAACAGGTAAAGTTAATCCAGTGAATCCTCTGGTATATTTTTAGGAGTGCTTTGCAATTTAAGAAAATGCACCTTTTGTCAGATGTGTTGCAAAAATATTTCCCTAGTTTATTATTTTTTCTGCTTTCTCCCTCATCATATTTTGTATCTATAGAAATTTAAAAAATTTTTTTATAATCAAATCTGGCTTTCCTTTACAACTTTTGGGTTCATATAGTTGTTTGTTTGTGGGGTTTTTTTGCCTTATTTAAATTTTTGTTCCATCTTGAATTTATTTTGAGCTACAAATGAGTTAGAAATCTAAGTTTTTCTAATTTTTTCATAAT
The DNA here is from genome assembly GCF_922984935.1 of Meles meles. Classification (NCBI taxonomy): domain Eukaryota; kingdom Metazoa; phylum Chordata; class Mammalia; order Carnivora; family Mustelidae; genus Meles; species Meles meles. The sequence continues at coordinate 50,174,396 of NC_060077.1, forward strand.
TGCATCCTAGATGTCTAAAAAAGTCAGAATCTCTTCTCAAATATTATACTCACTCTACCTGTATGTTTCCTGTTGTCTCATTGTTATGAAGACAATTTTTTTTAAGACAATGTTAAAATGAGTTTTTCAAAAGAATATCTGTGGAGTCATAGTACTTTTGTATAAGCTATAAAATTAGAAGAATTAATATTTTTTAAAAATTGATATAAATCATTGCTATACTATCTAAAGCATTTTAGATGTTTTGGCTTTTTCAAATAAAATATACTTGCAATCAGAAAGCCATTGCTTGGGATTTGGTGCTGGCTTTACAAGGCAGACAATTCCTTGTTGGGCTAGTTGCTCCTTCTTTAGGTCGCCAAAGATGTTCGTTGGGTTTAGGAAAAGGAAATGAGATTCTGAGATTCTGGACTCTGGTTCTGCATTGGGTACACAGTGAGCTTGTGTTTCCACCTGGTACAGTTCAAGGAGAAAAAGCAAAAATGGGGTCTCCAAAAGGCTGGATATTTGGGAGAAACCAAAATAGCTGGTGTGGGATTTTAAGAATTGGTATCCAATCCTGACAGAGGGCAATTTGAAAACTGCACATGACTTGTAAAGTGTTCTGAGAGCTTAACTAGGCAGCCCTACTTGCCTTCCCTGAGCTGTCTGTGCAGGTTCTGTCCCTGGCTCCCTGGGCACCTATTTGAGTCCCTTAACCCTCTGGGCATCTGTTCCTCATCAATTCAATACAAGGTAGCACACTAAATCTGCTCCCTACCCTCTTAGGGCTTTCATTTTGGCAGAAAAGATAGATATCACATCATTTATCTGATCACCCATTTTTCATCTTCACAAAAAACAAGACTGGATGCTATGAGAGAAGTTGGTTCACTGGACCCTGTCCAATGGCTGAGGGAAGTCTTTGGTGAGTTGAATTCAAAAGGATGAATGGGAATTAACCTCCGGGGGTGGAAGTAGGGTGCACAATTGCTGAGGGAAACTGCTAAGCAAAGGCTGGGGGACAGGAAGGAGCTTGAATGGTGTGTTTCAGCAAGGGAAAAGGGGCCCGGACTGGAGGCAGAGGAGGCGAAGAGCTGGATGTGGGCCAGGGCACAAGCTCTATCTTGGGTTACAGGGGCCAGACTCATGAACAATCTATATGAGGAGGGCTGGAGGTAAGTGCATGGACTATGCCTGGGGATTAAAGATGTGTGGCCAAGCAGAGGGGCCGCCCACCCAGCTTCGGGGACCAAGGGAGGTTGGGCCAGAGAGTCAAGCCTTAGGATTTTTCAAACCTCAATTTATATGTTAAATCTCTGGATTTTAAGTGTTGCCTGAATTTGAAAACAAATACATAAACACTAGGTGAACAAAACATACTCATTCCCCAAGTCTGCAAGCATCTCATCAGCAAACCACAGAATTAGAAGACCTAGAAGGTATTTTCAGACACCTAAGTTTTATGATCTATGATTTAACGATACATTCTGGCCTTCTCCACTATAAGAGGAAAACGTGCATTGCTTTCTCTTCTGCCATTAGAGTGTATAATGTTTCTGAGAAAACATCTCAGCTTAGTTGCCATCTGCCTTTTATACTGGTTTTTACCAAGTCTCTTTAGTTTACTGAATCATAAGGTCTTTCTAAAGTCAGTTAAACATAGTATAATTTGTAAGACCAAACGTGTAATAACTAGAAATTACGATGACATATTTTCAAAGATGGTTGAGATATTGAACTATAAGCACACGAATAATTTTAAGAACACCTTTTAAGTTTCTACTATCTTAACTGTTTCACACAGTTTTGCCTATGTGTTCCACCTAAAAAGTAGTCAATTTTTTTACCATCTCTGAAATTATTCTTAGATCAGCGATTCTGTACACACAAGCCAATTACTTACACTTTGATAATAGATTGAGTTGCTGTGTTGATAGTGTGGTAATCAGACACACGCTTATTCCCTCTCAACACATTAACCTATTTTAACAGGTTTGACGTGCATGCTACACAAATAAAGACTTCATGTCAAACTGCTACATTGTTTGAGGTTTAGGCAGAGGATTTTTCCTAAATATTTTTTTCCTAATAACTCAGTAATACATACTTATTGTAGAAAACTTGGAAAACACACAAAAGTACATTTAAAAGTAAATATTATCCATATTCTCCACATTCAGAGACACTTGCTTGTTGAACCAGTATATGATGTAGAAAAGTTTTTTTGTTTTTTTTTAAAGATTTTTTTAAAAAATTTATTTATTTGACAGAGAGATCACAAGTAGGCAGAGAAGCAGGCAGAGAGAGAGAGGGGAAAGCAGGCTCCCCACTGAGCAGAGAGCCCGATGTGGGGCCCGATCCCAGGACCCTGAGATCATGACCAGAGCAGAAGGCAGAGTCCCAACCCACTGAGCTATCCAGGCACCCTGATGTAGAGGTTTTTATTCTGTTTTTCTACATAAGCTTCTGTCATAAGTACTTCTCATGTCATAAAAGTGGTGTAAGGAGCGACCTTTATTCTACAGAGATACATTTTATAATTTGCATCGTATAACTATGCCATACCCCCACTGTTGGGCAATGAGGTTGTTTTTGGTTTTCCACTGTCAGAACAATGCTGTGAAGAACACACTTCTGCACATTTACTGAAAAGATCTTTGAGGCAGATACCTCAGTTTTAAGTGGCAAAGTGGAAACACGGTATAGAAAAGAAGAGTAGGCTGAGTAACTCTGATATTGTTATTAAATAAAACAAGGGCACAGTATTTTTGGAAAACAGAACAGAGAAAGTTGGACACAAAAGGTGTGATTTCACAAATTCTAAAGCAAGTCGTGGAAGAAGGTAAGTAATGCTAACGTTGCGGTTTTTGCTTCTCTCCCTTCCTTTGCAAAAAAGTCATGTTCCTGGTTTGGTTATAGAATAGGCTCAACACAGCAGACTGATTTACATTAGAAAAGAGCGCTTCTGGGTTGTTAATGCTCTAGCTGTTGACAAACCATAAAACATCCCAAGCTGTTTTGTGAGCTAACATGTCCCCTCTTAAGTTAACTATGTAGTTACTTACATAGTAACTCATTGTCCTGGTGTTACAGCCCGGGGAGACTCCCAGGCTCCAAGTCAGTTTCCAGGGGCGTATTCAGACATGAATTTGATGCTATCAGACGTGAGATCAGGTCCAGCCACCCCATGTGCGGCATCCTGACCCAAGTGCTTCAAATCTCTCATACTCTCCATTTTGTCTTTTCTTTCCCTTGCCAAGCAATTCAACAGGCTTCCAAGCAGAACAGACAGGAATTAGGCACTCCTTTACCCAAAAGAAAACCATTTATAACCACCAAACTTCCATCCTACAATCTCACTCCCTAGCATTCCCAGCACTTTTTGAAAATCATATCTTATTTGTTAAGAAGAATTAACACCGGGTCAGATTTAAAACATGGGTATCTGTATAAACAAATCTAGCAAAAAGAGGAGTATCTTCTTTAAATAGGTAGTTGCAAACTCCTTACGTAGTCTTTCTCATTGAAAGGAACGCAGCATCCTCATCATGAAAGCAGTGTTAGCGTAAGCTGTCAGTTTGGATGTGAGCCACGGGGCAACAACTGACTGGCTGCTTACCATGAGTCCCACACTTTGCAAGATGTTCCGTGAGTCCAAACACAAAATGCGTGGGATATAGACTAGTCTCCTAGTTTCCCAATGCAAATTTTCTCTTAAAGACTGATCCAATTTGAACACAGAACATTTTAGGGATGTCGAGAAAACATTCAAAGAGCTACTTCCTGAATTCAATTTATTAATTTATACATACATATTTATAATGGCCTACAGTATAAAATACTATCGACTTAGAAATATTTCTTTGCCCACCTTACATATCACAAAATTATTGTATTCAGACCTTTCACATGTATTTTTTTTTTCATGTATTTTTGACGTCCATGTTCTCACCATAATTGGAGGCACTTCTTGAGATTCCTAATAGTTTTTTAGGATATATGATGTCTGTGTCCTTCTAAGTTGCATGAGACATAATCTTTTTATTTTCTTTGATTTGTAGGTGAAGAATGAAAAATTAGGTTCATCATTTTCCTCCTTTTTTATCACATTGCCATTATCGGACCATACCAGGCCCTTCTCTTGGTTTATTTATTTTCTCCCTTCATCCTTAATCCCCATTTGCACTCTTCCTCCCCATGGCCCCACACTAATGTGTTTGATAGATGTCCTTCCATATCTGTTTATGCCTGGGAAAGAAGTAGGATTGCTGTGCATATGTATTTTCAATTCACATAAATGGTGTTGTGCTACACATTTCTCCTTATTTCTAACATTGGTCAATTCTGTTTTCCAAATCCAGCCACACTGCTCTAGAACATCTTGAGGTTGCCCCCAACTCTTGCTTATATTCCTTTCTAGGATCCCATGAAGGTTACCAGATAAAATACGGGATGCCCAATTAAATGTGAATTTCAGATAAACAACAAATAAATTTTAGTAATAATTTGATCCCATGCAACATCTGGGACATGCTTATACTAAGAAATTATTCACTGCTTATCTGAAACTGACATGTAACTGGGCCTCCTCCTGTATTGTATCTGCTGAATTTGGCAACCCTTGTCCCTACCCACTTTACTTATCCACTCTCCTAGTGATGGAAACATAGGCTGCCTCTGTCTTGTCACTATAGCAAATGACAACACAACAAAGGTCCCTATATGTGCTTATAAGGGAGCTGGGAGATACAAAGTTTACTTTCCAAATGACTAGTGATCACACAGTCACTAGTATATCCTTGGTGTTACCGAGTTTACTGTTTTTCCTTCAGGTATAAATTGGGTAATATCTTTTTTTTAAAGTTTTTGGATGATGCTACCACTGGAACGATAATCTAAGCAGCAAGCACCAATGATGAGTAATGCCACCTTCATCACATATCAGGTTTCCATGAGGCAGATTTTGCATTCTCCATTTTGTCCCATTGGACAAAATGTTTCTGAGCTCTTTATTCTGTTCCATTGGTTGATTTATCTCTTATATCACTAATTACTATGCAGTCTTCATTAGTATTGCTTCATAAAAAGAGTCAATATCTAGTAGGGTAAATTCACCAACTTTTTCTTTTTCAGAAATATCTTGCCTATTTCATCCTTCATTCTTTCATATAAATTGGTGTTCTCAATTTGGAAGACATCTTGAAAAGGTTTTCAGTTTCCTCCATACAGGTCTCGCAGCTCTTTTGGTAGATTTATTCTATCAGATAATTTGAAGGTATCCTTTGATTATTTTTGTTCTTGTACATTTTTAAAAACTATGTTTTCTAACCTATTTACGCAGAAACGCATTTGATTTTCGTTAACTTCGCTCTTGTTTTACCAGTGTGATAAGCAGAATAATGACCCACCCAAAGATATCCACATTCTAGTCCCTGGACCCTGTGAATGCTACCTTACATGGCAAAAGGAACATTACAGATGTGACTGAAGTTAAGGACCTTGAGATGGAGAAATTACCATGGATTAGATGTTGAATACAACCCAAACACATGATTCCTTAAAAGTGAAAACTTTCCCAACTGTCATTGGAAAACGCTAATTACTGAAGGTTTTGAAGATGGAAGAAGGGGACAAATAGCCAAGGAATAAGGATGGCCTCTAGGAGCTGGAAACAGATTCTCCTCCAGAGCCTCTAGAAAGAAACAGAGCCCTGAAAATCCTTAATTTTAGCCCAGACCTGTGTTGGACTTCTAACCTACAGGACAAAAAGTAATAATAATACTAAAATGTAAGCTATCAAGTTTGTATAAATTTGTTATAGCAGTAACAGTAAATATAGTCAGCCTTCTTGTCAAAGCTTCATTATAGTTTATATATTATAGAAATATGGAAATTATATATTATATATTATTGTATGTTATTATATATAGTACTTTATATATATAAAATATGTATTTATTATTGTGGAGGTGGCTTGTCTAATCCTTATGTCTTTACACATTCTACTGCACTAGCTGGGACCTCCAAAGTTGAACAGATGTAGATGTCGTCCTTGCTTTATTTTCTACTGTAAGAAAATACCTCTAACATTCCTTTTATTAAGAATGATACTTTGATATGCTCCTTTATCAGATTAAGAAAATTCCCTATTGTCCTGGATGTCTTAAGTATATTTTTGTTTGGTTTTAATCATAAGTGATGGTTGACTTTTATCATCTTTTGAGATGATCATATGATTTTTTTTCTTTTTAATAAGTTAAGTAATAAATTCCACTTATACGTTTTCTTATGCTAAGCCACTCTTTCAATCCCGGAATAAATCCAACTTAGTCATGGTGTATTATCTTTCTACACACTATTTCATTAGGTTTTCTAATATTTTATTCAAATCTTCACACTCATGTTCATGAATGAGAATGCCTATAATTTTTCTTTCTAGGACTGTATTTGGCATGTTTGTTTTCAAGACTGTACTCATCTCATAGATTAGGTTAGCGACCATTCACTTTTTTTGTGCTCTTCAAGATTTTACGTAAGATTAGAAAAGTCTTTTTCATTAACTAATGGAATAGTTTCATCTGCAAAGCCATCTGGTTTTTCAGCTTTTGTAAAAATTTTTAAGTAATGGTTCATTTATCTCATAATTATAGAACTACTCTGTTTTTCTACTTAGTTAATTATTATTTTCCCAGAATTTGTCCATTTTGTCTTAATTTTCAATTTTATTGGCATAATTGCTCTTAGTATACTTTGTAATTCCTGTCTTATTGGAAGTTACAGAACTCTTTTCATTAACACTATTATTTTCTGGTGACTTCTCTCATTTTTTTGAATCAGTCTTGCCAGGAGATTCCAATTTTCTTATTCTTTCAAAGAGCCAACATGTTGATCCTATATATTGTAATTTTGTTTTCCATTTATTGGTTTTGCTCATATGTTTGTTCTTACTCATCTTTCTATTTTCACTGGGTTTGTTCCCTTACATCTCTAACTTCTTAAACATAATGTAACTAATTGTCAGTCTTTCTTGTTTTCTGGGATAGCATTTAAGATGTTAAGTTTCTCACAAAGTACGATTTTCACTGCACTCTCCAAATTTTTTTTTTAAAGATTTTATTTATTTATTTGACAGACAGAGATCACAAGTAAGCAGAGAGGCAGGCAGAGGAGCAGGGGAAGCAGGCTCCCTGCTGAGCAGAGAGCCCGATAAGATGTGGGGCTCAATCCCAGGACCCTGGGATCATGACCTGAGCCGAAAGCAGAGGCTTTAACCCACTGAGCCACCCAGGCGCCCCAACACTCTCCAAATTTTGATACAGTGTGTTTCCATTATTGTATAAGTCTAAGTATTTTTTTTACTTCCATGATGGCTTACTTGACCCGTGGGTTATTTGGTAGAATGACTTTTAATTTGTAAGTCATGAGGATTTTTATTATTGATGTTGTTGACTATAATTGCATTTTAATAATTTTATTAGGGTGTATTTTATATACCATAAAATTCACTCATGGTAAGGGTAGAATTCAATGATTTTTTAAAATAAGTGTGTAAGGCTGTTAAACATCACTACATTCCACTTTTGGCACATTTACAACACCCCAGAAAATATCCCTCATGCCCATCTGCAGTCAAGTTATAACTGCATTTACACCCGCATTATACGACCCGCATGATATGGATTCCTTTGAACTTACTGAAAGTTCCTTTATGGCCTAGATCCACACAGTGTAACACTGTAGCCACTACACCATGATTTTTTAAATTTAAGCTACTCAAAGATAAGTAACATTAAATTGTAGTTCCTCAGTCTCACTGGGCATATTTAAAATACTCAGTAGCTGCATTATTGGACAGCACAGGTCTAGAACTTGTCTTTTTTCGTCAGTGCAGGAAGTTCTACTGGACAGCACTGGCCTACATATTATTCCAACTCTCTTTTTAGTTGGGTCTAATCAGATACTTAATCCATATTGAGTGTTTTCTTTCTTTAAACACTCCATATATAGCTTTTCCATGGTTTTTAACAATTTTAATATTTCTTGTGCTTGGGGGCCTGAATCTCTTGTTTATTGTATCTGATGATGATCACTCATGATGGATGTCCCCTGGTTGTTCAGTAGTTTTTTTTTTTTGAACTTAGTGCTTGACTGCAATGTGCGGGAATTCTAGGAGCCTACATCCTACGAGCCTAAAATTTTCTCCAAACAGGATTTAGTTCCGCTTTTTCTGTTATCTAAAGGGTACCAGGGACCAAGGACCACATTTGCCCTCCCAAATAGTGCTGTCAAAGTCCCAGACTCCGTGAACTTCCTGGCCATAGGCCCAGAACAGTCCCAGCCCCCACTGCCTATCACTCTAAGCCCCTACCTTAGCTCATTCTACATCATTCAGAGAGGATGGGAAGTCTGTTAAGTATCTGCCATTGCTTACCAGCCATTTATCAACAAGTGTGTCCTATTGCGATTTAGTTGTTCTAGACGTAATCCTCCCAGTGCCCAGCCCACCAGATTGCCAAAATTTGCTTTCTGTTACTTTTTAAAACAATTTGACTAGGACACCACTATGAGTAGCCCCAAACAGTACTGATTTAACTTATTTCAGATTTATATGTCTTCTTCAAATAGCATCTTTTTCAAAATAAAATAACTGAACCACACAAAAGATTTTGTAAATATCTGAACAGAAGGCAATTATCTCTCTTATAAGGGAAAAACATTTTACCTCATATTCAGACTATGGCAGGTTTTTTTTAACTAAGGGAGAGAGCACAGTGCAGTGGAAATATGTTGGACTTTGAGACCAGATAGGCCCTAAACGCCATTTCAATACCATCCCTCAATACCTACATGCTCTTTGCAAGTACCTTAATCTGGGCCTCAGTTTCCCTTTTGCTCCAATGAAAATTATAAGATATGCCTAGCAGAGTTGTGAGGATTAGTGACAAGGAACCGGCATACAGGATAATTCAATAAAAGTTGGTAAGTTTACGAGTGAAAATTATTATGAGTGACAAAGCGTTGAAACTGTACTCTCATCTCCTACTTGGCAGATGAAAACACAGGCTTTAAGAAGGTGCCTTCCAAAAATAATTATGCAGTCAACTCATATGAAGCTTTATACTCTTCAAAGCTGTGAAGCATAGTAGGCCTTTGTTGCCAGTATAGCCACCCATGGCTCTGGGGTAGACAAGAAGCCATTGTTCAGCAGGAGCTGTGAATGGAGCTTGGACGTGTGATCTGAGGGGTCTACACATAGCCCCTCGCAGTGCAGGACAGAGCCAGGGGAGGGAAAAGAAGGGGAGGTGCAGCAGGCTTGATGCAGAAACTCCTAAAGGCCAAGATTCCTAAATTTGAACCTGATCTATCAAATCATTAGGAAGGAATTCTTGTCAAAGTGAGTAGATAAAGAATATGTCATTAAACGGTGTGTTCAGGATTCACGCATATGGCTCGTGGGCCTCCATTTGTTCTCTTGCCAGGGCTGCACAAGCGTTAGTGGCAAACCTATCTTTGGGAAAATCTGCTATGCTCTCCTGTGCAAAGAGCCCTCTACCCCAGGACATGGGGTACAGGACATTCCATTTACTACTAAATGGAATTAGGGAGTCCTGGGGGATGGCAGCTTGCGTCCAACCCACGTCATCCCATGGGAAAAGTCAGGCACCCTATGTATATAATTCTATCCAAGGTTTAGAGCTCTGTTTTCTCATTACAGCCTTACGTACGTGCCTTCCCACCCCACCTGCACCTAAATCTAACCCACCAAGGTGGATTCAGGTGTCCCAGTAGATGAGAGGACATACAAGTGCAAATCTCACCGTGTTTGGGGAGCCCCACTTTGGTCCATGACAAGTGCCATGACAAGCCAGTGCACACGGCAGTTTACGGGCTGAGCAGGTGCACAGATGAGTCTTCTCCTTTCTTCCCAGGGAAGCGTTCCTTCACCAGTGTAAGTCCAGTGACTTCACACGAGGCACGAACTACCCGTATCTCTTACTCCAAACCATTTGCCACCTGGGTTAGTGGTTCTCACACCCGGGTAGGAATAGGAATCAACCAGAATATTTCAAATCTACAGATTTTTCAAACCCCGCCTCCAGAGATTGATTCAGTAGGAGGTCTGAGGCAGAAGCAATGTTCTGCAGTTGTTGTTCTTTGTGTTGTTGCTGGTGCGTGTGTGTGTGTGTGTGCATGCGCACACACTCACGCCCATGCCTATGTGTGTCTGTTTATTAAGCTTACCCAGGTGATTCTGACACAGCCAGCTCTGAGAATCTGGCTTTCCTTCTGAGAATCAGGATTCCAATTTGTGTTTCTTCTTAGGTTGTATGCCTTATTTTCCTATGTAAATAGTAAGCCCCTGAGGGCAGAAGTTGTGTTTTACACGTGTGTATCACTCACTCTGCAGCTTGCAGTGTGCACTGTGTCTAGCACATACTCTGTAAAAAACACCTTGAGGTAGAAAGGAAACCCAGACCTTCCAAGGTAAGAGTAGTGAAATTGAGCATTACCACACCCACATGGTAACTGACAAAGTAACTTGTTGCCACTGTTGCTTTTTGGGTTCTGCAGCCTCTGGTGTCATGGAGTCGAAAGCCTTTGAACCCTGTGGCTGTCCCAAGACTTGCAGCATATTGGCAGCTTCGAGCCCAGCCTCTCCAACAGCTCTTTGTTTTGTTTGCTTGTTGAGCTGAGTTTAAAGCCAAATTCAACTGTGAATCATTAAAAAGGGGATTTTTCTTAAAACCAATGATTTGTCTTTGGACAACTGGCAGCTCCGGCCCCTGCTTGAGCCTCATTAATTTCAGCGAGAGTTGTTAGGGACAGAGGAAAGCCAGCCGGGGCTGCCAGTTTTTAACTCCTGCTCAGGGGGCTTAAAGAGGTAGTCCCAAGGTTCCTGCAGCCACATCCTTCTTTAAATTTAATCAATTAAAAAGAGCAAAAAGTGAAAAACTCACTGTAGGAAAAAAATATCACTTAGGTGATCTCACTTTTTCCATGGGTAGCTTTGCTTTTCCCCCAGGCATGTGGGCAACAATTGTCCCCACCTGAATCCGATCAGGGGAATGACTTGAGACATTCACTTAGGTGAGAACCTTTTGTTAACCAGAAAATTGGTCCCTTTGCCTCCCTGGGTTTTTTTTACATATATATATATATACATAAGTATGCTTTACTTTCCCTATTTTTTTCTTAAATGGTACTTATGCAGACACCTTATTGATGTTTTATTCATGTGGACAAACTGCTTCCATTATGTGAATGTACAATTGGTGGAAGTCAATGGGAGTCAAACAGCTAAAGCTCTATGCAATGCTTTAAAAATTGCAGGACAATAATAACAACTTAGGAGTCTGCCAGTGTTGAGATGGAGTTGGGCAAACTTTCTACAACGTACAGTGTACATATTCATCTTCAAACTGTCAAAGGAGGCTCATTACCATCTGTTTCTGTCAATAGGATGAACCTATGGTCTGCTCAGGATAACAGCATAAGGTCTTCATCTTTTCCTGCCCTGTATATCAGGAAAGGCAAGTAGAAGGGGCGCCTGTGTACAAGGAACACCTTCGAGGCACCAGGCACCTCGCAGTCTGCTGAGGGGCATGGAGCTAAGTCAGTCAAGACTCTTAACCTCGAAGAACCCCATCTGGAAGAGGCACTCAGGTCCTTCACCCTGTGAAATCTCAGAAGAGAAGACAATGGACCCTGGTCACAAGGGTAGAAGAGCCACAGCTGCAACATGGGAACTACAGGATCACCCCACAGAAAATCTTCCCAACTACTAGGAAAAGAGGAAGCATGGGGTATTCACCAGTAAGTGCAAGGCAAGGAAAGATGGAAGACTATGGAAGGCTAGAGGATGGAGAAAACAATTCGAATTTGTAAGGAATGAAATGACAGAGTTTGAAAGATCATTTGAAAGATCATAAAAGCAAATTCGGTATGTTTACTCAAGACTCGTATGCACGTATTTAGCTGAATATCTACGCAAATAAATTAGCTTAAACAAATGACAACCCTCTCTTTGAAAAATTATAATAGCTACTAGATCTAAAATCTCTGTTACATATCCGGGACTCATGTCCCTGCCTTGTCCCAGAATTCTGCTCAAGGCCCCTTCTTTAGGCTTCTACACATAAGCCTATGCAGGTCCAGTGTCTCACATTCCTTCATTCCCCAGAACACAAACAAATACATATTGATCGGTTAGTTACTTTCATGCAGGTACATTGATTTCTAACTTGCTTAATTTTCTTTTTGTATGCTTATCTCTTTTTTATGTGCATCAACTATCCATACATCAAGCATTGGGTTGTGAGATATTCAAGAGCAGAAACAACATGTTATGCTTCTCTTCTATCTCTCCTGAAGTGCTAAATTGTTGTTAGTGGGCTAAAGGAGAGATTAATTCAAGGTTAGAAAATAAACCTTGTAAGAGGACTAATCAAAGAGGTGGGGAAGATGGGTCAGTTAGTAACTGCACATTGGCTTATGAAACCTGATTATATGCAAAATCGTGATGACATGTTTTATTAAGTTGTACAAGGAGTAAAAAAAATGAAGATCCCAGGCCAAACCACCCCTCACACACACGCCCACGCACACACATACACACACACACTTTTAGAATTAAGCTTCTACTACTTTAAGCAAAAGTGGTGGGATTCCATCTTCATTACTGGGACAGCTAAAATTTTCAGTAGAGACTCCAAGCAGCTAGGTGTTAGAGCATGAAGGTATCCGTTGCTAGGCTGTGGTTGGTGGTGTCCAGAATGTAAACAACCTTGACAGCCTCTGGCAAGACACTTGCATCTCCAGACTTCAGCCCGCATCGTGAAGATTGTGTGCCACTGGAGAAGCATGTCTAGAGCTCTATCCAAAAATCAATGCATACGGCGCTGATTTTTGCCCCTGAAAGCTGGTACGGGAGCCACCTTCATTCCTCGGGGACCTTCTCTTTGAACCGCATTCTCTCTACCTGAGCCCTTGTTCCTGGTGGGTTCATCCATCCCCACCTACCACCGTGGCTGCTGATTTCTGGCTATAGTCCCCTTTACATACATAAGTAATAGATAGATAGATAGATAGATAGATAGATAGATAGATAGATAGGATAGGATAGGATAGGATATATATGGTTCAGTTACTCATTAGTATAAAGTTTTTCTGATGACCTCCTACCTCTACAGCTGTTACAATTTGGCATTTCATTGGTTCCCTCAGATTCTCCATTCCTTGACCAAAAGTGATCTGATGCTTAACTACACAAGTTTGCTTGGGTTGACATCTTTCCAGTTTTTTGGGTTTCCCTTCAAGCAGTAGGATTCATAAAAAAGGAAGAAAAATTATATCTCCCTTGGAAAAAATATGTCTTTGAAGGAAACAACTTCCTGATTAAGTAACTGGAGTTTTCCGAAGATGGAAGTAGTTTTGTCATTGTTGCTCTTTTTAGTTTTTTTAAAAAAGGCATCGGAAGGGGGATAGATTACCTGGTTAGATACTCAGGTGGTAGAAAATGAGGCAAACAAAAGAAATCCACCATGAGCTTTCCAGGTCCAGAAACTCCTAGTGGATCCCAAGTCCAAGTGATACCATTGTCTATAAGGCTATTATTTCTGGTTTCTGTGGCACTTGGTATTCAACAGAAGTTTCTCTTCTGACATCTAGAACATCTTCTGGTACTATAGCTTCCCCATTCTCTCCTGCAGATCTCTAGGATACTTTCCTACCTTCTCAAAGAACGATGGCAATGAGATCACAATTGTTCTTGTTTCCCCTTCCATTGTCCAGCCTCCTCAGTTACGACCAAGTCTACCTGCTCTCCACTTCAATCACCACAGCCATCACCACAACCTGGGCTTCAACATCACCAAGAATTCCATCCCCTTCAAGATCTCGGACTTGGACCAGCTTTCAGTTCTTTCACTTCTTCCCTCCTCTGAGTGACTCTATTCACAGCAATTTGGCTTGTACTCGTATCTTTCTAAAGAAACTTTTCAAAGGTGATTGAATGCTCTCCCTCCCAATGGCAAGTATTGGTGGTGAGTCTCACCAGACTTCTTTAGAGTTGGCATTTTGTTATTTTTTTTAAGATTTTATTTATTTATTTGTGAGAGAGAGAGAGAGAACATGCACAAGCAGGGGGAGCAGCAGACAGAGGGAGAAGCAGTCTCCCTGCTGAGTCTGATGCAGGACGTGATCCCAAGACCTGGGATCATGACCTGAACCAAAAGCAGCTGCCCAACCAACTGAGCCACCCAGGCGTCCCTAGAGTTGGCACTTCCCAACAACCTGTTCTTCTCAAAAATCTCTCCTCCCTTAGTTTCTATTACCCAGTAAGAATTCCTCTCTTCTTTCTGGCTTTTCCATCTTGGACTTCAGCACTGATTGCTCTTGGCCTGCCTCCCCCCCTCCCCAGAGTTCTCTCCACTGCTCTCTTCTCTTCTAACTCCCAGTGCTAGACCCCACAGTGATCTTGAATCTGCATCTTCTGCCTCCTCTCTCAGGAAAGGAGTCTGGCAAGACATGCATTTCCAACTCTCCACCTGAAAACCCAATTTGCCATGGTGCCTAGCACATAATTACTGCTTAGTAAGTATTTACCATATTCAATTGAGCATATATACTATATTCAATTTAGTAAATACTAAGCCTAATTATGTCCTGGGTACCATGGCAAGTACAAAGATGAAAAGATATATCTTTGTGAGCTACAGAGGGAACACTTGTGGTGAGACCCTGGCTAATCAGAGAATAAAGTCCCATGGACCAAAATTTGCCCTTCGAGTCTCTTTGCAAGTTCTCAGGCAAGAACAAAGTGAAATAAAGTGAAAACTATGCCCTAAAATTCAAATTAGTCCTGGATAGACCTTATACAAGATTCCAACCCTGGAACGTACTCAGATGGTCTTAAGGAAATCACGACATGATTCCTCCAGAGAAAATTAAGATCTACAGCAGAGGGTGGCAAACTATAGCCCACAGCCTAAATCCAACTTGCTGACTGCTTTTGTAAGTAAAGTTTTATTTATACACAACCACACATTAATTTGCATATTGTCTGTGCCTGCTTTTGTATTATAATGGTAGAGTCATTGTACAGAAACCATGTGGCTCACAAGTTCCAAAGGTCCTTACAATCGGACCCTTTAAGAAAATCTTTGCCAACCCCATAACTTCCACTTGCCTTATTATAAACATAAGCTAGGGTATTTCTTAAAATAATATATTTCTAGGCCCCATGCAGACCTAAGAATTAGAATTTCTGGGGAGAGACCTGGGACTCGGGATTTTTAATAGGCGCTACAGGTGTTCCTTAGAATCAGGTTAAGTTTGGAAAACACTCGCAGAGTGTTTAAGAGCTTAATCTTTAGAATCCTAGAGCTCTGGATTTCCATGTCGGTGCTGCCACATCTAATTCTATTACTTTGGGCAAGGTGCCTACCTCTCTGAGCCTCCGTTTTTGTAGTATGAAGTGGAAAAACAAACGTACTTTGCTCATGATTGTAGAAAGGAGTACATGAGCTTCTCTAGAAGATTCCTCCAAATGTGTGGCACATGGGGTTAGCTTCAGCAAGCATTTTATCACCATCACCATCATCATTTTCTCTTCTTCCTTATTTACTATAACCATCCATATGTTTCTCTTGCTTAGCAAGGTTTTGATGGGAGTTCTCTTTGAAAATGGTGGACTCCTTCACCTTCAAGCGTTCATGGACCCTGAGTGCTCTAGCCTTCTTTTTAAGTTTAAAAATGTTCAGCAAATAAATTTTTAAGTGATTTACAACATCTTTTATTTAAGGAGTACAAAGTACTTCACAAACAAGTGGATGTGATGGGGGAGATCGAGAAGGCAAATTGACCTACCCCAAACCACACAGCAACTTCCGGAACAGAATACGCAACGTCCACCTCCCAGCCCACCACCAACACACCTTTCCAAATCACCCTCATTATCATTTATTTATTACTCTTTTGAAGATAGGATACAGCCAACCTATCAACAAAAAACCTTTTACAGGCCCACAAAATGCTCACAAGCCTTCTCTCCATTCACCAGTGTTGGACATTGACAAGGGGAGGGCAGTGGGTCTGAGGAGCTCCAGACTTAGAGCATATCACTCCCCTTCTCAGAACACTTCAGTGGACCCCAGTTGATTCTCCGAGAGATTTAAATCTCTCATGCACTTTAAATTCCAGCCTCCTCCCTGAGTTCTTCATATATATCTCATCTTGTGGTATCCACTCTGGCTAGAGGAGATCCACCATGGCCCAACTGAACAAATCCCAGGCATTGCTACTACACTTTAGACTCCATGAAAAGAAGAAAAACACCCTGAATGAGAAGAATGATGGTCTCCACTGTCCTCTCTTCTAAGCACACCACAATTGGGAAATTATGTTCCATTCTGAAAAGAACATTCTCGGCGGCGGCAGGGGAGGGGGGTGGGGGGGAGTGTAGGAACACAGGTGGCCATCCAGAAGAGAAGCTCTGATTTGGTAATGGGCTAACTAGTCCCATGAGCTTACAACATGATAGCATCTTTCAGATACTGGAAGGACCGCCATATCGAGAAAGGCTCACTCAGAATGGCTCCAGAGATCCAAAGTCAGCACAATATATTTCCTGATGTTTCTGGGAATCAGATTATTGCTACTTTTGGGGGGAAAACCTCATAATAAACTGAGCTGTTCAACACTGAATATACTGTTTGGGTAAGTGTGCGATCTGGTTGTGATCAAGTTTGTAAAGGACATCAGAGTGGCAATACATATTTCTGACACAGAGCAGAATTAAGTGACTTTCAGAGTAGAGCTAATTGCTTAAGAGAAGTCTTTTGATCCAGACTCCAACCTTACACACAACAGGACTCAAACCTCCGTGCACCTCAGTTTCTTCAGGATAACAGTGCCCATCTCCCAGTGTTAAAGTGAGGGATTAAATGAATGGATATATGGAAAGGACTAAGAGTAGAAGCTGACATGTAGTAAGCATTTCGGGAATGTTTTTAGCATTTCATGATCATTTTCATCATCCGGACTACAGGAACAACCATGTGTGTCCCTTATCCATATCAAAGCCCCAACTATTTTCAGCAGAACACAGGACAACAACCCAAGATAATTAGCTTTTTACAAATGCAGCACCCCCCTTGTCCCCACTGAGGTTCTAAAGAAGGACAACTGGGACACACAAGACAGGAGACACTCACAGCAGGTTCAGCTCTTAGATCTTTGAAGGGAGAGAGGAAAAGATTCCCAGCCCCTCTCTTCTCATGGCTTCTGGCCACGGGTGACATTTCAAGAAGCGGCTTCTAAAAAAAAAAAAAAAAAAAGAAGCAGCTTCTAGAAACACAGCGGTCACAAACCAGCCAAAGAGAAAGCAAACATACCATGAAAACGAGTTCTAAACTGCACCCAGCACGTGGACAGCACTCAAAAGCACTAGGAAAGCTGTAATGAAAATGAACTGGGGCTGTGGTCCAGGAGCTGATAGAAATTAGACTGAGCTCGAAAGAAATCAGACCATGGGGTAAAGGGGAATCTCAATAAAATTCTCTAAGATTTGTCTCTAACATGGCAGCAGTCACCCACGTAGTCCATGGAGTTATGGCAGTTGCTTGAGTTATCTCTGGAATGCACAGATATGCTTATACCCCTCCCCTTCTTTAAAACCCCAGGGGCTCTCTACTGCTCACACTACCAAGGCTAATCTCCCACAGAGCTTTCAAAGTCTTTCATAGTTCATTCTTGTCCCACCCATCTTGTTCTCACCCTCCCCCCCCCCACGCCCCACCCCACCCCCGGACTCTGAGCAGCCACAGAAAGTGTCTACCATTCCTGGAAAACAAACAGAATCTTTACATCCCCACCCTCCCTCCCATTTATCTGCCGCAAACCCTGCCCGACCTAAAGACCCAGCCTGCCCTAGTCCCCCCAGGGAGGCCGTCCTCACTCCTTTTACACCTTTTAACACCTCTAATACTCATTAAGCATGATACTGTGATGATTTCTTTGCCATGTCCATTTCATCTGTCAGACTATGAGTTTCGTGAGAAAAGAAATTACGACTTATTTTTCTGCAGGTCCCTAACATTTAGCATCATTTCTGACAGACAGTAAGTTGTCAGTATTTTTTTGTTTAATTAATAAAGGAATGAAGGAAGGAACAAGGAGTCTAAACACAGCCAGGATCCTATTAGCAAATCCTACTGAATCCCTGAATCAGTTCAGAACCTATAGGTTCCTTCCGACTCAATTTCATCTAAACCACGTCTGGCATCCCATGCATATTTTTAGGGGTACTTTCATAAAAGAAGCCTACCTCACTCCTTTCAAATCAGTAATCTTCTCGCAACCCCTCCAGCTACCTTCCTACTTCTATAAGGAGCCAGGATTCTCCTCTCCAGCTCTGTAGAGCAGATTTGGTTTTGCCTGTAGTGTAATGGTTTCAGTCCCTTTTGTTCTTATTTATTTGTGTTTGTCCTGTCTCCTTCATTACATTTTAAGTCTCTACCTATAAGTGTTGACTTCTTTTGTAATTCACCCCAGTGTACAAGAGATCCATGGATGACTGACTGCCGTATTAGTGAATAATGTTTGATAATTTTATTGAAATTCCTTTTGACTCAAGCTCTGATTTCTTTAGGGTTTAGCCTAATTTCTTTCTGTTCCTGGTCTGCTGGCCCATGTTGATTTGCATTATGACTGTATTAATGCTTTTGAATGCTATCCATGTGCTAGAAGCTGTTTAGAACTAAATAAAATGTCTTGCCCTAGTGATTTGTTTGCTTTCAACTTGGCAGATTTGTGTGACCCCTGTGTTTCTAGGAGCTGAAATTGTCAAGACTCTTTTAATGCACCTCTTTGTTCGGGCAGCCGCACGCCTGGTGGCTCTGAGAATAGCTGTCGTTTGGAGAATAGCATTTGTAGACACAACTGCGGCTGAAAAGGGAAACTCTATACATGGGCTATTTCACTGGGAACAAGGCAGCAAAAAGAGCAACTATTGTTCTCTGTTAAAAGACATAAGCGAAGCCTAGTGTATTAATTTGATCCGGAACATGATGCAGCATTTTGCTCTAAATCTGGACATGATTGTATCTATATTGTCCCCGTCGGTGCAGTTCTGATCCCAATCAGTGTATGTGAGCACCCCCCAAGGCACCCAGGATAGAAAGGATCTGGCCCCTGCTCCAGTGAAGTTTCAAGATGGCTTTGAGTAAACAGCGCGAGTCACAGCGCGACAGTCCTCAGGTCCCAGCTCCGCTCCTGAGCGTCGAGCATCCCAAGCTCAGGCGGTCTCAGGGCTGGGGAATCCTCACGCAGCTCTTATCTGAAAGAACAAGAGGCTTAGGATACTTCTCTGAAATCTGGATTTGTGCCACTGCTGTTCAGCCGAAGTTGGAGACAGAGAGGGCACGTTTGCCCATCGCCTGCCAGTGATATAGGGCTCCTCGGTGCATTTGTTCGAAGCTCAGTTCTTTCGGTTGAGGGATCAGGCACTTGCCACGTTTGCTACGCTGAATCTTTGGCTCAACTGAATGCGCCAAATCTCTTGTCATGTGACACATTAAAGAACTGAAATTCAGCTGCTTGTCTCTCCCTCTCTAGAATATTTACAATTCTGGAGCAGTCCGTTCCAAAACCTGACCAAGGACCAGGATAAAATGCATGCCTTACTTAAAAACAGCATGAATAACTGGTCAGATAGAACCTCAAGCTAACCCTGTGGCCAGGCATTTGCCAGCCTTTCCCTCAGAATATCCAGGTTGAGGTGTATCACTGTGGAGTCCAAGAAGACCCAAAAAGTCATCATTTAAAAAATCACATGTAGGGGCACCTGGGTGGCTCAGTGTGAGGTTAAGCCTCTGCCTTCAGCTCAGGTCATGGTCTCAGGGTCCTGGGATCAATCCCCGCATCGGGCTCTCTGCTCAGTGGGGAGCCTGCTTCCTCCTCTCTCTCTCTCTGCTTACCTGTGATTTCTGTCAAATAAATAAATAAAATCTTAAAAAAAAAGTCACATGTAAACAGGTTCAGAAAGTCAGAAAGAAAAACTTAAAGGAGGAAGAAATGTTAAAGACAGATACATTTAGGAAAGGAAAATACCAAAAAACAGGATTTGTAAGTCTCCCAAAAATTAATTCTAAAGGAAAAGGGGGAAATTTATTGATCAAAAAGAAGCAACAAAAGAACTGAAAAACAAAATGTAAGTGAAGTTGGAGCACAGATAAACCAGGAAATCTTCTAAGGGTAAAAAAAATCAGAAAATCTTTGTATCTTTGCTAACTGGATCAGCAAAAATACCCCCATCATTTTCACTGGTTTGATCAGATGCACTGATTTGATCACCAGTGAAATCATACTTCCTTTATATTTTCTTTTTTTTTTTTTTAATATTTTATTTATCTGACAGAGAGAAATCACAACTAGGCAGAGAAGCAGGCAGAGAGAGAGGAGGAAGCAGGCTCCCTGCGGAGCAGAGAGCCCAATGTGGGGCTCGATCCCAGGACCCTGGGATCATGACCTGAGCCGAAGGCAGAGGCTTTAACCCACTGAGCCACCCAGGCACCCCCCTTTATATTTTCTAACCAAACTATTTTCTCTTATACAAACTGTTTATTAACAACTGATGCTCACTTATCTACTGCTTTTCTTATCAGTGTGCCTGAACCCTGTACAGAGTAAAAGCCATTGTATTTATTGTGCCTGGGAGATCTCCACTTAACAACAGAGTTATAAGCCAGAGATAGATATACATGTACATACTTACTTATTTACAATTATATGTGTAATGACTTTTAATTCTGATCCATTTTTCAAACTCATCAACACACAAATAGGTATTTTTGGAAGCTGGAAGATTCCAGATAGGTCACTCACATTGTAGTAAATATTTAGTCAATGTGTAAGTGGTAGCAGGTAGAGGTAGCAGTCAGCAACCGAGAAATTAGTAAGCGCCCTGGGTACGCTGAAAAATGGTGGGACGTGATAAAATGGAATTCATTTGGGCAAGTGCAGTATTGGTAAAAGCCATTGCCTACCTGGAGGACCTGGGAGGGATTCATAAAATTCAGACATGGTAGAAAAATTTGAGAGCCACAGTGATTGATAGCCTTATCCTACATTTTCATTATCAGCTTAAAGGCATACATTGAATACAGGATCCCTGCAGTATACTTGTTACAGTCAGTGCTGAGTCACATTTCTAAATCCTATTTCATTCATTCTGGTCTTCATTTAACTGATATTTATTGGATCCCCAGTATGTGCCAGATTCTGAGCTAGGCGCTGGGTAAATATTACTCCGTAAGATAATCAAAGTCTCTGTCCTGGTAGAGCTTACTATCTAGTGTGAGTGAGACAGTCAACAGACAAAGAATAAATGAATAATACAAATTGTGATAAGTGGTAGGAAACAGAGTACAGTGATAAAAGTAATAGGACCACCTACATATATACACACTCATATGTGCACACACACATATCGTGAGGAAAAAATGGAAAATAAGATGTGTGAGAAAAGGCTAAATAAGATGTGTGAGAAAAGGAAGGAATATTTCTTTGCCTGCAGGAGTAGTGAAGGAACTAAAAATGGTCCTGAAGAACTCAGAGGGTTATCCTCATCCCTCACAGATGCCCAAGGTAAAATGAATACAAATCGGTAGCATATTAAATATATCAGTCACCTATTTTTAAAAACAGTATCTTCAAAAAACAGGGAAGTTAAAATGTTTCTCCTCAGATAAAATTTTAAAGGGGGAGGTTTTCTTTTATCTGAGATTAGCCTCCCACATGTTCAGAGAAGAACAAATGGTTTTTAAAATGTCTGCCAGCTTGGGTCTGTTTTTCTCCGAGTTTCTCCTACTTTCCCTCTGATCCTTTGAACAATTATCCCAAGTAGCCCCTTAATAGGAAAGAGCCTGTTTGAGTATCAAGAGGTGAGGGGGCTTCTATTCTGACCTCTCTGGATCCCAGAATCTTGATTTCAAATTTTCAATTGCTTCTATTCTATTCAAATATCCTGCTTTAATCATTTCTCACAAGGTTCCTTAACCTGGAATTCTGTCGAGACCATCAGTGATTAGGTGAAAAGTAATGAAGCCAGACTGCAATAAAAAATTACCAAAGCATGTATATGTATCACTAGATACTATTCTTAAATATGTATTATTTAAGAATATTTATTTAAGGGGCACCTGGGTGGCTCAGTGGGTTAAAGCCTCTGTCTTAAGCTGAGGTCATGGTCCCAGGGTCCTGGGATCAAGCCCCGCATCGGGCTCTCTGCTCAGCGGGGAGCCTGCTTCCTCCTCTCTCTCCGCCTGCCTCTCTACCTGCTTGTGATCTCTTTCTGTCAAATAAATAAATAAAATCTTGTTTTTAAAAAGCATACTTATTTGAGAATATTTAAGATATTATATTTAAGAATATTTATTTAAGGTATTAATATTATTTAAGAATATTTATTTAAGAATAGTACTATTAGATATGGTTGTGGTGAACAGCTGTAGATTTTCCTCCCCCACTGTGGTATCAGAAGGTGACACATACTGACATAGTGGTAGGCATGGACGCAAGGAGAGAAGGGACGTACCCTCCAGTCCCACTTTAAAGATGAGAAAAACTGAAGTTGTAAGATTTCTTTGCAGAAGGTTCTGAGGTGATTCGAGGCGAGGAAGAGATTTTAGATATAACTCTCTCAAAGTGCTACCCTCTAAACAAAGTAAAGGAATGAGTGGCCATTTCCAGTTGGCATTGGAGAGTCTCTAGGGTTGGGGGTTGGAAGTTTGCTTTAAAAATTCTAAAGCAATAATCCTCTGGAAATACAGTTACGGCACACTAATTAATGTGTTCCAGTGTCCCTCCGTTTCGGTCACCTCCAGAGCCTGAGATTGTTAGAACCACTTAGCTTTGCTTGGCAGTGCTCACCCTTAAGAATGGGAGCCCTGGCGGTCTTTCTGACAAGCCAAGGCATAGATGTCTGTCAGCTGACATGAAAAGGACCCTTCTGTGAAATGTATTTAATACTTAGTGTTTTATTAAATGGTCTCGAACATTCTTTTTCTCTCCATCTCTCCCCTTCCTGGTCACATCCAATTTTTTTTTTTTTAAATCAAGGCCACCTTCCAGAGCTGCTGCCAGTCCCTATTTTGTAATTTTAGACGTGTTCTCTGCTGTAATTTAAAAGATAACTCATTCCTATTTCCAACATTTAATGTATTTCCTTTTTTTTTTTTTCTGAAAGCAATATACGTGTGTAATTAATAAACAATTTAGTATGTTGAGGAACCTAGGAACTTGGCAAATGTTCTGGGGATATGAAATCTCAGGAAAAGCAGCACATTATAAGAAATAGTAAGTAATTACTTATGTAAGCTTTCTTTTTAAATTCTAAGAACATTAACTACTAATTACCTACTAATTACCAGTACTTCAGCAGGTGTTTGCACTTAACTGTAGGCTAAAGCCCCTGTGAAAAACAAACCCCTCACAGCCACTCTCAAGATCAAAGCTGAATCCCACTGGACCTCGAAGCATGCCATAGTTTCGGCAAAACTGGTTAGGAGCCAACTCGCTCACCACTTGGCTACATCGGGTAAAAAATCAGCGCACGCTTGTCAGTTTGCCTTCTCTCTTGCTGCCCAAATGCAGTCGTTATTAACGAGCGCGAAGGACTGGCCTGAAAGGCAACGCAAGATACGTGGAGCTCAAAGCACACTGTGACAAGAGTCTTCATCAGATGTGCCTCCGTCCCACTTCTGGCTGAAGCAGCCCTCTGAGGGCGACGAGCCTGGAGCATCCCCTAGCCACCGCCCCA
Organism: Meles meles; assembly: GCF_922984935.1. Taxonomy (NCBI): domain Eukaryota; kingdom Metazoa; phylum Chordata; class Mammalia; order Carnivora; family Mustelidae; genus Meles; species Meles meles. Next base: position 50,198,196 of record NC_060077.1, read on the forward strand.
CGGCCCTTGCCCGAATCTGCGTGAACATGCACGTGTCTCCCAGCCTTTCGTTCTCTTTCTCTGGGGATGAGAGCAATCTTGGAGATTCTTTCCAACTTACCAAGGGTAGATGCTCTGATCCTCCATTTCTCAGCGTTTCAAAACTCAAGCTGGGTGTCGTTCACAAAGGACTGGGGATGGTTCCACAGGACAGCGGTCCCCACAGTCATGGACAGGGTCAAGCGTGTCTCTCAAGAGTTCACAGCTTTGTCTTCAAGGCACCTCAGTCGTACAAGCATTGCCCTCTGTTGACATGGAGAAGGCAGCAATGGAAAGGTGGTGTCTGCTGGCGGGGTCACACCTTATCAAACATAGGACAGTCGGGTCTGCCCAGGACATATGCTTAGGCAGCCACATCTCACCTTTTGCTCCCTCTGTTAGTTTTCTGTGACCACCATAACAAAGCCCTACAAGTTTGGTGGCTTCAAACAACGGGAACTTATTCTTTCAGAGTTCTGGAGAGCAGAAGTCTGAAATGAGTGCTACGGGTGGTGCCAAGTTCCTTCCAGAGTCTCCAGAGGAGAATTCATTCCTTGCCACTCATGGCTTCGAGGTGGCTACAAGCGTTCCTTGGCTTGTGTCTGTATCACTCCAATCTCTACCTCTGTGGTCACTTTCTCTCCTCTTCTTCAGTCAAATCTCCCCTGCACGTACCTTATAAAGACACTTGTCATTTGATTTGGGGCCACTTAGATAATCTAGGATGACCTCATCTCAAGGTCAAGGTAATTAACATCTGCAAAGTTGCTTTTGCTCCAAATAGGATCATATTCACAGATTCCGGGGGTTGGGAGGTGGACACATCTATTGGTATCCCAACCATTTAATCCACTTTGGTCCCCTAAATGGCCTTTCACCCATTCATTTCTTTATTCAACAAATTGTATTGAGCCTTACAATATTTTAGGCATTATTTCAGGTAGGGATGAATCCATGAGCAAGACAGATAAGATCTCTGCCCTCAGGGAGCTTAACTATTATAATCCTCTCCCTCGGTGTGTTCTGTCCATCCATTTCAAATATACACATTTTCTTAGAATTTGAAATGTGCAATTGATATTCAAAACACACACAAGTCTTGGAAATCTAGTTAAACCCTAGCATGTGTGCAGGTTAGGGAAACAAGAGACAAGCATGAAAAGTTTCTTTTCAAGTTTTCAGGAGCACAAGAAAAGAGAAAAGCATAGATGTGCAAATTTTATAAATTCATTTTACAATGTAATTGAAATGCCATAAGATTGAAGAATTCAATGTTGATGAAGAAACGGATATTAGCGCAATGAAGAACAGCTCTGTCTTTGTCAGCCGACCGTCTTTTATATGTCACAGGCTGTCACTTTCTATTGCGTTTCAAGTGACTAATTACCTCAGTTTATTAAAACTGAATATGAATTCACATATTTTACTCTCCAAGCCTTCAAGGGCTCCTGTTATCATGAGCTATTACCTGAAGATCTATCCCACAATTCTGAGGTTTCTCAGGTGAGCACATGAGTAGGCCCACATTGATGGGGGCTTGTAGAAGGACGGCCATATTGGAACAGAACCGTCTGCTGGTGGCTGCATATGACCACATGCGTTAGTCTGAAGTGAGGCAACCAAGCCCTGAAGCCATGAGGGAAGAGGTGGGGAGCAGGACTGGACTGGCACAGACGAAAACCATGCCTCTAATGGAGGGCTGCTTTCCGATCAGAGGTAATGACCACAGGTAATCAAAGCAAGGGACCATAAATTAGTTATATTGCCATGCCTGAAAGCACCTCAACTGCAAATTATACACTTACATTTTAAAAGTGTGTTGGGTCCTGGAGGGGTGGGTGGAGGAATGGTTCTCAGTGGTGATGGTGTTTTGTGTGTGTGTTTTGGGAAGACTGGGGGTTGTTTTATTTTTAATCTGGAACCACACTGGAGTGCACTTGCAAGTACAATGGAAGGGACCATTGCAAAAATTTAAGTCTGCCTCAGATGAAAACGCAAATGTCATCAGACCACAGTTGTGTCTATGTGATTACCAGCTTCAGGAGAGGCGTGATCAGAAAAGTAGATTCAAAAAAATAAAAATAAATAAAGAAAGAAAAGCAGATTCTAAAGATGAGTAATTAGCACTTGGATCTCCAGCACAGTCCCAGAAGCCATTTGAATTTCAGTTGGACTGTATCAGATAAAGCGCTGGAAGGAGCAGAGGTGGCCACTTAGTACTTTGCGAAAGTTCTATCCAGGCTTTTTGAACTGCAGACCTGCTAATGTCACAGTCATTCTGGGCCAGACAGGTAATGTGGTATGGGAGTGGTCAGAAATTCTAGGTCATGTTTTCCTAAATCACCAGCAGTAGTCAATGTTTGGTTGGGGGTGGGGGGAATCACAAAACAATACTTTGGGAAGTTATGGAGATGTGGAGAACCAGCAAACAAAACAACACTGGGTCACAGAGGAAAATGCCACTTATCCTCAGCTCTAGTTACAAATGCCAAAACAGAATACTCAGGAAAGGGAAGGGGCTTGTTTTTTCCTTAGCAGATTCAAATCATTTGTTCAGAAAGGGGGTCATTGTGTGTTTTTCCACAGTCGTTCATGCTACGTCGTTCCAATCAGGACGTTAGTGTACACCTCAAAGTCGACAAGGAAAACGTTTTCCAAACCAGGGTGCCATCTTGGCTTCTGGTCAGCAGGGCTGCCCAGCTGAGTGCCTCCCCTGCGTCAAGCCTTCTCCAGAGCACCAAGTGCCTTCAGACCTGACTCAGGCAGTCGCAAGTGCAGCTTGCCCTGGGCACTATTCTTAACAAAAATGAACTGACGTTTTAAAAATCAAGGTATCTGCCCATAACATTCTCAATTTCCAGCCTCTTTTGAAAAATCTGCAGGTGTAGCCCCACTGAGCCAAAACTCCCACAGAAGCCCAGTCAGTGCAGTGACGTGTCAGCTGCCTCTCTCCCCAAAACAAGCGCCCTTAACTGTGACAACCCTCACCCCCCACATCTCACTTGTGAATATTTCCGGCCTGCCCTGATGGGCTTTAGGAAGTTAGGAGTCTGCATATATTGGGTGGCCCTGAAAGGCCTCCCAAGGCCCTCTTCAACAACACCCTGCTTTAAGGATGCACCTTACCCCGGGCCTCCTTCCAGATGTGCTCACCTCTGCGTTGCTGTTCCAGACCTGCCCCAGCCCGAGCACTGTGAGCATGCCTTTCCCTGAGCCCCCAGAGTACCCCTATCTCAGCAGCGCTGTGAGGGACTTTCTCATCAGCAAACCCTGTTTTCCAAATAATATTTTACTTGGAATCCCAAAATGCTAAATAGATAAAAGGAGAAAATAATAAAATAGATAAATAGATAAAAGGAGAACTACTCTGTTTATATCTGGGGCACCTGAATCCTGCCTCCCTCCAGCTCCCCTAACTACTACCCACCAGTCCCTCAAATAGCCCCTGAAACACCTTGGTGGAAGCCCCTAAAATCCCCCAAAGCACTGATGTATCTTTCGTTTGGTATCCATGACATTAGTCATTTGAGTGTTCTTTAAGTAAATTATTCCTGAAGAGCTGGGCCTTGTCCTAACGCATTTCCACACGTAGAACATGTGAAGTAAACCATGGTGAGTCTGTTCTCTGCCACGTTTTGGGAGAGCCATGACTCCCGAGTGAGGCAAGCTGGAAGTTCCCTCACCGACAGAACGTCCTGCTGAAACGGGCCTGCAGAGTGCGACACTGAGACACCGGCCAAGACAGGAAGGGCACAGCGTCTCGTTTGCTCGCTTGCAGGGAGGGCTCTGGACCCATCCCTCGCTCCGAGGTCCAGCCCCGTCTGGGCAGTGTGAAATAATCACTGCGGGAATGGGAAAAAACAAACACACCACTGTGTGGGTAATGTTCTGTTTCCTGATTGTGTCGCTGCTTAGATGGGTTGTTCGGTTTGTGAAAATTCATCGAGCTCTACCCTTATGATTTGTACAATTTTCTGTACATGTGTTTTATTCAACATAAAGTAAAAAAAGAAAAGAGAAGCAATTGAGTAGCAATCTTTTATTCACTGTTTCCTAGATTGAGACACATCTGGTGCCCGCTGAACTTCCCCCTTGCTCAGGGCCAGGACTGGACCTGTTCACTTGTCTGTCACCGCTGTCTGACTCAAGGGCTGCCCCACAGGAAGGGGAAGCATGCTCCTGTTGAATAAATGAACGTGACTTTGGCACAGCTCAGTACAGTGAGATTGGTTCCATCCCTTCTCCACATATCTCTTTATAATCCAAGCATCTAGGCAGCCAGTTGTCAGTTGCTGGTTCTCCATAACCCTGGTCTCCCATCCAAGTGATAGGCAGGGGTGAGAGTTCTGTCCTAAGCCTTTGCTGTCACACAGCTTTATCTGGACACTGACGAATGTGCACTGTGCTAGGAGCCAGGAAGACAGAGAGGGAAACAACGATGTGTTGAAGGAATCATCTACAGACACAAGTTGTCAGACCCATGGAGGATCTGCCGTAAGACTTAGGAACAAAGCACCATGGCAACAGCTCTTAAGTCTATCTAGAGAAGTCCTGGGCATTTTCCCAGAAGGAGATGACATGTGATCTGCGTGGGGGTTCACCAAGTGATGATTTCAGTTTCTGCTAATCATCATTTATGTTGTGAATGGTTTTCTATTCTTCTTCAAAAACAACTTCTCTTGGACTCCTCCAGAGAAAGAAAAATCATCGGGCTCCTCTTCCAATCCAGCTCAGAGTTGCACTACAATCACTTGGAAAGTTCTAGCCTTTCTTAACCTTCAGCTTCTGACTGGTGAACATATACGACAAAATTATTGTATATTTTGTCGTTCATGAGAAAGCACGATGTCAAGCAAGTCAATATTCTACTATTTCAGCAATATACGCTCAAATAAAAGGTGGACTGAGCAGAATAATAGCCCTTGAAAGGCATCCACAGCCTAATCCTGAAACTGGTGAATGTGATAAATAACACACAGGAAAAGGGACTTTGCAGGGGGGATTATGATTGTACCTTAAAATAGATAGGCTATTCTGGATTGCCTAGGTGGGCCCAATGTCACCAAAGGAGCCCTTCAAAACAGAGGCAGAAGAGGAAGTCAGAGAATCCTGAAGCAAGACAAGGACACAATTTTCCATGGCTGGCTTTGAAGATGGAGGGGCCCTGTGTCAAGGAAAAGGGCCCTTAGTCCCACAATTGCAAAGAACTAGGTCCCACAAACAATCTGAATGAGCATGGAAGCAGATTCTTCCCCAGAGCCTCCAGACAGGAGCCCAGGCCAGACAGCACTTTGATTTCAGTCTTGGAAGGCCTTGAGCTGAGAATCTGGACAAGACCACTTGGCCTTCTGATCCATAACACAGCAGGGAGGTTGTCTTAAACTGCTCTAGTTGTGGTATTGCAGTAGGCAGTGACAGAAGGAATTGGAGAAATGTCCAAAGTACAAGTCAGGACAGAAAATGCAGGACCACCTGAGCAGAGCTACCTGCACAGAGGGCCTAAGGGGAGCCAGGGAGGGCAGAGCCTAGAGCAGGTGTGGAGGGGAGGGAGCCAGCCCCTCGCCTGGCTCCTTACTCAGACACCCACTGACCAGTCCTTTCCTACCTCCCTCTCTCCAGTTAAAAACACCGTGGTAAAGACAAGACAGCAAGGGGTCACCAGCCCAGTGGAATTTAAGGAGCACATAAAGTGCTTCCTTGCCTGGAAAGATTTTATCAAACAGTACCTACAATTCTAGCATTCGAGATTCACTCTTTTGGGTTTGAAGAGCATTTCTGGGAGGGGTCATACCTAATAGAGCAATGAATAGCTCCTTCACAGAATCACTCTCGGGTTTGGCAGCTGGGCTCTGGGCAAGCAGATGCAGGACGTGGCAGGAAGGAGAAGGACAAAAATGAAGAAAGCAAGAAAGACACAGAGCTAGCAGAGAAAGAAGAGAACCGAAAAAAGGTGTCTCTTCCGTGGACTCTCTTGATGCCAACCAAAAATAGGATTTGCTCAGGTACCAAGCAAGCGAACACAGGTGCTGTATGAGGGACAGCCGCCATGTTTCTGACTTCCCTGCAATTCTGAGATGGAGCATAGTCCCTCCTCTTGAACTGGGCTGGCCTTAGCAAATTTCTTGAACAGTAAAATGCAGCACAAGTGACGTTCTTAGATTTCCAAGACTTACAGGATCCTCCTTGGTCTTCTGAAACACTCATTCTAGGAGCTCTGAGCCACCATGAAAAATATCCAGCAACCGTGGTACGGCCAAGCTGGGAGGTGACATGCAGAAGCTTGGGTCGACTCCTTCCACTGAGCCCAGCCTTCCAGCCATTGCTGGAAGTTCCCAGGCCCTGGAGTGAAGCTGCTATCCCCACCTGCTGAAAGTCACTGAGTGGCCTCAATCAACGGCACCCAAGCAGGAGAATTACACAGGAAAGCCCTGCCTGAGTTCTTCGTCACAAAATCACTAGGTACGATAAGTCGGTTGTTGTTTTAAGTTACGAAATGCTGAGGTAGTTTGTTATGCAGCAACTGATATCTGGAATAACAAGGGAGGTCTGGTCTCGTTCCAGCTTCATTTGGGGTTTAGAAATAAAGGCCACAAAAGAAGACAGCTCATCTGCCATCCTCATAGGAGAGACCCGAAGCCTGAACCCTTGCTCCCCTAGTACGGACCCTCCCAAGGAGAATGTCATGGGAGAAGAGACACACGTCTCAACCCCAGAATCTCTGCCCCAGACACCTGCTAATGCTAGCGCTAACTCAGACGCCCAATGGCAACAAACACCACCTGTCTGTTACAAATCCATCCTCTGAGCAGGGAATTGCCCGGATGCAGCAGCCCCAGCCTCATGGCACGGGGTTCCTCGGTGGCCTGGAGGCCACAGCTGCCCTCATTCATGCAGTGAATTCTCCCAGGAATGGTACTCTGCGTGCCATTAACTTAGGAAACATCCCTGGTTTAATTCACCTCTCATGGTTCCAGCTTAGCCACTTCAACTGTTAAATAACTTGCGACAAAGTGCAAGATATCCTTGATGTGACAATTACATGGCACTAAGTAGTCTTATACCTACTGGGTTTTCTGCTCCCTCTGTCGCCGCCTGAATGAGAGCATAGGGGCTCCCACTCTTTTCACAGGGCACGGAGGGCGGATGCATGTGTGGAGTTGGGGCACCTGCCACAGCCACGGAAACTCTGTGACAGGGGTTATCAGTCTAGGTGGAGGGGCACCCACTTCAATTTGCTTTGTGTTCACTGGAGGGTCCCCCAGATGTCCTCCTCTTGAAATATCCCTGTTTCACTGTGGAAAATATTAACTTCTTACTTGGCATTGGTACCTTTGCAATGCAGAGCAGAAGACTGGCTTTTTATGAAACATGGGAGGGTCCCTCAGACATGTACCGTTCCTCAGTTCAGCACTCATTAAGGGCCTGCCACATGGGAGATGCTGTAAGGTACAGAAAGGACTCAGCCGCCACGCTTGCTCAGGAAGAACTCACAGCCTAGGGGAGATCGCCCTTTACCACCATCCCCTGAAAATCTCTGCCTTCTGCCAGTTATCAGGTGCAAGGGGTTGAAGATGGAAGAAACAGTAATGAACCTAGAGCCGGGAGTTTAGAGGACTGGCCTCTGGCGTACGCCCCAACACGGAGTGTGTGAACTTCCCACTGGGCCCAGCTCTGGTCTGGGGTTCCTCATCTGACACGCACGCTGATGCTCTCCTGGCCACATCTGCATCACAGGGAGCTGCGAGAGTAAAATATGATGTCATCTGGTGAAAGTCCTCTAAAAAGTATAAAGCTCCGAGAATGCGAGTAGGAGCCTGGTGTGACCGAGCAGTTGGTTAATTTAAAGGCAGGGATCCCCCACACAGTGTTAACCCTTTGCATGTTCCTCAGTCCAGCCAGCAGGTACCCCGTTCGTTCATTTAACAATGTGCCCTCCCATCATTTTCACCTCCATATTCTCTATTTCACCTTTCTCTCCTTCTCCTTCCATTTTCTATGAAAATATTGCAAGAAGCTCTGATGTGGCAAGGTCCCTGCCTAGCACATGCATATGCATGAGGTAGATCTCATGCCCCTTGGAGACACTGATGTCACAACTCTAGGGAAATGGCTAAGTAACCATGACAACATGGCGCAGTGTTGCATCTTGCTTGGGAGGGCTCCAAGGATGGCCAGCCCGTCATGCAGGCAGGACAGTGACATTCCCTCGGCAAGGAGTACAGAGTGTCCGGGTGATGGCAGCCAGCCAGTGGTGACAGAGGGCCGTGACTGCTTCCTTCCATCTGGCCTCCCTGTCCCCACTCTTCTGCCTACAGGGGCAGCATGTGATTTATCAGGCTGAGCACTCCCACCTGGGAGCAATGGGAGACAGTCCCAATCAGGGACAGCCAGGGATGCCAGGACACACAGCCCACAGTCTTACGAGGTTGGGTCAGGGCCCTGATCTTTGTCAGTTTCTTCCTGTCTTAAACAGGTGCCACTGACCCAAGGGTACAGATTCCGGAAGAGTTTACTATTTTAGAGTCATTAACTAGATCAAGGAAACTCTGAAGTAGGGACAAAGAAGAAAAGAGGCTGACCTCTGAATAGAAATCAGCCAACATTTGTAAGCGCTAAGAATGTGAGTTTTTCTCTTAAGCCACCTTTGTGTCAATAATAATAATTTAGTCACCACGTTATTGCCAAAGTGAACTTTCTCAGATAAACCCTCACCACTATATTTTCTAGACTTTTTTTTTTTTTTTTAATATGTGTTTAGTGCCCCCATCATGTGCTACGGAGGTTTTGGAACCGTTTTATTCCATTTTCTCAGCCCGTCCTGCTGCCAAAAAGTAATAATACAGTGAATACTCAGCATGTATACATTGTAGCAGTCAATTGCAGAAACATTTCCACTATTAAAAAATAATAATTTAATGGGGCCTCAGTGTATGAACATTACCCTATTGTTCTGGCCTACAATTTCAATAACATTAAAAAAAAACCTCCCTCACTAACAGGAAGTATATTGAGGGCTTATTCCAAATGCCATGCTCAGACAATTCAGTAATGTGTGAAGGAAAAGAAAGCAAACCACTTCAGCGAGAGCAATAAACCATAAAATGAATGGGCACTCGCTGGGGAAGCCCAGGACAGGGTACAGATATCATCCCAGTTGGGTGGCTTTGTGAGCCCCACAGCATCAAGGACCTCTCCGCATAATAACACACTGTGTTTTCAAACCTACCTCTTCACAGCCCAAAGGACCACACCAGTGTGCCCAGAGTTTTGGAAAGCACCAGTCACGGGTGGCCCCTGAGGGCCCTGAGCAGAAGAGTGTCTCCGATAAGGGGGGCTTGGTTCTACTCTAAGTCTCCCCACTGCCTCCACTGGTGCTGGTCTTCCTGCTCCATCACCTGCTATATGGCCATCTGATCACTGCCACGTATCAACTGTCTGGGAGGGCAATGATCTGACTACTGGCCAACTGCCAAGAGAGCATCTTGAGTCCTGACACAAATGTCAGGACAGTTCAGCTATTTTCACTACCTTATAAGAAGGGAGATTCACAAATAAATCTGCAAGCAAAACTACGATTCACAAGTAGGCAGAGTTGCAGTACAGGCAAATGCAAGGGCCACATTAATCATTACCCTATAAACTGAAAAGATGACCTTCCATCATTGTTCTGAGCAATTTGGTTTTTTTTTTTTTTTTTTTAATCTGTTCACAGGCAAGGGCAACAAGACAAAAAATAAACAAATGGGACTACACTAAGCAAAAAGTTTGCACAACAAAGGAAACCATCAACAAGATAAAAAAGCAGTCCACTCAATGGGAGAAGGTACTTGCAAATGATATAACCTATAGGGGGTTGGTCAAAATATATAAAGAACTCAAACAAGTCATTATTAAAACAACAACAACAATCCAATTAAAACACGGACAGAGGACCTGAATAGACATTTCTCCAAAGAAATGTCCAACAGACACATGAAAAGATGTTCAACATCACTTATCATCGGGAAAATGCAAATCAAAACTACAATGAGATATCATCTCACACCTGTCAGAATTGTTATTATCAAAAAGATAAGGAATAACAATGGTTGGCAAGGATGTGGAGAACCTTGTCACAGGGAACCTACATGTATTGTTGGCGGGAATGCAAAATGGTGTAGCCACTATGGAAAACAGTATTTTATATATGTATTTTTCCATATATATGTGTAATGGAATATTACTCAGCCATAAAAAATAATGAAATCCTGCCATTTGCAGCAACATGGATGGACCCAGAGGGTATTATGCTAAATGAAACAATAAATACTGTGTAATTGGACTTATATGTGGAATCTAAAAAAGGAAACAAATGAGCAAACAAAACAAAATAGAAACAGACTCATAAATACAGAGAACACACTGGTGGTTGCCAAAGGAAAAGGAGTGAGGGGATGGGCAAAATAGGGGAAGGGCATTAATAGTCACAAACTTCAGTCATAAAACAAATAAGACATGGGGATGCAATGTACAGCATAGGGAATATAAATAATAATATTGTAACAACTTTGTATGGTGACAGATGGTAGCTAGACATGTTGCGGTGATCACTCGTAATGTATACAAAGGTTGAATCATTATACACCTGAAACTAACATAATACTGTATGTCAACGACACTTCAATTAAAAAGAAAAAAAAATAGATTATGTTCCATGGTAAAATGTACTACCCTGAAAAGGGGAAATAGTCTAGGTAGCACTGGACATGTGGTTTAGAATTTGAGACCACGGCAACAGCTGTGAATGGATGTGCAAACTCAAAATTAGCCAAACAATAAACAGAAGAGCCATTTATCCTTTCTTCTCTCTTGAGACATTTCAAAGAGATGGTTTTTTGACACTACTGCTACTGCTGATTTAGTGTGCCACCTAAGCTCCCTACACACCAGGAAGGTTAGCCAGATTTCTGGTCCTGAGTCATCACTCTTTTTTTTTTTTTTTTACAGATTTTATTTATTTATTTGACAGAGAGATCACAAGCAGGCAAAGAGGCAGGCAGAGAGAGAGGGAGAAGCAAGCTCCCTACCGAGCAGAGAGCCCAATGCGGGGCCTGATCCCAGGACCCCGAGACCACAACCCGTGCCTAAGGCAGAGGCTCAACCCACTGAGACACCCAGGGGCCCCAACTCTTTTTAAGACAGGTAGAATTCTAGGCTTCTGATGCAAATAGCCAAAATATGAGAAATTCTAAGCACTTTGTTTCGAGTCAAGGTTTTTAACTGCAAGTGAAAGAAGTTGATCCTATTGATTAGTGAGAAAGTTATATTACGATAAGGTTATTGTGTAACTTCCAGAAAGGCAGGAGTGGAAAATAAGGCTTGTGGCTACTTTTTGGGAAACATACCCCCAACAAAACCTTGAACTGGTCTAACAGGAAATTAAGCTCCACTGCTACCATCACTGAGCAGGAGACCTTGGATTTTCACTGAACCCTCTTCTGCATGAGGAGGTTGAGTTTATCAGCACTGATTCCAGTCTTGTCCCAAGAACTCAACTTTGCAGTCACCCCTCCTGACAGCTTCAACATGCAAACTTTTTGTCCATAGACTTATTATCCCAGAGTCACAAAAGGGCTGCCACTGCTCTGGACACAATTCACATTCAAATCTGGAAGGAAAGTCAGAAGATGTTGCTAGTGATATTCCTTCTCTCATCCTCCTCTTTTATCAAGAGGCAGTAATTTTCCAGTAACTTCCAAGCAGACTTTCTTGTGCTTCTCATTATTCAGAACTTAGTTGTGTTCCCTAGCCTCTAACAATCTTCAAGGTAATCTGGAAAAGTGGATGTCTATGAAATGGAGTTGAGTCATCCCTTAGGACTGGGCACACTGACAGTCTTTATAAAAACTTGGGGTTCTATTATTGTGTATATGGAATAAGGGCACCCCATTGGTTATGGAAACTTTGTTTTGCTTTCCACTGATCTCTTCAACGTGTTTACTGGTGCAAGTTCTTCCTCTAAACATAATTTTAAAAACCTCAGGCAGGCAGACCTTTCTCATCACTTACATCACAATGTCTCAATTTGTAATTAGAATGTTCACTCCCCTGATATAGTCAAAACTTCAGTCTTCTGTTAAATCCTCCTCATTTCCATTTTCTCATGAGTATCCCACATCTGGCCCACAGGAAGCATCTGTGCATTCTTTGCCCTGGAAAATTCTGAGAAAACAGGTCTTGCAATATAACCATCTCTCCTTGGGCCTGTCAGTCAGCAGCTACCAAGCCCTTACCTAATGCTTGAAATTTCTTAGATGGTTCACATGGCCCCCTAAGCTCAGGGAACACATATCAAGCTCTCAAATGGGTCACATTTAAAGCTGCTCACAAGACTGAGTGAGGGGGTTATATCCTTTACCTTTCTCATTGATGAAGCTAGGATCACAGTACAGCATGAACTCCCCTTGGAGAAGTCCCTCAAAAGAATCTCTTCTAATCTCTACTATATATTCCTATATACCCACAGCATGGATGAAGATTTTAAGAGTCATATAACTGGGTTTTAGTGATTTCATTTTTATCATATTCTACTGAGAAATCTATCTTCTGACTCATATTGACATTTGATATCTGTCTTCTCAGTGTCTTTACTAAAACGTCTACGATAATGTTCTGTTATATGTGGAAAAAAGTAAAATGGTTATTTTTTTTGCCAAAACTAATCACCATCTGCCACAGGTTTTAAAATGAAATATATATTTTTCCTCCCTCACCCAAAGTAGTAATTGCTACAGTAATTGGCCTCTTACCATAAACAACAGAAATTAAAACAAAATACATGAAAAAAACTGCTTTGAGACACTGAACAGAGACAATGAAAAACTGTAATCCATGAGAAAAAAGATACAAGGAAAAAAAAAGCTAGATAGGCCTTATAATTTTCCTCGCTCAAAACCTGGAGACGGTTTCCAGACCACACAATGAAAATTCAAACAAAGACTAACATTCTTACTGGGTTGGAAGAATACTGACCAGAGTTCAGGAAAGCCAAAGCAGCTAGAATTTTCAGGGTAATGGAAAATACACAGAGAAAGAGTTCCAGAAATCTGTATAGGAGTCCCCCTAAAACTTTGATTTATCTGCTTCATGCATAGGTCAGTACCCCATGAGATTAGCAAAGAATAACTTCAAAGGAGAGAGCAATTACTGGGTAGCTAGAAGATGAATAAATCCCAGAATTCACACAGGGCTGAGAATTCACTGACTTTCCACAGAAAGTCCACAACTTAGAAGTGGGATAAATTAACCCCATAATAATGATTACTTTGGATTTACCCTAATCAAATTTAAAAACAGGACTTGAAAATACCAGCTCATTCAAGCTAATTTATATGTGTGTCCAAACAAAACCAATCAATCTTTAAAGGAATATAATGAGATATGATGAACAGCAACATAAAATCTGCAATATCCAGCATTCTGTAAAAATAACTAGATACACAGGAAGCAAGTAAAATGGACCCATGGCCACCAGAAAAAATCACTCAAAGGAAACAGACCCAGAAACGACAGATACTAGCACAATTATTTAAATGGAATTAGAACAGATGTTCTAAAAATGTTCCACATGCCCAAGGAGATTTTAGAAAATGAACATTAAAAGGAAAGAAATGAAAAACATAAAAATACACAACTGTAATTTCCAAAAATGAAAAATATTGTATATAAAATGGAACAAATAGGGGCGCCTGGGTGGCTCAGTGGGTTAAGCCACTGCCTTCGACTCAGGTCATGATCTCAGGGTCCTGGGATCGAGTCCCACGTCGGGCTCTCTGCTCGGCAGGGAGCTTGCTTCCCTCTCTCTCTCTCTCTGCCTGCCTCTCTGCCTACCTGTGATCTCTCTCTCTCACTGTCAAATAAATAAATAAATAAAATCTTTTAAAAAAATGGAACAAATACACTGGAAGAAATTGACAGAAGGTTAAATATTGGAGAAGAAAGATTAGTAAACTTGAAGACAATAATAGACGCTATCTAAAATGAAGTACATGGAAAGAAAAAAAAAAAGACTGACTAACACCTGGTCTCAGTGGCCTGTGGGACAATATTAAATGGTCTACACTGCACATAATTGGAATTTCTGAAGGAAAAGGCAGATGGACGAAGATGAAAAGAAGAGAAGGAATAATAGTCAAATTTTTCCAATGTGATGAGCAGCCATGGACTTCCAGATGCAATAAGTATGATGAGCCCCACGCAGAATATCACCCCATTTATTAAAGCAATAAATAACTGATAACCAACAATGAAGAGAAAAAAAATCTTAAAAATCAAGGACAGGAAAAAAACATCACACACAAAAGAGACAAAGAATGAAAGCAGACTTCTCGTCGGAAACTGTGCAAGCCAGGAGACGATGGAAAGACATCTTTTTCAAAATGCTTAAAGGAAACACTATCCCTCTAAACTTCTACAGAGGTCTAAAGCTAGTGAAAAAACTTTCAGAAATAAAAGTGAATAAAGAACTCAGACAAAAGGTGAAGGAACTCATCATAAGCATGGCTGTGTCACAAGAAAATTGTGGAAGGAAGTTTTTCAGGGAAAAGCATGTTAAACGAGACTGAGATTTGGATCTACACAAGGAATGAAGAGCACACAAAATTGTTTATGGGAAACAAAATAATGGAATATGTAACATATGTAGAAATAATATGTATGACAACAAGAGCACAAAAGGTGTGAGGGGAAAATCAAAATACACTGTTAGGTTCTCACAGTCTACATGAAGTGCTGTAGGAATATATGAAGGTAGACTGTGAGAAGTTAAAGAAGTCTATTGTAAATTCTACGGAAAGCCTTTAAAAGTGAAACAAAGCAGTGTGGTCAATAAATCAGTTATGGAGATAGATTGGAATTATCAAAAATAAAACAATTAATCAAAAATGGAACATATATCAAGGGCACTCAGGTGTTTTCTTGGGGTTTAACAGTCATTTTATTGCCTTTAGCCACACACTGTAGACTCCACTGAAGGAAAAGGTTTTCAGTACTAAACTTGGGATGTCCTACTGCCAGTCTAACCATTCTTCAAAGCAGGATTAGTCTTGACAAAAATACAAATGTGATTTCTGAAAGAGAAACATACCAACCCACTCCCACACTATCATATGGGCATATGAGATAATACAGGGGAGTCCAGTTATAAGTCAGGTTGTTTTTTTTTTAAATGGCTGTGAGATCCAAAGCTTGAAGACAGCTATAGACAGAGACAGAGAGAAAGCCGGCAAAGTCAAACTGGCTTCACACACTTCTGTAAGCTCAGAGAGGACAGGGGTTGTATTAGCTTTATTTGCCACCAGATACCATCCATGACCTAGCCCAGCTATAAACACTTGTTAGGTGCTTAGGAATGTCTGGGAAAGAGGGAAGGAGGGAGAGAGGAACCTAGTAGTGGGGACAGGAGTCCCTCAAACAATGTGTCTGCAGCTCTCAGCAATCTATGCATTTCTGTCATTTCTAGAACACAACAGGAACAACAAAACCCAGAAACTAAAACGAAGAGCAATAAATGTCTTACATGAATGTGGCACTTAGAGAAAAAAAAAAAAAAAACAACTAGAGTCTTTTTAAGAGTACTTTTAAAAAAGCGGCAGCTCTATCCCTCTCAAATGCCTTAAAAGATTTCCCTTGACTAACTAGTCAGGTTGTGCCAAGAAACATCCATTTGCTCTGATGGCTCAGCTAGCAGGCTACAGTCTGACAATTGTCCTAAAGATTGATGCGTAATATAGTTAGGAGAGTATATCCGACAAATTGAGAGGTGTGGTTATTACAATACAAGTCTTAATGCACATCAGAGGCCATTCCTCAGGCAGAATATTCAATTTAGAAATCTATTGTCACCTGGATACATCTGCCAATAAATCGTCAGAGAGATACATTTATATTGAGGGCAGAATACTTTGCCTTATGGTTCCTCTTAAGCTCCTTGAAGATAAAATGGTTAATCCTCAGCATCTTTGTTTAAATGGCAATAAAAGCCTCACCCAACATGAAGGTCAAGGTAAGGAGGACAATTCACACACACACACACACACACACACACACACACACCCCAATTCTTCCTGAAGGGAGAACGCCTCTGCTTCGCATCCAGCACAGGTTTAAAAGAATGGGTATCGCTCTGCCACAACCCCACTGGTTGATCGAACATGTAAAACATGAGGATTAAAACGTGTGATCATGTATGGTGACTTGATGCCCAGATTTCCCTAAAAGAGAAGATTAAAGATACAAAATGCCATTGAGTCTGTTTTATGAAAACATTGTCATCTGGTTAATCGAAAAAACCTAGTTCTAAAAACAGCACTGTTGTACCACCAACTCCAACATATAATGTATATGGCTAACACACACACACACACACACACACACACACACACACCCCTACTTCCACACACATGTCTAAGTATATATAATATTATCTGTCCCATTTTTTATTAAAATAAGTTGTATTTTTTAGAAATGGCCATAAATTAAGATCCTTGTGAGTAGGATCCCTCTCCTCTCCTTCTAGAGATCTCTTCCTGGACTCTCTCCCCAGAAAAACTTCACTTCCATTAATTGCTATTCTAACCAATTCACACTTTTCTCGGTAACACCGATCAGAACCATAGGAGCAAATTCGGTCCCAGCAGCTCCTGCACTGCAGACAGGCTGGCGAAGGAGGAGGTTCATCTCTATGGGATATCTGTTTATTTTATATTTCACCAAAGGGAAAGGGTTTCTTTCAACAAAAATTTTTGCTTGGGAACCTTGAACGTAAACTTACAGCCATGACCTGAGCTCACCTCGGGAACAATATTAGCTAACAACCGCCTTGGGAGTGAAAAATACAATCCATCCCAGCTCCCTTTGACTGATCTAAGCTCCTTTTGCTGTCATTTAACACCACAGATTGGATTTAATTTGAGGAGACTTCTAAGGCAATTGGGGAACTTAAGCATTTAATACCGACCTTAATCATTCCTCTTCCACACGCTTTCAAAGGTTTCCTGGTTTATAAACAAAAAAACTGGAATCAAACGTGAGAGCCAAAATGGTATTGTTTTTCTACTCTTTAGTTTGTAAGGATTGTCTTGTGAAAAAAGAAGCAGGAGGAACGGGTGGCGATCACAGAACGGCAGGTTGGCATAAGGAAGCACTCTGTCGTAGCTAAAACCGGCACAAACAGAAGGGAGACCACAAAAGAGAGAAACTTCCCCGGGACAGGAGGCATTCCAGGAGAGACGTGGGTGGGACCACCGAATGCGGGGATCACATAACCTTTGTGGTCCACTCGCATACTCCATATGGTTCCAAAATTAGAGAACCCTCTTTTTCGTGTGACAGTAAGGTGACATTTCTGAACAGAATATCTGGGCTACAAAGGGGTGGTAAAGGACCATAGGATCAGCGCTAAAGACGACAGCCTGGCAATGTTTAGTTAAAAATGAAGGACCAGGGGCACCTGGGTGGCACCTCAGCTTTCGGCTTAAGTCATGATCCCAGGGTCCTAGGATCGAGCCCCACATCGGGCTCTCTGCTCGGCGGGGAGCCAGCTTCCTCCTGTCTCTCTGCCTACTTGCACTGTCTCAAATAAATAAATAAAATCTTTAAAAAAAATTAAAAAAAAAAAAAAAAGAAGGACCAAAGGATAACGAGCCCTTTGTTGAAGCTTCATCCTGGACCCCTCTTTCCTTTTGTGGTATTCCACCAAACATGGGAAGTCCTAGTAGAAATCTGGAACCTCGTTGCCCTGGCGTGGAGTGGGATCATGTGGTTTCATGTTTTTATTAAATATTCATTTTGATATTTTCCGCTGCCGAAGGTAGCAGGGCATCACACGGTTGTTCGGTTGTTGGAAAAGAAACCTGCACCTCGACTTCTGCTCCTGGGGAAACTGCTTCAGTCCAAACTGGATTTCAGGTTTGTGAACAGTTCCCACTAAGCAAACGACTGGAGACCAGGAGCTGTTGAGCCCTGCCTGTGCACTTGGTCTCCGGGTGGACAGGACACCTGGTGTGTGAGTAAGGGTGAGGGGACTGCATCTGTTTGGATGTCAACCCTGACCCCTGTCCTCTCATCCAGAAGTCACAGCTCTGACAGCAACACCAGTCCGTGACACCACGTCAGGCCTTAGAGTCGTTCCACACCCACCGCCAAGGAGCACACCTGAGTCAGCCACCACCTTCTCCCACCTGGACAGGATACCTGCAGAAACTTCCAGGGTGCTCTCCTGCCCCTGCCCACCTCCATGGGGGCTCTCCATAAAGCAGCGGGCAGCTCCAGCTCCTGTCGTCTCTCACTGTAGTGCCAGCAAGAACAACAGTGGCAGGCACACCACAGACATCCAACGGGTATCTGTGGGGCGCCTGGCTGGCTCAGTCAGTTAAACATCTGCCTTCAGCTCTGGTCATGGTGCCAGGGTCCTGAGGTCAAGCCCCGCGTCAGGTCCCCTGCTCAGTGGGAAGTCTGCTTCTCCATTGCCTTTGCCCCTCCCCCAGACTCTCTGCTCTCTCTCTCAAATAAATGAATACTCTTTAAAAAATAAGTATTTGTGGTGTCTGGGTGGTGTGGTGTGGCATGCAGGAGAAAGCTCAGGCTTCTCAGCCAGAGAAAGCTGAGTCTGAACCATGACTGCTCCATTTTGGAGAAATTGATGAATATTGCTAAGTCTCCATTTCTTCACCTATAAAATAAGCTCTGCCTTGCTGAGTGGTCAGGAGAATTGGAGATAATATACACAAAGCCCCGAGTGCAGTATCTGATGAGTAAGTGCTCAGTATATTATTCTTAGTCACAAATGGTAGTTACTGACTTTACATGTTAGTCTAAGGAGACCTTTGCTATCTTCCTTAGGAGATGCTATATTCATTTTCTATTGCTGTGTAACAAATTACCCAAAACCTACTGGCTCAAAGCAACACACACTTATTTTCTTACAGCTTTCATGGATCAGGAGGCTGGGTGTGACTCCTGGGTTGTGGGTTCTCTGTGCAAGGTTGCAATTCAGATTTCAGCCAGGACTGCCATCTCATCTGAGGGCCAGGGGCTCCTTCCAAGCTCAAGTGCTAGTAAAAAATTTGTTGTCTTGAAGCTGGAGAACTCAAGGTGGCTTACGTCTTCAAGGCCAGGAGGAGGGAGACTCATTTCTTCCATCTATGACCTCTAGATCTTCTTTCCAAGGGCTTGCCTGATTAGGTCAGGCCCACCCAGGATAAATCCCCCTTTTAAAAGCTGAATAGAGAGTTTAATTACATTGGAAGAATACCTTCACATTGCAGTCAAAAGCAACCTAGTCATGACAGCACTGTCCCATCACTTCTGCTATATTATCTTAGTTAGAAGCAAGTCATAGGTCCTGCTCATACTCAAGGGCATGGGCCATTGAGAGTCCTCTTAGATTTCTGCCTACCACAGCCTCATTTGTCATTCCTGTGGAATCTGATCATTGTTGGTTGACCTGGAGCGTACTGGTGTGAAGTCAGCAAACACCAGTGTTAGCACAATTTCTACACTGCTGAAAACCCCAGAAAACCAGACCTCAGGGGCATGGCTGTGGCAGCTGGTCAGCAAAGGAGCAACAGAGGGAAATCAGAACTCATCCAAGGTTAGCTTGGAATTCAGCCTTTTCAGCACTTATTCGGGAGCAAAGAATAATGGGAAGCATGGCAATGACTGTTGCTATGGGTTCACTGAAGTCAACTGGCCATTGTCGCCTCGCAGATAAGTCAGTGTGGTGTTGTGCAAGAAGATTTTGTTGTTGGAGAAATGCACGCCTTCCTGCATGCATATGCACGCATACACAAACACACAGCCGAGATAGCCCAGTGTGTTCTACTGACACCCTAGGATACTAGGGGCAATACCTTCTGTGTGGCATTTCAGGTGTTGGGGCTGGTGAGTTGGGGTGCATTTTCATCTGTGTAGATGAGAAGACACTTCTTCTCTGCAACTGAGAAAAGACTAGCCACACCAACTTCTTTCAGATGTGGCCACAGAAGTGGCAGCTGTCTCAGGGTAGACTAAGGTAGACCCAGTTACCTAACTGGGTCACAGATATGCAGCCTTCAGAGTGAACTGCAATCTGTTGTCTCAACATCTGTGCTCAGGAGTCAAGGGAACCAGCTGGGGGGCAGTGAACAACTTACCCACGCGTGGGAGGCTTGAGCTTGCTGAGGTCCCTCTGTTCCACTGGCCCTGGCCATGAAAGAAGTGTGTCTGAAGGAGGGCTCCTCTAAAATCCCGAAGGTAGGAACATTCAGATTCATGAACGCATGCCAGTGGTCTCCAGGAGCATGCGAGCTGGCCACAAAGCAGCCAGGGCCTGGCTATGTGGTCCAGGTTCAGACCCTACAGCTGAGAGGCAGAGTGCATAAGAAGACTTCTCTGTGGGACGGAGAGATCCAGTCAACAGCTGGAGATCCTAGTGCCTGACCAGCGGCTTTATTTGCCCTTTCATTATTTCTGCTTATTACTTTTCCTCCACTTTTTTTTTCCGTTCCTCTTTCCTTATCTCCTCCCCTCCTCTCATCCTTTTCTATGGTCCCTCTTTGACATATGCCTTTCTCCAGGCCACTGACCCAATCTGGCTTTCACACTTGAATTGCTACTGTCCCCTCTACCCCTTTTCTCTCCATTCCTGTTTTGCTCTCTGTGCCCCCACACTCTTTACTCGAACTTGTTGCCCGCTCCAACTGTCTCCAAACCTTTGTGTCTAGATCGTGTAGCCACAGAGTAAAGGTCCTTTGAATGCCTTCACTAAAACATTATTTTTTTTAGGAAAAAAAAATCAATGAGCAGATTAGATGGAACATACTGCCCTTGTCAAAGTGATAAATAACTCTGCTTGAGTCTGGTGACTTCTTTTTGAAGAGGTAGTAGCTTGGATAAATTATATCAACAGAACCAAATGATGCAGTAGTCAGTGCTGTGGTCTGAACGTTTGCACTCCCTCCAAATTCCTATGTTGAATTCCTAGTCTCCAAGGTGACGGTAGTTGGAGGTAGGTCCTTTGGGACAAGATCAGTCATGAAGTTGGAGCCTTCACAAATGAGAATGGGCCCTTATTAAAAGAGGCTCCAGAGAACTCTCTTTCCCCTTTAGGCCACATGAGGACACAGTGAAAACGAGGCCCATCTATGGACCACAAGGCAGGTTCTCACAAGACTGAATCTGCCAGTGCCTTGACCTTGGACTTGTCAGCCTCTAGAACGGTAAACATATTTCTGTGGTTTATCAGCCACCCAGTCCCTGGTATTTTGTTACACCACCCCAATGGATGAAGGTGGTCAGGATAGAAATATCTGTGAGGAAAACAAAACCTCTAAAAGACGGGTCAGAATTCATTTCTGAAAAAACAAACAAACAAACAAACAAAAGAATTCATTTCTGCTAGCAACTCATATTACTGTAGACACTTTTACCTGCTAGAGAGAGACAATTTCATTAGAATTCACAGGCAACCACTGGCACATGGCGGAAACAGGAACCCTGTTGAGTGGTTTCCCTCATGTTCTCACATCTCCTTCTCCTCCACTCTCTCCCCTCAGCACACTCACAGAACGCAGCCTGCACGTGCAAGATGGTCACTGTAGGCTGTGCTGCCCTTGCTCCTTAGACATCCTCAAAAATGATTTTCTGCCTCATAACAGGAACAGTTAGAAACATCTTGGTGATGACACAGAAAATCTGAACGCTTCAGCCACTCTGTCAATGTTTGAGGAAAAAAATATTCCTGACCCAGCTCCAGCTGAAAAGCAACTTGCTGAAACATCACCTAAAACAGGAGGTTCCAATTCATTGGAACTCAACTTATTACACGCTTGAGCAGCGACTGGAACAAGAAAAAGCTCTGCAAGGTTTTGCAGACCAGGATGTGAGAACAAAAAAAAAAAAAAAGAAAGAAAGAAAAAAAGAAAAAAAAAGAAGAAATTATTTGAACATTTACTCAGTGGAATCTGACAAGCTGTGTGGGCTACCATCCTCTTCCTTGGGAAGTCACTGCTGAAACGGCCAGGCTGGTCTAGGTGTTGGGCTGCTGGGCAGGTGTCTGTAACTCTTGGTCAAATAAATGCCAACTTATTTTGAAGTCACGAAAATGCTCCTAAGACTCAGACCCATGCATGCCTTCCCTAGCCTGGGGAAAGAGGGAAGTGTTGGATGGGGTTATCTTTCTTAACCACAGTTCTCAACTAATATTCTAAAACTGTTTCTTGGGTGGCTTTGATCACTCTAGAGAGGTTGATTTCAGCTGAATCTACATAGTACCCCAAAACTTCCCATTCTTCTCGGGGTCAAGGGCATCTCAGCAAAACAAAGTCTCTTCAGCTTATCATGAAATCATGAAAAACAATAGTTTTCTTTCAGGGTCTAGTCAGAAAGCCCATGGTGACAACTGCCATGGTCTGTGGAGCTGAGGTGTGGGGGAGGGGGGAGTGGAGGTGAAGCTACCATGTGTTTTAAAGGCTCATTCTCATGTGTAGTCAGGGTTGACTTGACAGCCTCCACCCTCTAGAATGTACAGGAAGCTTGAAACATTCCTGGGGACAAAGGCCCCAAATGTTTCTCAGATCCTGGCAATGATATGGTTACCCTTTAAAAAAAAAAAAAAGTACATTGCTGATAGTAGTCTAGATGCCAATATCTCAAGGGTCGACTCCTCTCTCAGTTCAGGGAAAGACAGCTAATAGAAGGCAAAGCAAATCCAATGAGCACTCCCCTTCTCCAATCCTCCAGATTTTAGTGATCAATCATTCTGGCCGTGCACTTGCTAGAACCCATTGTTCACTCTAAACCAATGGCCATGACATTGTCTTTCACAGTGTATATCTTAGTTTCCCATTTACCAGGAAGCTTCTTTCACCAAGACAGCCATCTGCAACAGACAAGGTGAGTACATGCCCGTAAATGCAAAAATTCAAGTCCTACAACAAAACAGCTCTTGCTTTTAAAGTAAGGACATGCAATTGTAGGTATATTGTTATATTCATCGAGAATTGTCCCTAAAAGTTGTTAACTGAAAAAAGTTGTTAACTGAAAAAAGAAAAACATCACTGCACAAGCTTCAGCCAGCTAAAGCCTCTAGATCAGTGTTGTTCAACAAAAATATGGTTTGAACCCATCATGCAATTTTAAATTTTCTAGGTGCCACATTAAAAACGATAAGGGGCACACCTCAGTGGCTCAGTGTTAAGTACCTAAACTCTTGATTTTAGCTCAGTAAGTGATCTCAGGGTCATGAGATCAAGCCCCACATTGGGCATGGAGTCTGCTTAACATTCTCTTCCTCTCCCTCTGCCCCTCCCCCCACCCACATTCATTCACACTCTCTCACTCTAAATAAATAAAATTTTTGGTCTTTTTAAAAAGATTTTATTTATTTATTTATTTGAGAGAGAGTAAGAGAGAGAGCATGAGAGGGGGTAGGGTCAGAGGCAGAAGCAGACTCCCCACAGAGCAGGGAGCCTGATGCAGGACTTGATCCTGGGACTCCAGGATCATAACATGAGTTGAAGGCA
This sequence comes from Meles meles, assembly GCF_922984935.1. Classification (NCBI taxonomy): domain Eukaryota; kingdom Metazoa; phylum Chordata; class Mammalia; order Carnivora; family Mustelidae; genus Meles; species Meles meles. The sequence continues at coordinate 50,221,754 of NC_060077.1, forward strand.
GTCACTTAACCAACTGAGCCACCCAGGTTCCCCCTAAATAAAAAAATTTTTAAAGATTTTATTTATTTATTTGATAGACAGAGATCACAAGTAGGCAGAGAGGCAGGGAAAGAGAGGGGGAAGCAGGCTCCCTGCTGAGTAGAGAGCCCGATATGGGGCTCGATCCCAGGACCCTGAGATCATGACCTGAGCTGAAGGCAGAGGCTTAACCCACTGAGCCACCCAGGCGCCCCCTAGGAAAAATGATGAAAAGAAATAGTTGAAATTAATTTTAATAATACAGGCAATTAATCCATAGGCCCAAATTATTATCATTTTTACATGCAATCAATATTTAAAAATTCTTCCATTTTTTTTAATGTTCCCTACTCTTATACTAAGTGTTAGACAGCAAGTATATCTTTTACACTTAATGGCACATCTCAATTTGAAAGAACGACATTCACCTGCTCAGGAGAACCCTGGAAAGAAAGGATCTTAAAGAAGACAGCTGCCTGATTGTCATGATGATTGGACTGTAAGTGTAGTGATGAATATACAGAAATTGCCTGAGCTGCGGTCCAACCAGACCTATTTCCACAACCTGGCTCCACTATTTACTGGCTGTGTGGCCTCGCACAAATCACTTAGCATCTCTGAACTTTAATCTCCTCATCTTTGAAGCATAGCTATTGATCCCTGCATGCCAAAGGATTCTTGTGTTATATGAAACGTGTGTATGTAAGGTGCTTAGTACAAAACTAGCACCCAGTAGAAACTCACTAATAAGCATCTGACATTACTAGTATCCATCATGGACTAAACATATGTCATAGTAACAGTGTAAAATGTGTCTACATTTTTTAAAATATTCCATCTCTTTTATTTATAATTTTATCTAAAGAATATTCTCTTTTTTTCTTAAGATTTTATTTGTTTATTTGACAGAGAGAGACCCAGCGAGAGAGGGAACACAGCAGGGAGAGTAGGAGAGGGAGAAGCAGGCTCCCCGCTGAGCAGGGAGCCCGATGCAGGACTCAATCCCAGGACCTTGGGATCATGACCTGAGCCAAAGGCAGACGCTTAACGATTGAGCCACCCAGGCGCCCCTCTAAAGAATATTCTTATCAAATCGGCATTTCTCTGTACTACTGGTTGCCCTCTATTTTGTTGTTACTGTGGTTAGAAATATGTAATCTAATAAAGTAACATTGACAGAAGTAGGCCTTTAAAACTTTTTAAACCCTTAAGAATAAAGAATAAATAAAAATCTGCTGTTTAAAAATGGTAAACACTTGGAGATGATACTGTCCAGCATACACTGCAACTCCCTGTGGCATCTTATAAGTCCCCTGAGACTTACATTGGACAATTATAGTGCAAGAAGAAGGAAAGGGAAGACCCGATCCTGTGTGTTTCCCTGAGGAAAGCAGACATTACCAATGTGTGGTTTCACATAAAGGAAGATGAGAAGGTTAACCTTAAAAGAGGGGAATGTCCCTTTATCAATTTGGGAACTTGAACTCCAGAGAAAAGAGGGTAAGAATCACTCCTAGTAGGACATAAGAAAAAGCCTGGACAAAGTATTCCCCAATAAGGGATGTATATAGTGGGGCTTAGACTCGTGTATCATGGAAGGGGTCTTACCCAATATCTGGTTTTAAATTTCTCTACACTGTAATTTCTTTCTCATTCTCAGCCTTCAGTAAAAATCTCGTGAAACACTACGGCATGGCTTTGACTGGTCACAGTGGGAAATTTAAAGCGAAAGGCTAGACCCAGTCCTAACATAGAGCACTACCAGGGATCAAGGGCTAGCCTCAGGAAGGAAGGGGACCCTGAGAAGGCAGGAGGTGACCTCCTCTGGGTCTAACTATGATCTGGCTGGAGCGGAAGCAGCAGGCTGCAGGGGGATCCCTGGCCGACGGGGAGGGGCGTGCATCCGCGATGACAGACTGAGGGAGAATGTTAGCATCTCCTGGGGAGTCCGAAAAATGTATGAGGGGATGAACCCACTAAAGGAACTGAACTCCAAAAGGATGGGTGCTTGATTATTATAAGGTAGACATTGAAAAAATTGTGACATTTTGTAACACAGTCTGTGGGAGGCTTGAATGTTCCTGCTACATGGTGGGGGAGTACTAACCCCTCTAGTCATTTGCTCACATAGTTGTACATTCTTGGACAAATTATTTGACTTCTCAGACCTTTAGTTTTCTTATCCATGGAACAAGACGATGGAACGAGATGGTTTAAGGTTTCTCCCAGAGATGTCATCCTGATTACATCATGATCTGAGGATCAGCCGTCTCACGCCTTTGGGGAGTAGAAGCGGGATTTGGGCACATTCTGGTCATTCAAGTTTAGAGAGTTATTCAATAATCCAGCTCTACAGAGGTGGCAGAAATATCCTAACTGCACACTCAAATTAATTCAAATACGATCAAGTTTAATAGAGCTAGTGAAGACTTGTAAAAATGAATGAAAACTGGGGCGCCTGGGTGGCTCAGTGAGTTAAAGCCTCTGCCTTCGGCTCAGGTCATGATCTCAGGGTCCTGGGATCGAGCCCCGCATCGGGCTCTCTGCTCAGTGGGGAGCCTGCTTTCTCCTATTTCTCTGCCTGCCTCTCTGCCTACTTGTGATCTGTCAAATAAAAAAATAAAATCTTAAAAAAAAAAAAAAGAATGAAAACTGCTAAAAAACAAACGGAAGTTAGAGCACCCCCATTCAACTTGATGAAAGCATTAAGATATCAGGATATATTGTACCTAATTTGGGACTAATTCAAATCTGCATTACTATGAGGAAGCACATAGTGGGTGCTTAATAAATGGGAGTTGTGTGAATGACTAAAGAAAATGCTGCCAGATAAGTTCATTTGACCCTTGATGCTACTTAGTTATTTCATGCCTTCCCATTTTTAACCTCATTAAGTCCATTATATGGCTACTGCAGTGCTCAGAAGGGAAAACTTATACTTATTTTAAAAAATGCAATCGGACTAAACTACCATAAGTGATGCTAATGACAAATAGATGTGTGTGGACATCTAAGAAAAAAGTCAGCCCACCTCTACTGAAAATTCAATTCTGAAATACATTTCTTAAGAGTATTATCAAAAGAAATAAATGGCAAGACTCTTGATCAAGGTGTAATATTAAAGCGGTCCATGTTAACAAGGGAGGCTATAGCTTAAGGTGGGTTGAGGTTTCAAAATAAATCTGGAAATAAGCAACAAAAGATTTTCTTAACTGGGTTTGCACTCAGAGGAAGGAGCAAAAGAAAGGTGACAGCTGGGAAAGTGGCGTAAGGTTAACACTTCAACAGAAGGGGAGAGCTATGAAGTTCCTGGTTGCTAGTCTTCTCCGCAGAAGAATGTAATATTCAACCTGGAAAAAGTAGAATAATGGTAATAAAAAGGAACATAAAAGTTTAGATAGTTAAAAAGTGCAGAAGTTCAAGTTTCCAGGTCCTGAAAATTCCATCTAGTGTGCTCAGAGAATACTCAGCTGTTACCACTCAGCTGTCTTTGAGGAATTATTAAAAATAGGAGAAAAGCTAACAGGTTGAGGATGGAAAATGTGCAATTTGCCACAAGAGGGGTGAAAAAGTGAATTCACTAGATGGTAAATGAATCTTGGGCAAATCTAATCTGAATTAAAAATTTATGCTTTGTAAACTTTGAGGAAAGAATATAGTTTTACTAGAACAAAGAAGGGATCACCAAGAATGTACTGAACCAACCTGACTTTAACCCTTATTAATAGAGTGGCTCAGAGAATAGGTTATAAATATGTCAAAGGCATAAAGTCTCTGGATTTTAGCAAAGCACTTGGAAACAAACCCTAATCTCCCCTTGTACAGGAAAAAAAAATAAATTGTGGACAAAGATAAAAGGTTAGTTCATGGTAAACTGAACGATCACAACTTCAAAAAATATTAACTGGTAACATGGAAAACAAATCCCATCCTGCTCAACCTTTTTATTAGAAACCAAAGTTAAGACAGAAAGTATACTTGCTCAAGTTAGGGAAGACACAAAGCTAGGCACGTGCACCAGAGCCCATACATGTGTCAGAACGCTTGATTGCAAGGGACAGAAGCCCAGTTTAAATTAGCTTCACAAGTGTTATCTGCAACCGATGAATTATTTAACTCTACAACTGAAACTAATGATGTACTATATGTTGGCTAATTGAATTTAAACAAACAAACAAACAAACAAAACAAATTACCCAGAGGGTAAATAACTTCAGGCATACTTGGGTGCAGTGGCTTAAATAACACAGTCAAGCTTCAGGCTCTACATCATGGCTCTGCTTTGCTCTTTGTTTGCTTCATTTTCAGGCAGGTCCTCCCAAATGAAGTCAATGAGGAGCATTAGCATCCCCGGGTTTATGTTCTACTTCATGTCTAGCTCAGCAACCAAATGGAAAGAATGTCTCCTGCCCAAGAGTTCCACACAAAGTCTTAAGTTTGAGACTTAATTTGCCCTGACTTGGGATTTCTGCCCATCAATGAACCAACCAACCACAGTGATTGGATGTTTTGATTGTCCAAGCTTGGGGGGACACATGTACCCAGAGCCCAAGAATAAGAACTGGGAGGAAGTGTTCTCCAAAGGGATTCTGTGCAGGCCAAACACAGCAAACAAGTACAACAACAACAAAATAATAATAAGCTATGATAATGGTTAAAAAACTAAGATTAAACAATAAATTGGAAGTCCTGAACTTGATTTAAAACAATCAATTTCCTAAATTAAAGATGAAGATGGACCACGTTTGTCAACAAATGGCTCATGTGAAAAAGACTTAGAGGTTGTATTAGACAATAAGCTCATTATGAACCAACAATGTGTTAGAGAAACTGGAAGAACTAATTCAATTTTAGTTTGCCTTAATAGAAATGTTATAACCCAATTACGGGATGTTATGGTCACGCTGTTTACTTCGTCAGTCAGACCACAGCTGAATTAAGATTCTAGAAGGACATTCCCAAGGTATAGAACATCCAGAGGATGCTGATTAGGATAAAGAACTAAAAATCACCTTAGCGAAAGACCCATAGAAGTTGGGAGATTTCCATCCCGGGAAAGGGAAGGCCAAATAGCAATGGTTAAATATTTGAAAAGCGATCATATGGACATAAAACTGACCAGAGGTTCTACTTCAACGGGAAGAGCTAATACCAGCAATTAAATTAAAGGGAAATGGATTCAGGTTGGTTTAGCAAGTAGTACTGCCCAGCAAAATAATTGGCTCCCTTGAGAAGAACTGAGCTTCTCTCAAATATAATTATCAGAGATGGTATAGGATTGTGTCTGGAACTATTCAGCTCCTAAGATCTCTCTCAACTCTTGAAGCTATGACCCAGTGGTTCCCTGAATGTTTGTTAACTTCTCCGTCATGAAAAAGTTAACAGGAAGTGCACACCCCTTCCACATTTCCAGGAGTGAGGGAAGAACCCAGGCCTCGTAGGTCTGGTACATCCATCTGACCACTCTGGGTGACTGGAAGAAGTTCAGTGCCATGTGGAAGTAAATTCCACGTGGAAGAAACCTGGACTAAGAGATACCAAGGACATTGAGGATTTGGGCAAATGTCTCACTCACCTCGGCACGCTCATGCATTTGTCACCACTCAACATGTTTTAAACTAATTAAAACATCACAATCTGATGATTCTTTTATCAACTTATTCAGAGAAATGGTTGAAATATCTAATAAAGTAACTTTGATCATCCTTGGATTTCTTTACCCAAGTTAATTTTCAATACAGATATTGTAAAAATGAAATAAAGTAGCAAGCATATTGCAAAAGTGTAATGAAGTACCTGCAAATGTTTTCATAAGTTATCAGACAGTATATACACAGAAGGAGTTATTATAATTATTATTCATTTCACCATAGCATAGATAACTTAGTGTTGGTTATATTAAAATAGTCTTTATAAAATTATGAGGATTCACTAAATCCTTGGAAGACACAAAATAAGCAAGTAAAGGATATCATGTTGCTCTGAGCTGAGAACTCATTCTCGCCCAAGGAGATGCTATGTTGATCGAGTATACTTAAATGTCACCGAATAGCTGTGAGGATTAAATGAAATTTTGTCTCTCAAAAGGGTTTTCAATATGCTGTATAATTCCGAAATCAAAATATTATCATTCTGTTCTCATTATTAGCAAGTTTTCATTATCCTACTACAATGAATTGACTGCAGAAATACAAATGTCTAGACTAGGCCAACTCTACCTGATAATTAATATCAGAATTCTGGCACTCAGAATGGGCAAAACCAGATAGTAGTTTCCTTATATGTAAATGCTTAGAATATTAAATCCATCTCTGATAGCTTAATTTTTACTTATAAGTAGAGGACACAATCTGAAACATAGGGACTTTGTGGCCACTCTGTAAATCACAAATCACTCTTATAAATTTCTTATGTTAACAGAATTGCATGGTAAATGCACTAGATCAATAATAAAAGTATGTTGGAAACCTATATTAAGACAACACCTTAAAAGGAATCATTGAAACCATTTCGATTCTCCATTACCATAATTCCAAAAGGCCAACAGAGAGGATTTATAAAGCCTAACTATTCTATAGATTTGTGTTAGTGGCTTTTTAACAAGATGAATCTCATCATCTGGGTTGGGGGATAACTAAGAAATAATGAAGCTGAACCTCCACATTTTACAAATCAGAAAACAGAGGCCTTATCCAAGGTAAATTAGCTAGGGAGACTGGACTTAGACAAGAGACAGGAAAATATTATGTAGTCTTTATGGTAAAATCTGACCACACATTTAATAAAATTATCCGATATATTTCAGTCCTTCTTTTATGGTCATCATCTTCACTGAATATGTATTATTAAACATATGAAAGGAGGCCTGATATAAGTTGGATGTCATATTATATTGAAGGGCTATGGCTTATCTCCAGTAATAACCAAAATCACAATCAAAAAGGAATAACAATGTTACCCAATACAGCTGCATACACAAATATGCAGGGAACCAGAATTACTCTACTGCATGTACAAGGTCTGCAAAGAAATATGTCCAGGCATGTATAGCTATGGAAAATATGAAGGACTTGTAAGAAATGTATAATATGCAGGAAATATTGACCTTGCTTCCACCTGGGGTCAAAAAATGCAAAGAGATTCTTTCGTATATTTTATTTCCCTGGGGAGAGCATGTGACTTAATATTAAAAAAAATCCTTGAGCAATGCAATCTCTCTAGTTCCCAGTGGTGCTTTTTTTTCCCCCCAGTCCTACTTTTCCTCAGAATTATTTTTGCATTGTTCAAAAGCAAAAAGGAAAATTTTGGCTAAGTTTAACCCAGTCAAGATGGATGTTAATTGCAATGTTATAATACTAATTTGTGCATCCTTACTCAACCATAGGAAACCCATTATGGCCTCATTTAACATTCTGAAAACATTTTTAGACCATTTATAGCTTCAAATGGAAATAAATAAAACTATATGTGTAAAATTGTCATTTTAATCAAATTAAATTTTCCAATTAGAGAAAGAAGTCTTGTTAAGATCACCCATAATTCATATTCATAGAAGACTTCAGTTCAGGTTATAGAACTCAGGAAGACCATTTGGAACAGGAACTTTTGATTCTTGCAGTGATGTACTTATCAGTTTTGGTGATTTTAGTAAACAAAGAAATATTGTTTTATAATAATGTATTAATGATCCATCCTTTAAATCTTCAAAAATGCTGGCTAGTTTAGAATTCAATAGTTGAATACTGAAAATGGTGAAAGACTAAATAAATATATCCCTGAGCAGCAGCATCTGTTTAGAAGAAACAAAGAACTGAAATTTTGCTTTTCAAGATTTGTGAAAACCCTGATGCTCTTTCAGTGCAATTGGCTAAATGCTTATTCCAAAAGTACATGGTCATAATATCTATAAAGTGTAAGTAAGAGGAACCAAATCAAAATAGAAAGTTGAATCTGGTCAGCTTGAAGAGTTTAATAGTATCATTAATAATAGATCCATAAACTGTGTCCATTTAAATACCAAAGTTGAGTTCTTAAGCAGAATAAATAAATGTACTCAGTGGAATCAAAGACTTTTTAGGATGACTCATTACTTTCAACCCTGACATTCAGCTAATGATGATACATTACACTGCATTTATATCACATCACATTTATATTACATTAGGAACAATCTCTGTGACCTGATGTTCAGGGTCTTTTTTTTCTTATTCCAAACTTACACATTCTTAAAAACAGCTGATTTCAAAAAGCACAAATCTGTATGCTATAATTAACGTGCTGCCTGAGGTTTGTAAGATTTAGAAAGCAAGAACTTCCAGGATTCCTGAAGAGAGATAACCTTATAAGACAGATGGTACGTAGCCATCCCAACAGCAGGCTCAGAATTGGGTCTAGGTAGAAGAGGCTGTGCCCCCAGATGTGTGATTGGAGGGGACTGGAAAATGTCTTCTGTTCTACCCCTGGCCTGAAGAGTATTTGTTATTCTTTTTTTTTTTTTTTTTTTAATGCATCCCTGTGGCTCAGGGCTGCATCTGCCAGAGTCTCCTGTTACAATTTATCTCACACATTACTGAAAACATTTGTTCAACAAATATTTACTAAGTGCCTACTATGTTCTAAGCACTACGAGGAATTCAGAGACGTGTGAGCTATCAGGCTACAGAAATACTAGGAAGTGAAAAAAATTAGGGATAGAAAAATCTGGGTTCAAACCTCATCATCACTTCTTACTGGCTATAGGATCATGGATAAATAACTAAGCCTCAGTTTCCTAATCTGTAAAATGGGAATGATAGTACCCATATATCAAGTGGGATGGTGATGAAGTATATGGAAGGGGCTTAGGAGAATGATCTGCACACAGTAAAAGTTGAATAATAATCCATTATTATTATTATTATTATTATTATTATTGCTAACCATAGGCACCACCCTCAAAGAACGGAAAGGGAAACAAAGAGATGAGGTATGTGCAGGCAGAACTATGAGACAAAGTGCAAAGAGCAGTTCGGAAAAAGGTAATATAGTCACATTTGTGCTGGACCTGAAGTCTGAGCAAATATTTCCTTTAAAGTAGCAAGTACCTTAAGACACAATCAAGATTTAGTTCATTCATGCATGCATGCATTTATTCACAATAAACATTCTTCAAGTTTAAGGGAACAACTTGAAGATAAAAGTACATTTTCACTTCCATGAATGGTTTCTAGGTTTTTGTGCTTGCAGGGAGGACAAATCTGGATAGGGTGCTGATGAAAGAGGAAAGGGTGAGTACTGGGTGTCAATTTTAAGGTAAAGTGCGCCAAAAGGACTCCTAGAGGAGACTGGAAATGGGCAGAAGGCAAATAGGAAACTTCTTATTTCCCAAAAGTTTACTTCGAAAGGAAAAATTCCATTGGAATAAGAATGAGATGCATCCATGGACATGGGCTAAGGTCTGTAGACTGAAAAAAAAAAAAAGGGATAAGAGAGTCTACATTGAGGAGATTTTCAGTAATGCATTCCATCTCCACTGTTGGCTTATTAGTTGTGCCTCTTCTTAATTTTTTTCCAGTGATTGCTCTAGTCTTCACAATACACATCTTTAATATATCACAGTCTACCTTCAAAAAAATTATTATACTTCTTCCCATACAGTTGGAAAACTACAACAGTCTATTTTCATTTCTCGGCGCATGTCCTTTATGTTATTTTCATACATTTTACTTACACATATTTTATTAAACCCACGATGCATTATTACTATTGTCATTCTTGCTTTCAATAGTCAATTATCCTGTAAAGAGACACAAAAATAAGTGGAAAACATCTTTCATCTTTACCAACATATTTACCATTTCTGGGCTCTTCCTTATTTCTCTTTCCATCTGGTTAATATTTCCATTCTGCCTGAAGAACTCTAATTCACATTTTTTGAAGTGTGGGCTGTTAGAAATGAAATCCCTTAGTGTTTATCTGAAAAGGCTTTTCTTACACTTTTATTTTTAAAGATATTTTCTCTGGCTATAGAATTCTAGATTGACAGGTTTCTGGTTCTACTTTTTATTTCAGCAACTTAAGGATATTATGCCATTGCTTTGAGCTTGTATATTTCTGATGAGAAATCTGTGATTTTTTTGTTTTTGTCCTTTGCTTTTTTTTGGTTTTTGTCCTTTGTTGTTGTTGTTTTTTTAAAGATTTTATTTATTTACTTGACAGAGAGAGAGATCACAAGTAGACAGAGATGCAGGCAGAGAGAGAGGGGGAAGCAGGCTTTCCACTGAGCAAAGAGCCTGATGCAGGGCTCGACCCAGGACCCTGAGATCATGACCTGAGCCGAAGGCAGAGGTCCAACCCACAGAGCCACCCAGGCTCCCCTGTCCTTTGTTTTTAATATGTAGTTTTTCTATGACTTCTTTTAAGATTTTTTTTATTGATTTACAGAAATTTAAGATGTTTCTTACTATATTGTGTGTGTCTATGTGTGTGTATGTTTATCTTTGTTGTATTTACTGAACTCCTTGATCTACAAATTTATAGTTTTTGTCAAATTTGGGAGGAAGAAATCAGGCATTATTTCCTCAGATAGCCCCTCCCCATTCTTCTAGGAGCTCCAATTGCACAAATTAAACCACTTAATATTGCCCCGCAAGTTAGAGATTTTCTTCATTTCTTAAATTGGTTTCTCTCTTTCTTCCTCATTGACGTATTCTATTGTTGTGTTCTCAAGTTCACTTCCTTTTCCTTTACAGTATCCGTTTTGCTGGTAATCCCATTCAATGAAACTTTCATTTCTGATGTTTCAGTTTTTGTCTATAGAGGTGCCATTTAGATATTATTGTATCTTCCATGTCTATCCTCATCCTGTTGGGTGTTTTCCTTTAAAAAGTTTAACATAGTTTTATAATAGCTCTTTTAACATTTGTCTGTTAGTACCATCTTCTCCATCATTTCTTGTCAATTCTTTAGTTTTTCCTTATCATTTTAGGTCACTTTTTTTTTCCTTCCTGATATATCTTTTTTTATTGGATGATGGACATGGTTAATTTTCATATTGCTGAGTACCGGGTATTATTATGTTCTTTTGGTGAGTATAGGGTTTTGTTTCAGTGGTTTTATTACTTAGAGATCAGTCAGGTCTCTTCAGGGTCTGTTTTTAAGCTTTGAGTTGGCTGACGGCAGCCTTCACTCCAGGAATTTGACTCTACTGTGTGATCCTGGATATTTTTGAGCTTACAAGTGCTTGCTTACTCTTTGCTCAGCCTTGTGATATACTTTATGCATGCACAACTTGGTATCCATTAAAGACTCAGGAAAACTCCCTTATAGATTTCTAGAACTCTTGTTCTGAGTACCTCTTTCCTTTCTAAAACTTTGCCATGTAACTTCACTATCTCTGTCTCCCTCCCACCCTCTGATCAACATCTCCTGAACTCGGTAACACTACCAATCTCAGTTTGGGTTTCCCCTCCTTGTGCTTATTGTTTAGAAACCATTTCCAAGCCAAAAGTGGGGGAAATTATAGAATTTACATCATGTTTCCATTCTCTGAAAGATCACAGTCCTGTGGTGTCTGTTGTCTGATGTCTTTAAACAGTTTTACATTGCTAATTTACTGTAAGAGGGTAAGTCCAGTTCTTGTTACTTGCCCATGGCCAGAAGCACATGTCCACAATCTGAGGTGCTGAAGAAATAAATTTTGACTCTTACATGGTAAATGATGCCAATCAAAAGAACAAGAAACACAGTGGTGATGCAGGGTCCATTTTTTTTTTTTTTTGCAGTGCTTGAAAAGTCTATTAGGGCTTTTAGGTTTTAACAAATTACTGCCAAAAAGTATGAGCTAATTTTACTGTGTCCATTTTAGGGAATATTTTTAGAAAATTGCTTGTCTCTATCCTACTCAATATTTTTATAAATGACTTAGATTGAACAAGTCTATCAAATTTGACAAAAAATACAAAGCTAAAAAAGTTAGCTACTCTTCTGAGTGGATTCAGAAACCTTCCAATAGCTGAGACAGGCTGAAATTTAATGATAATAAATGTAAAATTTTTATTTAAGTCCAAAGACCAAGGACACACATAGAAGATAGAAAGATCTGCTGTCTTAAACAATTTACATGAGAGACGTCTACCATTTTACTTGGTCACAAGCCTAATATGAAATGTGTTGTCTTTGATTCTTTTAAGTATAAGGAAAAATGAAAGGAAAGAACCATGAAAAGAAAAAGAAAGGAAAACAAACTTCAGGCTGAAAACAATAATCTTGCCTTTAGACCCTGAGGGCATGAACTTTATTTCACTTACTAATGTATCAATCTCACAGTGTTTTTAAAAACCTCAATATACTTGTGTACAACAAACTGTTCAGTTCCAAGCATCACATTTTAACCAATAATTTGACAGTTTAGGGTACAGACAGAATAGGGAACCCAGCATTCTGACGATTTTGGAGAGTATCCCAATATAGAAATATTTGAAAGGATTTTGTGTTCAAAACAAAGAAGATAAACATAAGGGGAGAAATGTAGACTGTTTTCAAATAGCTAAAGAGCTAACAAATATTCAGTGGGATTGTCAAATTACTTTGCGTCTCTCCAGAATAGACCACTACAACTAGGGGTGCCTGATTGGCTCAGTGGGTTAAAGCCTCTGCCTTCAGCTCAGGTCATGATCCCAGGTCCTGGGATCGAGCCCCGCATCGGACCTGCATCGGGCACTCTGCTCAGCAGGGAGCCTGCTTCCTCCTTCCCTCTCTGTCTACTTGTGATCTCTGTCTGTCAAATAAATAAATAAAATCTAAAACAAAAAACAAAAACAAAAAACAAACAAACAAAAAGAACACTACAACTAATGGAGGAAAGTTACTGCAAAATCGGTTTGGGTTTAAAAAATGGAATGAAGGAATGAAGTCCCATACACTGGACTTCTACAGGAATGAAGCCCCATAAGCAGGACTTAATCAGCACATCCGTAATTCAAAATATTTTAAAGATGTATATTAAGAATGCTTCCAACTCTAAATCCATGAGTCCTTAAGCATCAATGAAACAGACTAAATGCTTTTGCCTCCCTCTGGTTCATGACAAAAAAAAAAAAAAAATCCTTGGCATTGTTTCTCTCTCATGTCTTCTACCGCAGACCAGTGTTTTTGCTGCTAGAGGATAATCAGTTTCAATTTTTGCCAGCTTAGAGTAGCTCTTGAGGTAGAGATGGATAAAGAAGAGATGGGAGACAGGAAGAGAAGTACATAAATGTTCTTTGTTGGGAGACGTGCAAAACACAAAAAATGAGCCCTAACACTTTCCATGGGCTGGCATAGGTCTGTATTCTATTAAACCCACTGGCTGTTGTACTCCATGTTTTGCACCAGTAGGCAGTATATTCAATCTGCTACCACTTTTTGACTACTCCAATAACTAAAATATAAAAATGTACATCTGTGGCAAAATGAAAAAAACTGTTGAAGCTAAATAATAGGTACGTTGGGATCAATTACACCATTGGCTCTACTTTTGCATATGTTTGGCATTTTCCATACTAGAAATCCCTTATTTTTTACTATCAGCTGTCCTCCAATTATATTAAGAAGGGTTCAGAAATAAAACCTTATCCCTTCCTCTAATGGTGCCTTTGTGTGATGGAAGGAGCTTCACTAGTACAACACCCTTTGCTTCTATGACTCCAGGTTTCAACTTCCCCTGGGAAAGTGAGGGACTTATCTGGTAGGTGAGTTTTGAGGAAAGCACAAATATCATCTATCCTTCACATGGTAAGCTATATGGAGGCAGCTCCATAAGAGGAGGATGTTCAGTTACACCTGTTGCTAAGAGAGTAAGTCCAGATCTGCAGTCAAGTTTTAGAAAGGCCACTGCTGCACATCTATGCCTTGTCCTCTAAGCCAGGTTTCCTAAAGCTTATAGTTGTATACCAATCTACCTGAACTCTTTGTCTTTCTCAGAGAATTCAGAACTCTGCAAAGAAAAGAAGAAGAAGAAGGAGAAGGAGAAGGAGAAGGAGAAGGGGAAGAAGGAGAAGAAGGAGAAGAAGGAGAAGAAGGAGAAGAAGGAGAAGGAGAAGGAGGAGGAGGAGAAGGAGAAGGAGAAGGAGAAGGAGAAGGAGAAGGAGAAGGAGAAGGAGAAGGAGAAGGAGAAGGAGAAGGAGAAGGAGAAGGAGAAGGAGAAGGAGAAGGAGAAGAAGAAGAAGAAGAAGAAGAAGAAGAAGAAGAAGAAGAAGAAGAAGAATGATTTCAACCCTTAAAGTCCCAGCAATTCTTATTCCACTACTATAAAGCTTTTCCACTCCTTCTCCCTGGTATGTTCATCTTTGTTGACCAACCTTCCTGAGACATTTCTTCTGAAGTACTATATCAAGCGAGATACTTCCTCACATTCCCTCTGTCATCACTCTGATCATACCTATCTTACATCATTGACAGAATTATGTTGTCATTATTCATTTGCAAATCAGTGTTGCCAACCAAAAAGTGCCTTCTGGAGAGAAAAAAAAAAGGTCTTACTTATTTATGTATGTCCAAATGTCCAATACTGGCATAATGGCTGGTCCTCATTTAGGTGTGCTCAAAATGTTCCACAGCAGAATGAGCAAATGAATGAACGAATGACTTAGTTTTTGAGTGAAAGATTATTAATTCTGAATAGTGGCTCCTTTTCAAAACATTAATCATTTTTACTGATATAATCTAAGAGCTCTAATGCCTGAGACAACATTCATGTATCTCAATTGAATTTTAATTTATATTGACTTTATTAATTTATAATCTACAGGCTCTAAAGGCAATATGTTAATTTGCTGAGTTCTTCAATTATTACACTATGGAAGTAGGAGTCAAGAATCCTGAGTTTTATTTTTGGCTCTCTCACTGATACATCTTTGCCTTTGAAGCTATCACTTAACCAACTGGTGCCTTAATTCTTTTTTTTTTATTAAAATATAATGTATCATTTGCCCCAGGGGTACAGGTCTGTGAATCATCAGGCTTACACATTTCACAGCACTCACCATAGGTGCCTTAGTTCTGTATGTATAAAATAGAGGCAATAATCTTCTTGGTAAAGTGTTCTAACATTCCTATCAACTAGTACTTTCCATATAAAATCCATATTTTCACTTTTAGTAAAAATTTCAGACCACAGGTGAACCTTCGAAATTATTGAAAGCCACTGTATTTAATGTCTAGATATATGTTTTCTTTAACTTTTCATTGGTATAAAAAAATTCTTTAATATTGAAAGAATCAGAGTCCATGAAATTACTTCTGTTTAATGGAGAGGTAATCATTTACATACTTTGACTAAGGAATAAAGACAAAATTTGGATATTATTAAATTTGGTGATAGTTGAGGGGGAAATATTCACATTAAAACATAATAAGTTATCCGGTGAATAGTTATTTTAATAAGAAAGAAAGTCTGATTCACTGTCAGAATGGCATTATATAGCTTAATTTCTAGTAACTGGAATATCTCCCTTTGACACTTCCTGTTTCTATAGTTTATGCTATGAAAGAAGATGAAGAGAAAGAGACATTACTACAGTGACCAGGACATCTGTGACCATGACTGTCAGGTACCCAACCAATAGGTCGTCTTCCCTTTTTCTTAAATACAAAACTCCAATTTTGTTGTTGGCAGCAAGATCCTATGGTTTAAAAAAGAAAGAAAGAAAGAAAGAAATTCCCTCCCTCCTTTGCAGCCAAATATGGCCCAGAGAGTCTTAGCAACAGGTGTGAGTCTGGCCAATAAGATGGCAGTAAATGTGGTTGGATGTGCTTTCCAGGGAGAATCCTTAAAAGGATGACAGGCATCTCTAACAAAGCTGCCTGCCTTTCCCCCTTCCTCTCATCTGGAATATGGACATGATGACTCAGTCTTTGGCAATCATTTTATGACTCTGAGGATGGAAGCCAGTGCTAAGGATGCCACAGCTATAAATTACAAAAGCCAAGGTCCCAGGTAACATCGTGGAATCATCACATCAGTCCCCCAGCTTTCCTCAGAACTAACTACCTCAAGCTTCTTTTCTGTGAGGAAAATAAACCCTTTATCCCTTTAATCCATTATGACATGGCTGATGATGCTAGCTGTCAATAGAATTTCTGAGTACAAAACACATCCTGCTTCAAGATAAAGGTGGTCGAAGATCCATATTAAGGTTTTAAGGGACAAGAAAAGCACTGTGAGATGTTTTAATGCCTTTACTTACCAGGTTAAATTTTAAAATCTCATACTGAGAAATGACCAGGTACCTTAGAAACTCTGAATGGGGTCATGGCCCCAAGAGAACTTTCTTTGCCTGCCTGCTTGCTTGCTTGCTTGCTTTCTTAAAATTTATTTATTTGACAAAGAGAAAGAGAGAGATCACAAGTAGGCAGAGAGGCAGGCAGGGAGGGGATGGGGAAGCAGGCTCCCTGCTGAGCAGAGACCCTGAGATCATGACCTGAGACGAAGGCAGACGCTTAACCCCCGAGCCACCCAGGTGCCCTCTTTGCCTTCTTTCTAACAGTCACACAGGCCAAATAGTTCCCACCAAGCACAAAACCAGACTCCATTTAGCTTTAAGCATCTGTGTAAACATTTTCAGAATAAGAGCATTGGACTAGAAGTTTCCAAGCACAAAACACAAAACTCTGCTCAGATTAGCAAGAGCAGTACTAAAACCAGTCCCCGAAGTTCTTTTGGTTTTGAAACACTTTAATCAAAGGGTATCTTTAAATAAAGCTCAATACACAAAACAGCAAAAGTAGAACTTTCCTGGTTGACATCCCTGGGTGAGAGATGCAAAGACCACCTGCTCCCTAGTCCTCCATGTACCCTTGTCCCCAGGTTGCCCTGAGTGGAGAGAACACACTTTGAAAACAACTTAGGACTATCTCCTCATTCTGCCGATAAATCCATCAGCTATGGAAAAATCCATTTCTTTACTCATTTTCCAGCAGTAGAATAGCAGAAAAGCTCCCCAATAAGTGTAGAACTTCCACCAGAGCCTAGAGTCCAAAATACCTCCCCTTTCCCTGCCGGTTATTTTTACCTGCCTACCATTACTGCACACGAAGCAAGTGATCCAATAATTCTTTTAGCATTTGACTAAATGTGTTCCCTTCCTTTGACAGCATACCTCGGTTTAAAAGAAGTAATTTGTTAAATGGATTATGCAAAGATTTAGCATTACTGTCTAATATCTTTCCTCACATATGCCTTTGTTAACTTCCCAAAACAGCCTTGGGCTATCAGAAAGACAAGGAGAGAATCCAATTAGCTATGTTGGTCTATTCTCCTTGAGCAAACAACCTATTTGGTGTTTCACGTTCTTTTAGTTTCTCAGGTATAAATGTGATTTAGTGCCATCCTATCTGGACACCAGATGTTTTATTGGAAAATAGTTACTAGGATATAAGTGGGATGAAAACTAATCAGGTTTTTATAAATTCAAATAAGGTAACTTGTTTCTTTAAGAGAATATTTGGTGACTGAAAAAGTAAAGAAGTATTTAAAAAAAAAAAAGAAGTATTTCATCAGACGAAAGTTGGGCATCATGCAAGAAAACACTGTGTAATCTTCCCACATAGTTTTGGATACTCCATAAACATTAAACAGTAACAACAAAGCCACCATGGCCATGACCCATACCACCTCTGGATTCTCCGGGCCTCTGGGCCTTAGTCAGCCCAACCTGACTAATGGTATAATGTTTGTAAGGGAAACTCTGTAAACTAATAGTCTTAAGCTTACAGTTAGAAGGAGAGGGAAGTATAGTTCTTATCAAGCAAGTTTAAGAGTTCAAGTATTTATTTCTAGATAGAGATAATAAATTTAGTTACCTCTCCTGTGCTCGGTTACTTTACAGGGCTAACTTAGACTCAGGTTGTTGGCTTTATTTTTTTTTTAAGATTTTATTCATTTGACAGAAATCACAAGCAGGCAGAGAGTCAGGCAGAGAGAGAGAGGAGGAAGCAGGCTCCCCACTGAGCAGAGAGCCCGATGTGGGGCTCGATCCCAGAACCCTGGGATCATGACCTGAGCCGAAGGCAGAGGCTTTAACCCACTGAGCCACCCAGGCGCCCCAGGTTGTTGGTTTTAAAGCCAAGTTCAATTATAAGCAGATGGTGTGTGTTCTACAAGTTTACATATTGTCCAGGGGAAATCAGTGAAGGTGGTCAAAGGGTCCACACTTCCGGTTATAAGATAAATAAGTTCTGAGGATGTAATACACAGCATGTTGACTATAGCTACACCACTATATTGTATTTTTGAAAGCTGCTAAAATAGTAGATCTTAAAAGCTCTCACCACACACACACACACACACAAAATGGTAACTATATGAGGTAATAGATGTGTTAACTATCCTTATTAGTGATAATAATTAGCAGTAATCATTTTGCAATATATGCATGTATTGAATCACTACATTGTGCACCTTAAACTTACACAATGTTACACGTCAATTATATCTCCATCAAACTGGGGGATAAACGTACTTATTGTATTTGTTTTCTAGGGCTGCTATAACAAAGTACCACAGATTGGGTGCCTTAAACAACAGAATTTATTTTCTCACCATTCTAGAAGTTAGATGTCTGAAATTGAGGTGTTAGCAAGGTTGGTTTCTCCTGAGGCCAGTCTCTTTAGCTTAGAGATGGTCATCTTCTCTCTGAGTCTTCCCATGTCTATTCTCTGCATCTGTGTCCTAACCTCTTCTTACAAGGACATCAATCTTATTGGCTTAGATCCAACACTTTGACCTCATTTTAACTTGATTCCCTCTCTGAAGGCCCTATCTCCAAATATAGTCACATTGTGAGGTTAGGGATTAGAACCTTAACATAGAAATTTTAGGGGGACACAATCTGGGCCATAACACATATTATAACTAGAAGGGAACTTTGTGTTCACTTTTTACAAACCTCTCATTTTATGCAGAAGAAATTCGATTGAGATAGGTAAAGTAACATGCCCAAGAAGAGATCTGTCATAGCAACAGAACTAAATACAGACAGAATGAGAACCACAACAATCTGTGGGACTTCTAGTCCACTGCTCTTACTCTGAAAATTTAGAGAGAAAAAAAGTTTCATGAAAACCTTGCTTTATACCTAGTGGAGGTGCGGTGATAAAAGCATTCCAGTAGTCCTGGATCACCGTTAATCTATAGGTCGGGCACAGTGAAGTTCACACGGAGCTACACACTTCTTCCTAGTCCCAGATATAATTCCACTAACTTCATGAGGGAAACTGTGACTTCACTTACCCATCAAGAAGTGTATGTATTCTGGGTGCCCTCAAGACAATTCACTGGTAATGGGGAGAAAATACTAAAATTTCTGCCTTATGTTCTTCATCCTAAAGTAAGAAACAAATTTGTTTAGATGCATTTAGTGTGTGGATTTACTGGTCAGGTGTCATGTGGTACCTAGGGAAGAATGGACATTTTCCAGAGAGGTACTTTAAAGTGTTGCCATGACTTACACTTTATATCATGTGCCTAGTTAAATGAATTTATGGCTTATATCATTTAGTTTGAACTAAATCACACCCCACAAAATGGACAAATGGCTTTAAAAGATTCTTTCAAAGAGACTGCAGATTGAGGATAGCATAAATAATACAAGCACAAGTAAATACAAAAATACTGAGCTGAATACTTTTATTCCTAGTATAAGCTCAGCATCTGAGACAATATGAGGTAAAGGCAGTGAGGACCTAATTATAGCTGACATACTGAATCACACGCCTTTCACTCTCTTTTCTTTTTAAAGGAGTTTTTTTTAAATGGTATTTTATATGATGGATTAGAAACTAATTTTTTAAAATATTGCTTATTTTATCTTTATTTCATCCTTTATACACTTAATTGTGGTCACGTGTTCATCATGTACAAAGCATGCATATAGGAGGTATGACGTACTAGACATATATTTTACAATGTTCATAATGAGTACATGTGTAAACACACAACATGTTGTAAATTCTTGCTCACACCATTTTTTTGCTAATGTGTAATCTACAACATTTGATGTCCATTGACCACAGCATTTGGACTTAAGAAATGCCTTCCCGTAAGCAACTACCCTGGCTTTATTCTAGAGTTGGACGCTTAACTGACTGAGCCACCAATGTTGTCTTTTCATTATTGATTTGTAGAGCTTATACATTCTGGATGCAAGCCCTTTGTATTGAAAACACCTATGTATTCATATGTATTGAAAAATATCTTTTTCCACTCTGTGTCTTGGCTTGCCATTTTACTATCTTGACAGTGTCTTTTGGCAAATAGTTCTTCATTTTATCCTTAGAGCATGTATGCTGTTTAAGAAATCTTTGCTTAGTCATCAAATTTTTCTCTTCTGATTTATTTTAAAATTATATCTTTTGGCCTGTAAATTTAGAATTGCAATTTATCTGGAATTGATTTTGAGAGAATATGAGGTAGTGGTGGCGATTCATATTTTTTATGAATATCCCAATTAACCAGCATCATTTATTTTAAAATACTCTCCTTCTCCCACTGCACTGCAATGTCATCTTTCATAAAATTGACGATTTATGTGTGGGTTTTTTTCTGAATGTTGTATTCTCTTCCACTGGTCTATTATCTATCGTTACCTCAATATCACACTCTTAATCACTACAGCTTCAAAATAAGTCTTCAATTTGGTAGAATAGGTTCTCCATCTTTGTCCTTCAACATTATTTTGACTGTTTTAGGTGCTTTGCCCTTACATATAAAATTTTAGAATCAGCTTGTGAACTTCCATTAAAAGTCCTTGAATTTTAGCCTCATTTCATTCTTCTTTATAGCTGAGTAATATTCCATTGTGTATATATACCACTCCTCTTCATCCATTCAACTATCAATGAACACTGGGTTGCTTTCATAATTTGGCTACTGTAAATAATGCTGTGATAAACACAGTGGTGCATATATCTTTTTAAATCAGTGTATTCATATTTTTTGGTTAAATGCCTGGTAGTGGAATTACTAGATCATATGGTAGTTCTATTTTTAATTTTTAAGCAACCTCCATACTGTTTTCCACAGTGGCAGTACCAGTTTGCATTCCCATCAAGAGTGCAAGAGGGTTCCTTTTTCTCTGCATCCTTGCCAATACTTGATGTTTCTTGTGTTTTGATTTTAGCCATTCTAACAGTTGTGAGGTGATAGCTCATTGTGGTTTTGATTTGCATTTCCCTGATGATTAGTGATGCTGAGCATCTTTTCATGTGTCTTTTGGCCATCTGGATATCTTCTTTGGAGAAATGTCTGTTTATATCTTCTGCCCATGTTTTAATTGTATTATTTTGGGGGTGGGGAGTGTTGGCTTATAAGTTCTTTATAGATTTTGAATACTAGCCATTTATTGGCTATGTCCTTTGCAGATATCTTCTCCCATTCAGGAGGTTGCCATTTTCAACGACATGGATGGATCCAGAGGGTATAATGCTAAGTTAAATAAGTCAGTCATAGAAAGACAAATACCATGATTTCCCTCATGTGGAATTTAGGAAACAAAACAAAGAAAGTAAGAGAAAAACAAAAAAACAGACTCTTAAATATAGAGAACAACTGATGGTTACCAGAGGGGAGGTGGGTGTGGGGTGGGGATGTGTGAAATAGGTGAAGGGGATTAAGAGCGCATTTACTGTGATGAGCACTGAGTAATGTACAGAATTACTGACTCACTATATTGCACACCCGAACTATATTGTACACTTTATGTTAGTTATGCTGGGGGGGAAATGCTGGGATTTTCACCGTAATCACCCTGAATGTATGGCTCAATTTAGGACAAACCAACATCTTTATAATACTGGATTTTCCAACCTACGGTCATGGTATATTGCCCCATTTATTTAGATTTTTAATTTCTTCCAAGAATGAATTGTGGTTTTTCAGTTTAAAATGTGTGTAATTTTATATCTTACATTAAATTTACTCTCAGACATAAGTTGTTTCCTATTATAAAATGGTATAATTCTTTAAATGTCAATTTCTAGTTATTTGTTGCTGGTATATAAAAACAGAGATCCACGTTAGCAAATGATCTTTTATCCAGATATTGTGCCAAAGTCACTTATCAATTCTAATCAATTTTTATATATCCTGAAATCTTGCTAAATTCACATTTTAATCATAATGGCTTGTCTCTAGGTTCATTTAAATTTTTGACAAAATCATATCATCTGTATATATAATGTTAATATTTTATTTCTTCCCTTCCACTATCCATGCCTATTTGTTTGTTTATCTGGGTTTTTGTTTGGTTTTGCTATTAGTATACCAACGAAGATCTTCAATTCAATGTTGAATAAAAATAGTTATGGTATCGGGACGCCTGGGTGGCTCAGTTGGTTGAGCGGTTGCCTTCGGCTCAGGTCATGATGCCAGCGTTCTGGGATTGAGTCCCACATCGGGCTCCTTGCTTAGCAGTGAGCCTGCTTCTCCCTCTGCCTCTGCCTGCCACTCTGTCTGCCTGTGCTCTCTCTCTAACAAATAAATAAATAAAGTCTTTAAAAAAAAATAGTTATGGTATAGACTTTTATGTCACATTCTCGGTCTCAGGAGAAATCTTCCCTTACTGTCACACAAATGTTATTTTTGCTCTAGTGGTTTTAATTTTTTGTAGATAATCCTTATGAATTTAAGAAAGCTAAGAATTTGTTAAGAATTTTATGATAAATAATAAATTCTTGTGAATTTCATCATACAATTTTTGCATCTCTTTATATGATGAGTTATATATATTTTTTATTTTTGTTGAATACTAAACACTCTTGGAATAAAGCTGTGGTATGCCATCCTATTGTCATGTTGCTAGATTCAATGAACTAATGTTTTGGATAGGATTTGTATATGAACAGATGAAAGACATGGGTTTATAATTTTCTTTCAGTTAATGATTTTATCAGTTTAGGGACCAAGATTATACTGCCTCATAAGAAGAGTAGGAAGTATTCATGCTTATTTCTTTCTTCCATATTTGTAAAACTCTATTTATGAGACCACCTCAGTTTTTTGTGGTAAAGCTTTTATTAATAGACTCAATTTCTTTAGCCAATATAAGAATACTCAAATGTTTCATTTCTTCTGTCAATTTTGGTGAATTTTATTTTTGAAGAATTGATTTTGTTTCTAGATACTAAATGTATTGCCATGAAGTTGTTTATAACATTTTCTTACTTTCTTCTTAATGTCAATTGGTTCTGTAGTAATGTCTCCTATTTCATTCTTGACATAAGTAATTTGTACATTTTCTATTTTTTTCCCTTGACAGGTCTTTCTAAGGGTTTATCAATTTTACTAATGTTTTCAAGGAACCAACTTTTATTTCATTTACTTTATTACATACTCATTTTCTATTTCATTGATTTCTGGTCTTATTTTTATTGTTTCCTTCTTCCTATTGTATTTGGATTTTGCTTGCTGTTCCTATTTTCTACTTTTCTGAGAAAGAAGTTTAAATCACTGACTTTCAGCTTTTATTATTTTTTAATATATACATTCAAATCTCTAAATTTCCCTCTTAGTATTGCTTTAGCTCAGTACCACAACTTCTGATATATCTATCATTACTTATCTTTCAGATGAAAATGTCTTCTAATTTTTATTAAAAGTTCCTCTTCATCTACTGATTATTTAGAAGTGTATCAGTCAGCTTACCAGTTAGGCAGTTACCTCTTTGTTATTCTTTTCCATCATATTTATACTGCACACGAGAACATGCTCTGAATAATTTCAACATTTTGATATTTGTTGGAGCTTGCTTTGACCCAACATATAATCAATTATAGTAAATATTTACTATGCACTTGAAAAGAAAATGAATTTAGACGTTGCTAGGCATAGTGTTCTGAATATGTCAATTAAAAGTTATATATGTCATATATATAAAAGTTACATGTCATATATAAAAGTTATATAAGTTATATATATGTCATATAAAAGATATATATGTCAATCCAAATTTCTACAGACATTCTATATTCTTAGTGATACTGACATATTTCTACATCTTTTTAGTTCTTTTAATGCTTGCTTCATTTTTAGAATATATTATTGGAAACATGCAGATTTAAAACTGCATTATCTTCCTTTTGAGCTAACTCATTTATACTTATAAAATGTCTCTTAATATCTTGGTAATAATATTTACCTTAAAGACTATTTGTCTGATGCTAGTATAGCTATACCAGGTTTCCTTTGATTAGTATTTTGTTGTGTTTCCTTTTATTTTAAGCCATTCACTGGCCTTATATTTAAGGTGTAGCCTTTGTAATCAACATAAATTTAGATTTTTGCTTTTCATTTTCACTTTCTTAGTCTTTCACTGAAGAGAGTATTTAATCCATTTACTTTTAATGTAATTAATGACAAAATTGAGTTTCCTATTTATTTTTTATAATGAAAATATTTATTTTTTATTTTAATAAGTTTAAATATTTTTTTAATTTATTTTCAGCGTAACAGTATTCATTGTTTTTGCACCACACCCAGTGCTCCATGCAATACGTGCACTCCCTATTATCCACAGCCTGGTTCCCCAACCTCCCACCCCCTGCCCCTTCAAAACCCTCAGGTTGTTTTTTCAGAGTCCATAATCTCTCATGGTTCATCTCCCCTTCCAATTTCCCTCAACTCCCTTCTCCTCTCCATCTCCCCATGTCCTCCATGTTCTTTGTTATGCTCCACAAATAAGTGAAACCATATGATACTTGACTTTCTCTGCTTGACTTATTTCACTCAGCATAATCTCTTCCAGTCCTGTCCATGTTGCTACAAAAGTTGGGTATTCATCCTTTCTGATGGAGGCATAATACTCCATCATGTATATGCACCACATCTTCCTTATCCATTCGTCCGTTGAAGGGCATCTTGGTTCTTTCCACAGTTTGGCAACCTTGGCCATTGCTGCTATAAACATTGGGGTACAGATGCCTCTTCTTTTCACTACATCTGTATCTTTGGGGTAAATACCTAGCAGTGCAATTGCAGGGTCATAGGGAAGCTCTATTTTTAATTTCTTGAGGAATTTCCACACTGTTCTCCAGGGTGGCTGCACCAACTTGCATTCCCACCAACAGTGTAAAAGGGTTCCCCTTTCTCCACATCCTCTCCAGCACACGTTGTTTCCTGTCTTGCTAATTTTGGCCATTCTAACTGGTATGAGGTGATATCTCAATGTGGTTTTAATTTGAATCTCCCTGATGGCTAGTGATGATGAGCATTTTTTCATGTGTCTGATAGTCATTTGTATGTCTTCATTGGAGAAGTGTCTGTTCATATCTTCTGCCCATTTTTTGATATGATTATCTGTTTTGTGCGGGTTGAGTTTGAGGAGTTCTTTATAGATCCTGGATATCAACCTTTTGTCTGTACTGTCATTTGCAAATATCTTCTCCCATTCCTGTTTATTTTTGATGTATGTTTTTTCTCTTTTCTTTCCTTCATCTGAAATCTAATTATGTGTGTGTAACATAGTCACTGAATCCCAAATACCTACTCCATTCTTATTCCTACTTCCATTCTTCTATATATGTCTTATTTTGAGATATATCCTACTAGTCTTTCTTCTCATTCTTTAATCCTGTCTTGTTCTGTGTCTAATTTATGTTAACTGTATCCATTGTTACTTAATTTCATATATTTTCTTATTTCTAAAATTTCTATTTGCTTTTTCTGATTCTGATCTTCTGATGAAATTTTCCCATTTTTATCTATATTTCTTCTGTTTATTTTTTAGCATAATAGGGCTATTTGAAAGACATGTCATTTAACTACAATATCTAAATCAACTGTAAGTATGTTCTACAGCCTAATTTTTCTCTTGGAGTTTGGTTATATGATCATATTTCTTGTCATACCTAACGCTTTTTTATTTGAATGACAGACATAATGGCTCCAGATGATTTTACCTTTCACCAGAGGATGTTATTCATTTCTTCTGCTAGTTATTATGGACTCAGGAGTAGAATGATCCCCTTTATCCAATCAGGGACTAAGCTGAGTCAAGGCTGTGTTGCACTTTTAGTAAGACAGTGTAGTTCTGACTTAACCTAGTACCTAGAGCTTGATTTAAAATCAAGAGGTTTTTTTAAAATTTTTTATTTATTTCTTATTTTTTATAAACATATAATGTATTTTTATCCCCAGGGGTACAGGTCTGTGAATCGCCAGGTTTACACACTTCACAGCACTCACCATAGCACATACCCTCCCCAATGTCCATAATCCCACTCCCCCTCTCCCAACACCCCACCCCCCAGCAACCCTCAGTTTGTTTTGTGAGATTAAGAGTCACTTATGGTTTGTCTCCCTCCCAATCCCATCTTGTTTCATTTATTTTTCTCCTATCCACTAACCTCCCATGTTGCACCTCCATGTCCTCATATCAGGGAGATCATATGATAGTTGTCTTTCTCTGATTGACTTATTTCACTAAGCATAAAATCAAGAGCTTTTAACTGAGACAATTATGCGTCTTTTTCCCCCCCAGAACCAAGAAACTTTGGGAAACCCCCTCCCCACCTCTGTTTTTAAACATAGATTTGTTAGCTTCACAGATACTCTTAGAATTTGGCAAATATTTTGAGAGAAAAGTGATCTTGTGTTTGAGGCTCCCTAAACAAAACTTCATTCAGGCTAGGCTCAAAATTGACAACATCTTTCAGAAAAAAAAAAAAGAGAATGAAGATTGTTATCTCTAGAGGTTTTCTTTTCTCCAGAGCTTTAGTCCTTCTGTTCTCTTTGCTTCTTCATTTCTAAGATATCCTTAAATATATGTAGTGTGTGTATATGTGTGGTTTGTGTGTGTATGTGTGTTTGTGTATTTTATTCATCGCTTCTGGTTGTTCTCAACAGGACTGTAAGTTTGACAAAACAATTCCATTCTACCCAGTAATGGAAGTGCTCAATTTCTGGGAATTAAAAGAAGCAGCAGTCTTGATTACTTGTTACCTGGAAAAAGACTTTTAATCTCTAAATTCCATCTAAGGGGGTTCCCTTCTTTGGTTGTTTCATGGAGGAAAGATTACTTCAGGGCCAATATTCATTTTTTTAATCCTTCTTGTTTAAAAGCTAAGGGTAATGTGGAATAGCAAAGTTGAATTCTCCCTTTGTAGTTTGAAATCTAGCCAGGCATATGGTAATTATTAAAAGTTAAATGAGCATAAAGCAGGCTGGCAAGAAAACTGCAGAACATGGTAACTTGTGTAATGTTCTTTTCTCACTGTCAAGTAGAAACCCTCCACTGCATTAACTAAAAGTCGAATGGCGTAGCTGAGAGCACTGCAGGCTTCTTAAATATACTATACACATCACTTGCCAACTTTCTCCACAACAGGAGTAAGTTATTCATAAAAACTACTTTTTCATTATATATTAATCCTGATCTGAATTTCATTAGGACATGAAAATTACATAGAGTAAAATACTTATTCATATGAATATATATCTCTAAGGATGTTGTTTTGAAATTATTATTTATCATATTTTTAATAGGAGAATAATCTTTTCCTTCAAGTGTTTAAAGATACCCAATGAATGTTAGAATAATGTATTACATTTTCCCTATTAACATAAACAAATTCTGCCATTCCACTTTATTTTTATTTAGAATCAAAATAATAAAAATATTCAGAGTTTTAGTAACACATTGTCTAAAGATTTTTAAATGCACACTGTGAGACAGGTCAAGTGCTTACTGCTCATAGGCACCATCTCACTGAGTTATCACATCAGCTGTACAAAGTAAACATTCTTGATCTAGTCTTAAAGATGAGGAAACTGAGCCTAGGCTCATACACAGGTCTATTTGATTCTAGAGCTAATACTCTTAACCACAGCTATGTGCTGTCTCTGAAGATAAATGAAAGCTGATGCATTGATTTCCAATTTGATAGATACCTATTTCTTATTCAAATTTCATTAGATGGACAGATAGGCAGGTAAAAAGAGAAAAGTGCAAGTCAAATTTATCAATCTTATTATTTATCAAAGGCTCCAAGAAATGTTGACACAGAGCAAAGAATGTAACCAAAATGAATTCCTGAATCAAAATTTCTGTCCCATCATTGTCTAACAAGAACTTAAAAATATGACCTTATGATTTCTTCCCATCCCTGCTCTTTCTCCAAAGATAGGCCTTCTGACCCTACTTTTTTGCTTCCTCTTCAGTGCCTAGCAGCCTAATCTGATCCCTTACTGTCCAGCAATCTAATTCTAATAAAAGAAACAGTGTTAATCCAATCTGCTGTCAAGACCAGGTCTATTGAGTTATGTTTAGTGATTGATTATTGTTTGGATAAAATCATAACCATGTAGAATGACCTTTACCCATCCTCACTTTCTTTTTTACATTCACCTTGGCTTTTAATTATTATTACCATCATTACTGCTGCTTTTGCTGCTGCTGCTATTGTTATTATTATTGTTCACATGTCTTAATTAATGCTTTCATTTTCCACCACTTAGCCAGACATGTCTACCTTACTAATATTTCTCCACCATATGCCTCTTTCTTGTTATAGTCTTAATAGAGATATCAAAGACTCCTATCTCATCATAAATTAATTCTATTTCCTTTGGGATACTTAAAAGTTTTAGGTCTCTATAAAAGCATCTGGTATAAATTTACTTAATTTTTTTTCTATTTGGCAATTTTTTATATCATTTATTAATCAAACTAATAAGAATAAAGGTACATCTTAAATAATAATCCCTATGCCCATGTTATTTGCATGATATGCAATTTCCATTTTTCTGGTCTTATTAGCATTTAATTATTCAAAGTAATACTTTTTTCCCCCTCAGAATGAATCAACTAACAGTTAAAAGTATTTTTAATGGTTTTAAAAACTTCCTTAGATAAATTATATAAACTATGGTCCAGTTTTAGGAAGTAACACTCTTGAACATAACCCCTCTGGGCACTGGCAGATAATACTCTAGGAAATAGGGATCGGTGTAGCCAGGCAACAATTTCAAAATCATCACATGGTCAAGCAGTAAGGTGAATGAAAAATGCAGGCAGAGGTTCTATAGAACCTCTCTGGAGGGGATGTCTTAATATGTTAGCATTACAAAAATGTCTCTGGCTCCCCAATCTTAAATAGATAATTTGTGAATAATATTATGGGTTTGCAGCTGGCAGTGAAGTGTGATATATTGTTAATGCTTTTTGCAAATGTTAGAGTGGATATCTATCAAGACTCTATTGTCTCTGATGGCTTTCATATAGCACAATCCAAAAAATATTTCAATCTCCTGCTAAACTAGAGATTTTACTGTTCTGTAGATCATTAGAATTTTTATTACATCTAAATAATAAAAGCTATTATTAGGGTCAATTCATAGCTATGGAGTTTGCAATTTTAGGATTTTCTCTACAGATTTGGTTTGTACTCTCTAGAATCTAAGCTTTCATTTTGGAGGGGAAAAAAAGAGATAAGTTAACTTTTTGTAGCTTTCTTGGATAAGAAGACAGCCCTAACAACATTTAAATACTGTGCCAGAAAACCAAGCATATCAATTTCCAATTAACATTCTCAATCCAAACTCATCTCAATTTTTCTCAGGTGGAAGGAGATTGGGCTATACTGAAGGGTTGTACTTATAAAGTGATTATGAAATTTTCTCCTGTCATTCAGTTTTCTGTAATTTCTCTGGGCAATTTCTGATGTTGCTACTGTAGCAACAGCATATTTAGTGCCTGTCATAGACAGGAGTATTCTGAACTGTGAGGGAGGGGCCATGATTTATAATGTGCTACAAATGGCTCTCAGCACTAGAATACAAAGTCAAATATGATAGTTGATACCAATCTGCAATGTATTTTGGAGTAATCCCAATTGCTTATGAAAATCCCTTGATGGTTTGGGGATACATTTTACTACCAAACAGTCACTCTGACTGCATTGAGAATTCAGATACAATTTTTAAAATGCAAAAGGGATTTCAGGGTAAATTAGATTTTTTTTAAACGCCAAGTGTTCAAATTGAGGCATCTTTGCTTTAAGTACCAAGGCCCTATAAGACTTTGCAGATAGGGTGGCTCTGAGAAAAATTCCATTCCTGATAAATGTGACTGGGAATGTCACCTGAGCACAACTTTAAATGATCTATGTATGACTGGCATTTTCCTACATGAAGAGAGAATAATGTTTATTTCATCATTTCTTTTCCCAATGTCTCTATTGAACAAGAACACCTAGTATGTGCTAACACACACACACACACACACACACACACACAAAAATTCATTGGCAGCTATTTCTACAAAAGCCTAAAGAGTGCCAGAGTGGAAACAAGTGTCCAAGGTGGCTATTGAGCCAAAAGAATTATAACATATTTTGATTACCTATTTAGACTCCAACGCACCTATAATACATTACTTGTTTAGAATTTGAGAATAAATTCATCATAAACAAATCTGAAGTTCAAGTGCCTGTATATAACTTGAGGGAAGAAAAGCAGACAGGCACAACTAGCTAGACTAATCATTATACTGTCACCAGCAGTGAGAAGGAACTTTCCCAATGGCCTTGCCTTCAGCCATTGTTACCTGAATGGGATGGCCAACAAGACGACACTGAGGGCTGGGAAATAGAGAGGCCAACTTTTTGTAGCAATGAACATGGGCCTTGCGCTTGGAAAGCCCCAAAAGAATTCCTCAACAGCAATCCCTAGATCAAGGGTAGACCAGAAACATTTGCTATTCTCCATCATGTTATACATGGGAAGGAGGTCAGTAGACATTTCTCATGTGGTAAGTTAAAGCCTTGTATTAGTTTACTAGAGATGCCACAAAAAAAAAAAAAAAAAAAAAAAAAAAAATCACAGACCAGATGGCTTACACAACAGAAATTGATTTCTCACAGTTCTAGAGGATAGAAGTTCAAGATTAGGCCATCAGCAGGTTTGGGTTTCTTCTGAGACCTCTCTCCTTGTCTTGTAGATAACTATCTTTTCCTTGTTTCTTCACATTGCATGTGAGTGTCTGTATCCTAATCTCTTTTTCAAACTGGAGACTATCCAAATGACCTCACTTCGGCTCGGGTCGTGATCTCGGGGTCCTGGGATCGAGTCCCGCATCGGGCTCTCTGCTTGGCGGGGAGCCTGCTTCCCTCTCACTCTCTCTGCCTGCCTCTCTGCCTGTGATCTCTCTCTGTCATAAATAAAAAATAAAAAAAAAAAAAATAAATAAAAAAAAAAAAAATAAAAAAAAAAATAAAAATCTTTAACCTAATTAACACACTTTTAAAGGCACTATCTCCAAATATAATCACACTTTGGTACTGAGTTTTAGGACAGTAGGGGACATAATTCAGCCCATACAAGTCTAGATATTAATATTATGTTTCATCTCTACGAAATTTCCTGATTTCTCATGCTTTTGCAACATTAGTCAAATGCATGTTGATACATTTGGGTACTTCCCTGCTTGATGTGGTAAGAATATGGTGCTAGGGAAACTAATGGAGGAATTTGACACTTGTTAGTTTCACAATCAGTCTGCTACTGTCATCTGTGCAGTTATCAGCTACCCTGAACTAGAAGCTGTGAAGGATTGTATTATAGATAGTTCAAGCATAGCCATGTGACTTGCTTTGACCAGTACAATGTAAGTGGAAGTGAGACGTACCATTTCGAGGAAGAAGCATGAGAGCCACTGCATGCCTCCACCATGTTCTACTTTCTTCCGGCTATGAGCTATAAATTTTCCCAGACAGGGTGTATACCATGAGCAATATAAGCCTTTGTTGTTGTAATTCACGAAAATTTTGGAGTTGTTATCATAGTACGATTTAGCCCAAGCTGGATAATATGTCTTGCATTCTTATCCCTGCCCCTGAGGCTCCTGTCCATCTGTGTGGTACCATTTGTCAGTTACTAGAAACCCCACTAGCATGTCCCACTCAGATCCTTCTGCCCATTCTGGGAAGTGTTTTAAGTTTTCCTGCCCAAATGAAACTTTAATTCCTTTTATTCTCCAATTGGCAACCAGGAAAATCAATTTAAACAAACTGACACATAGGAAGGCAGATGTATGGAAACCTTTGCTGCTCAGTTTGACATATAATCTTGCCATAAGAACCTCTGATTTAAAGAGAGATATAGTAATCCAAATAAAAGTCTCTTTAATAATGATATTTAGAGGGGCGCCTGGGTGGCTCAGTGGATTAAGCCGCTGCCTTCGGCTCAGGTCATGATCTCAGGGTCCTGGGATCGAGCCCCGCATCGGGCTCTCTGCTCCACAGGGAGCCTGCTTCCTCCTCTCTCTCTGCCTGCCTCTCTGCCTACTTGTGATCTCTCTCTGTCAAATAAATAAATAAAATCTTTAAAAAAAAATAATGATATTTAGAAAAGTTTTTTAGGGAACAGGAAAGACATTCCAGCATCTCTAACACTACTGGTATGTATGTACTTAGCCACTACTGGTATGTATGTATGTATGCCACTGTTAGAAAAAAACTTCAAAGCATAAATCCTTATACTTGAGCAATACCTGGGCTGTATATGCCTACAATTACTTACCAGGTGCAGGCACTTGAACAGGCTCTTCACAGTCATTATTTCATGTAATCTCTTCAACAGCTCTGTACAATAGGCATAACTTATTATCCCATACTTTAGACAGGTAAATTGCTCTCTAGCCATATAGTGGGGATACTAAGGGGAAGGAAGTGGAGGCGGGTATTTCCTGTTGGAATGGTTTAGTGAGTTCAAAATTCAAAGTCGATTTACCTCTTCTGCTTCAAACACTTATAAATAATAGATGAGAAAGAAAAACAAACAGTAAACCAGAAAGATTAGCCATGGCTCCAAAACAAGTCAAACCCCTTGTGGATCAAACATGAGACAGGAACCCAAAACAAGGATAAAAGGGAATGAGGATGCTCAAACCATGGCCTACCAGATGCAGTTGGTAGTCATAATGCTCCACTGCAAGACAGCGGAGACTGAAAATATCCCATATGTAGAGCTTTACTACTTAAATTTACTACTTAAAGCCAAAAGCTGGAAGGTGGCTCTCCACTATTTCTGAAAGGAAGTTTTTAAGAATGCCACTGAATGAGGCCTGAGACTTCAACTTTTCAAAGCCAGGAGTCCAGCCAATTAAGAGGAACTAAGCTTTCTTATAGCTCTTGTGAATGTATCAGCTATATGCCCAATACCATCAGAAATATGTACAATAATGAAATCTGTTCTTAACTAGGATGTGGGAGCCTGAGTAAAGGTCACAACAAAACCTTTAGGCAGAAAGAGGGAAGCACAAAGGAAAAGACCAAGCGAAAAATCAATCTCCCCACTTGTGATAAGCTTATAAACCCCAATTCCAAAACACAGAGAAAAATAATGTTAACGAAGATAACTATAAATAAATGAACTAATTAATTAACTAAACTCACTCCAAATGAAATCAATGTCATAAAACAGTCTAACAACAACCTTAACATATGTATGGTTAGTATGGCCATAAAAGCAGCAATATCCAGAAAAATATAATAAATAATTAAATAATCTCTTTTATCACAGAGATAAAAGAAGGTATCTTAGAAAGGAAAAAAAAATCAGAGAAATTGAGAAAAGTGATAGGATAAATCTTAGACTGGATTTAAAATAATTAGTAAATTTTTTAAAGAATATTTCATTTATTTGAGAGAGCAAGGTCACTAGAAAGAGAGAGCAAACACTAGTGGTGGCAGAGGGAGAGGGAAAAGGAGGCTTCCCACTGAGCAAGGAGCCTGATGTGGGGCTCAATCCCAGAACCCTGGGATCATGACCTGAGCTAAAGGCAGATGCTTAACCAACTGAGCCACCCAGGTGCCCCAAGAATTAGTAAATTCTAGGAGCTCCAATATGTATCCGACAGGAGCTCCAGAAGAGAACTGAAGAAATAATGGCTGAGAATTTGCAAGTTAAAGAAAGACAGGAGTCCTTAGGTTCAATATGACTCCAAGTTCTGAGCAAGATAAAGAATAAATGTGTGCCCAGATTTAAAACTAAAACTAAACTAAGAGCTGCCAAAAATGACAAATGGCCACAAAATAATGGCAATTAAGCTGGCAACAAAACTTTCATTAGCAACAATACAGGCCAAAAGACAATGGAATGATAGTCTCAAAGTGCTCAGGGAAAGAAACAGTAAGCTCAAATTTTATACACAGCTAAACATTTAATTAAGAGTAAGGGCAAAATAAAGGCTTTTTTATACTTCTCAAAATAAAAGAGTTTACCACCCACAGATGCTCATTAAAAGAATTATTAAAGAATATGTTTCAGCAGGAAGGAAAGTGAAGCCAGAGTGACAGCGGATGTGAATGACTTGAAGAACTCGCCAAGATCCAATGTTCACCCCTCCTCCCCCACGGAAGAATTATACTTTCCTGTCCCTCTCAAAGTCAGGGTTGGCCACGTGACTCCTTTGGCTGAGGAAACGCGAACAAAGTGATATATAATTATCTTATGTGAAAGCTTTAACACCCAGCACGTGTCTTCCTGTTCCTTTTCCCCTCTGCCTCAGCTGCCAGCACCCTTCCAGATGGGGATGTTCCTTAAGAAGATCTTCAGAATGCAGAAGCTGAACCTTTAGCCAACCTGGGACATGTACAAGAAATAGAACTTTGTTTTGTAAACCATTGCTTTTTAAAAGTTATTTGTAACCACAGTACTGTGGCTGATACAAAGGACAATTACAGTAGTCCCTCCCTCCTTACCCAGTTTCACTTTCCATGGAGTCAGTCACCCATGGTCAACCGCACTCCAGAAGCAGATAATCCTTCTGCTGACATATCTGCAGAAGGCCAATACTGCCTAACACTACGTCACCGTGCCTATGTCATTCACCTCACTTCATCTCATCACACAGGCATTTTTTCCTCTCCCATCGGCACAAAAAGGATGAACACAATACAATAAGATATGGTAAGAGAGACCACATTCACATAACTTAGTACAGTATATTGTTATAACTGTTCTCTTTTATTTGTTGTTATTATTAATCTCTTATTGTGGCTAATTATAAATAAACGTTATCATAGGTGTGTATATATAGGAAAAACACAAAAATTGATCAAATATGCTGGAAAATTTAATTAAAAATCAATTATAAAAATACTAATTTTTAATGAACATCTAAATCTCTAGGCAACAATAATATGGAATATGTTCAAAGGAGAATTAAAGCATATTCTGGAAGACAATAAAAATACTGAGTAATTTTAAGCTTTGTTTAAAAATGTATGGGTAAGTGCACATGTTTATAATTTAAGGATACTGATCAGAATAAAAAGGTAATCTGAAGCTTTCAAAGGGCAGGGTAAAGAAAGGCTACTATTGAAAACTTACCCAGTTCATGTGAAATTAGGAAGAGATAAGAAAATAAGCAGTAAAATAATAATAATAATAATAATAATAATGAATGGAAATCATAAAAGAATAACTGGACATAATTAAAAAATAATTGTTGAATCAAAAATAAATAAAAACCACAATAAAATGAAAGAAGTAATATCACACATTAGAAGACCAATAGGTTTGGATCAAACTGCATCTATTTAAATTGCATTTTTAAAATCTAGCCATTTGCTGCTTTATAAAAAACATACCTAAAACAAAACAACACAAAGAATTGGAAGAAGGTTATACTACACAAATACTAACTGCTAATGGTTGAACAGTGTCTCCCTTCCCCAAATTCATATGTTGAAGTCCTATGCACAGGACTTCAGAGTATGACCATATGTGGAGATAGAGTCTTCAAAGAGATAATTAAGTTAAAATCAAGTCATTAGGGTGGGTTCTAATCCAGTAGGACTGGTGTCCTTATAAGAAGAGGAAATTTTGACACAGACACATACAGAGGGCAAAGACTATGTGAAGACACAAGGAGAAAGTAGCCATCTACAAACCAATAAGTGAAGCCTTAGAAGAAAACAGCCCTGAGATGCCTTGGTGGGATATTCAGTTAAGCCTCCAACTCTTCATTTCGGCTCAGATCATGCATGATCCCAGGTTCATGAGATCAAGCCCCATAACCGGCTCTGCACTGCTTGAGTTTCTTTCTCCCTCCCTTCTGCCCCTCCCCTCCATCACACACCTGCACTATCAATCAAGCAATCTTTAAAATACAGGGGTGCCTGGGTGGCTCCATGGGTTGAAGCCTCTGCCTTCGGCTTGGGTTATGATCACAGAATCCTGGGATCGTGCCCCACATTGGGCTCTCTGCTTCAGCAGGGAGCCTGCTTCCCCCTCTCTCTCTGCCTGCCTCTCTGCCTACTTGTGATCTCTGTCTGTCAAGTAAATAAATAAAATCTTAAAAAAAAAATACATATAATTTACAAAATTGACTGCAGAAATAGTCAGCTATTAAACTACACATCAAAAAAAAAAAAAGCAGCCAATTTCCTCTACCCACAAAGTCTTCTCCTCAAAACAAGTTTTACGGGTAAAATTTAATGAAACTTCAAGAAATTTACAATCTCCACCTTAAAAATTACTTCAGAAAATAAAATGTGGGAAGGCAAGCCAATTAAGTTCATGAGATTACTAGAACTTACACCCAGAGAACAAAGATAGTAGATAAAAAAAAATAGAAAAACAAAACAAAAATACAAGAAAAGATTGATACATTTGGGTCATTAAAATTAAGTTTTTCTACACTGAAAGATACCATAAACAAAATGAAAAATCTAGCCCAGACTGAAGTTATTTGTATACAAATATATACATCTAAAAGTGTGTGTGTGTGTGTGTGTGTATAAAAAACAAAGGAATATATGAAAACATAAAATAAGAAAGAAAAACTTAGAAATAACAGGAAAGGTATATATATTCAAGCACTTCACAAAGAGGAAACTAGAATTTATAATAAACTTATGAAGAAAAGCTTGCTCTTATTTGTAATTAAAGAAATGCAAATTGGGGCACCTGGGTGGCTTAGTTAAGTGTCTGCCTTCAGTTCAGGTCATAATCCTGAGATTGAGCCCCATGTTAGGTTCCCTGCTCAGCAGGGAGTCTGCTTTTCCCTCTACTCCTCCCCCCTGCTCATGATCTCTCTCTCTCTCTCACTCTCTCTCTCTCAAATATATAAAATCTTTTAAAAAAATGCAAAGTAACACAATGATGAGCTACTATTTCATTCCCAACACACTGGAAAATCTAGAAGTCTGAGAGTACCTTGTATTGAGGAGAATGTGGAGAAAGACCTAGCACTCACACTGCTGGTGAGCCTACGATCTGGTTCCACAACTTTGGAGATCAATATGGCCATAAAGGGCACCTGGGTAGCTCAGGCAGTTAAGAATTCTACTCCTGATTTCAGCTCAGGTCATGATCTCTGGGTAGTAGGACTGAGCCCCACATCAGGCTCTGCACACAGCGCAGAGTCTGCTTGGGATTATATCTCTCTCTGTCCCTCTCACTGCTGGTGATCTCTCTCTCTCTCTGTCTCTCCCTCTCTCAAATAAATAAATAAAACCTTTTTTTTAAAAAATATGGCAATAATTAGTAAAGAGCATGCCTGACAACATAACAATTCCAATTCTTGGTATGTAACAAATTTTCCAGTATATGTGCCCAAGAAGACATGCATAAAAACGATCACTGCAGCTTTTGTTGTTATAGCAAGGAAAAAATAATTGGAAACAATTTAGTGTTTATTAAGAGTGAATTGGATAAATAAATTGTAGTATACTCATACAGAGGACTTCATCCAGCCATCAAAATAAATGAATTAGAGCTACATTTACCAACACAGAGAAATCTCAAAAGTATTAGATTGAGAAAAAAAATTAAAAGACCAGTTGTAGAATACCAATATATTATTAGTACAAAGATTAAAAACAGGGGCGCCTGGGTGGCTCAGTGGTTTAAGCCTCTGCCTTCGGCTCAGGTCATGATCTCAGGGTCCTGGGATCGAGCCCCGCATCGGGCTCTCTGCTCAGTGGGGAGCCTGTTTCTCCCTCTCTCTCTGCCTGCCTCTCTGCCTACTTGTGACCTCTCTGTCAAATAAAATAAATAAAATATTTAAAAAAAAAAGATTAAAAACATGCAAAACAACACTCTATAATATTTGTATGTAGTATATATATACATATAGTGAAACTAGTAATAATATAAAAACAGGCACGGGAATGAAAAGGACAGATTCAGGACAGCGCTGACATCTGGGAAATGAGAGACTGCTATAGTATTAAGGAGACATATACAACAGGCTTTAACTCTCTGTGGGGTGGGAGGAGAGAGTATTTTTATTTTTTAATAAAAAGATCCAAAGCAAATAAGGCAAAATGTTAATTAACATTTGTTAAAGTTTCATAGGAAGGGAATGTTTGTTACGTTACTTATTCTCTACCACTTTTTTTTTTCTGTATGTTTGGACTATATCATAATAAAAAATAAAAGAAAGGGTAAAACCAAAAGGAAGAGCCAAGCAGAGAAGGAAGGTGAGCAGGAGACGGACAAAAGCAAGCAGCTGTTGGCTAATGTGTGAGGGAATGAAGGCGTGCCTCCACCATGTCATCCTCACTTCCCCTGCTGCCTACACATATTCGATCGATCCCCAGGAGACAGGGCTGGTGGTGACAGGGCTGATCCCAGCCATGGCACCTGTGCTCTCCTCGCTTCCAACAGCTGGATCTCTAATTACTGATAGGGGCTGGAGGAGTCAGCTTTATTCACTTATCCCCCCCAGGAGCAGTCTCTGCTATGACTCCTGAAATGTAAATGCTGAGGAGGAGATGTTAGCACTCTTAAGACTGGTTTTTCCTGCCATGGAGAGTCACTCCCCGGGCAATGACAACTTTAAGAAACTACTGACCATTTAATTCTAAAAAGCAAAGCAATTTTTTACTTTTAGCAGTACTGTTACTGTGAAAGGAAGAAACTACTGTGTTAGGAGAAATTATACTGTATATTGTGTTCACATAGAATAAAGTAGAACTTACCCCC
Source organism: Meles meles (assembly GCF_922984935.1). NCBI lineage: Eukaryota > Metazoa > Chordata > Mammalia > Carnivora > Mustelidae > Meles > Meles meles. Next base: position 50,260,719 of record NC_060077.1, read on the forward strand.
AAATATTTTCCACCTCTGAGTCTCCCTCTCTCCATTGAGGCAAGTGAAGTATGGCGCCATCTTGGCTTCTCCTTCGTTACCTCCCATATCATCAGTTATTAATCCTGTCAATTTGCTCCTCCTCAATACATCTCCCCACCGTATGTCCCTACCTTTTGTCTAACTGGTCTCCACACTGGGGTCTGCCCCTCCTTAAAGACATCCTCTGGACCATTATCTGATAAAGGCTGTTATGGCCCGGCTCTGATTTTATTACACCTTTCCTCAGAAAACACAAATGGTACCCCAGTGTGTAAAGACAGAGCTCAAATTCTCCACTCCATATTCAAAGCAAGCCTGCCGAGATCCGGTCCCTTATCTCCTGCAGCTGCTCCACTTGGCTCATCCCACCATCCGCTCCATGCTGTGCCCTGCCAAATGGTCATTCTTAAACATTCCCTGCCATTTTCCACCTCTGAATACTTACTTAGAAAGCTCCCTTTCTTTTCTCTTTCCCCATAGCCACCTAGGGAAATCCAATCCAGCCTTCAGCATACAGCACTAATGCTGCCTACTCTGTAGAGTGTTCCTGAAGGGACACTCCTCAGGACTGGCAAGTGTTAATTATAAATCACAGAGCGCCATTTCCACTTCATTGCTGGATTTCCACTTAGGCCTCGCACACTACCTTACATATAATAGGTGCTCAACGATATTGAAATGGAATGCATGTAAACATGCATTTATACATGTCCTACCTATAATCACATGTATTTTTATAATCACAAAATTGATACAGATCTGATTTTAACCCTGCACTTCTGTCACCTAATAGGCCCTCCATATGTAACTGTGAATTGATGGTTGACTGAGTAAATGAACGGACGGATTTTCCCTCACTTCCTTTACAATGGAATGAGATATCACAGGTCACTATATATTGTTGTCAGTTGCCCTATGTTCTTGTCAATAAGTTTGCTCAAAATCCTTAGGAGTACACTTCTAAGTTCTGAGAGCAATAGATAAACATTAACTCTATTTAATATGGTGCTAAAGGGAAAATGTGAATGCAAGAATCTATCTACATGTATATAAACGCAGTGCACTTGCGACTGCAGGAGACAATATTAATCACATAATTTGATGTTCCTTCACTTCTTTTCATTTTTTCTGACCCCTCTTGCCTGAGTTGATTCCTTGGCCTTATAATGAGAATGACTCCTGGTGAATACTAGCCATTTGATTCTTTTTTTAAAATATCACTCAATTGCCCTCCTTGGGACTAAAAGCATTTTTCCCTACAAATGACTGCTGCAGGTTATTAGGTCATACTTTCTTGGAATATTCTATCCTTCATTTATAACTTTTAAATTAACCCAATTATTTCTAATGGTGAGTTGAGTATCTTGAACAGCAAAAAATAAAATTAAAAAAAAATTGTGTTGTTCTGTGACTTAATTCATGGTTGAAAGGAGATGGGAAAGCTTGAATGAGTGGAAACTGATCATTAAATCAACACATCCTCCATGCCCTTTACAACACCTCTTCCCAAAGGAAGCATCACTCTGCAGAGACGGTCAGGGTCTCCAGCACCCTCTTGCTTCAACACATCTGACTGAGAAAATGACCACGCAAAAACGGAACTCAATTTCTTAAAACGTCAATCAACTGATATGACTTCCAATGTAATATTTTCATCCACACTGCGTTAAAAATATATATGCACTAAACCTTCCATTCGGCTAGAAAAGAGGCTAATGAAGTTTCACTCCATTTCAATAAGAGTGAGTCAATTTAGGGGCCTTTGTTGTGTCTAGAGGCAAGATTTTTCTCTTGGGTTATCACAATACCGTGGGTGTCAATCAAAGAGCCACAGTCGGAGGACCGAGAGAATATCAGATGAGATCCATCACCAGGCTGAATTTGGGGCGGTATTTGTAAATGATCTCCTCAGCTGGGTCATCAATCACAAAGTCATCTGCATGGAGAGGATACTTCATTATTGTTCTATGGGGCTCCAATTAAGTAGGACATGACAAACAGCTATCAAGTTGACAACTCATCCAAGTATTCAGCAATTACCACAACCCGTGACATGAGAGAAACATGGGTCTCTCTGCTTCCTTCTCAGGTGAAGGTTGACGGGAATGAAACATTTGCTTCAAACAGCCTTCCGAGTGTCTTAGCTCCTCACCGAGAAGGCTCCTTGCAAAAGGCCCCTGATTCAACACTTCATGTGGAATCATCACGAGTTAACGTCAATTTTTTTTTCTTTTAAAGATTTTATTTACTTATTTGACAGAGAGAGATCACAGGTAGATAGAGAGGCAGGCAGAGAGAGAGAGAGAGAGGGAAGCAGGCTCCCTGCTGAGCAGAGAGCCCGATGCGGGACTCCATCCCAGGACCTGAGATCATGACCTGAGCTGAAGGCAGCGGCTTAACCCACTGAGCCACCCAGGCGCCCCAAGTTAACGTCAATTTTAAATTCCTCTATGCCTGCAGATGGTTTCACACTTGTGCAATGCCTTCCCATGCAAGAAGGATAATGATGGGTTTTTATTCATTCCCAGAGCTCCTATGAAGCCACCGGCTTTGCATCAGATTTCAGGTCCAACCCCAGAAAGGTAACCAAGCTTCAGTATCGTACTTAGTAGAAGTACAAATCATTGACTTGACTTTCATATTTACACAGAAGTGTTTAGTCTCCACCACACCGAGGGAGCTGCGCCACTCCATAGGAATGAGAGGTGTTTTCGGATCTTCAAGGGAACAGCATAGTGGCATTTAAGCTGCCGTTGATAGACTAAGGTGATTTGATTTCCACTAATAACTCACAAGAGCTGTTAGGAAAATTGGATGGTATTTATAATTCTAATTTGTTTTACTCTGTAACTCTAGGAAACATCATTGTGGTAAATAGATTGAAATGTCAGGGTGATCACTTGCCACACAAAGTTTATTTTATTTTTTTCCCCATGGAACAAATGCCAACATCGTAGCCTGCTGAGACCAAGCTTCTGCGAGCTAGCGATCCAGGCAGCCTTTGGCAGTTCCGAGTGGCCATTTGGCCCGCCTGAGCTTACGCTGCGTAGATTCCCCGGGACGGCCTCCAACTTCAGGGTAGTCAGAGACTTTTCGGCACTGCTGGGGCCCCCGTGTCATCCCACAGCAGCGGGCTGCTTCCTAAGAAGTTGGCTCCTCTCGCCGTTCCAAGAGGAAAACTTGAAAACTGTTTTGGCAGCTTTGCATCACCATTCACTCTCTCCCGGTGGCTGAAAAAACTTTTTGAAAGTGTTCGGAGCACGGTTTGGAATCTTCATCTAGAACGACTTTGAGGAAAGCTGCTGTAAAAGTTGGGGCTGGCTTCTTTGGCGAGCTCTGCTCAAGAGCCATTTGTGTGTGCGGTACGTGCACCTGGGGAACAAATAATGTCCGAGGCATGACAGCATGGGTGCAGCACCAGCTTCTTCATCAACCGGGCTTCCGTCCCGGGAGTGTGGATCCGTCTTGCCCAGACGCAGTGATCAGTTTCAGGAATCCGAAATTGCCGTTCACGAGTTTTTTTCCCATTCCCTAGAAAATCTGACCAGGTGACGCAAGTACACTATGCCTTTCATTGACTTTGTTAAGGATTCATGTGACATACCCGCGAGATGCCCGTTTTCCCAATGAAGAAAGTAGGTGCAATGAAAGAAGCTTGGTGAACCAATCAAGACAGAGGAGCCCATCAGAATTCCATCATGCAGGCTCTGTCAGCCAGAGGTCAGCTCCCAGTGCCTCAGTTTCTGGGTCTGAACGAAATAAAGTTTGGAATCTCATCTTCTGGCTTGAGTTCATCTGCCTTGTGAGGAACACATTTTTTTAAATTAATTTGTTTCATTTTGCTTTTGATTTGGAGGGCTTGTTAGTTTCATTTTGATTTAATTTCATTTCTTGATTATGTAAAACAGACACGTAGATCAAAAGTCAGTCCTACAAAGCACTGATCCCATCTGCTCTGTCTCTTCCTCCCCCTAAGGGTAACCATTTTATTAGCCTTTGGTTTATCCTTTCATTATTTAAGTATAAGCAAACATATTCATATGTGCTTATCCTATACCTTTCTTGGCTATTAGATAGTTTATCAGACACATTGTTCTGCACTTTGGCATTTTCATTTAACCAGGAGACTTCTCCAGAGCAGACACTCCACATTTATTTTTACGAGTGCACGGTACTCCACTGCACAATGGTACCATAATTTCTTCATCTATTGTTGATAGACGATATAGGTTATTTCTAGTCTTTTGAAATTACAGAGATGCTACAATAAATAGCTTTGTGTATATGCTTTCATATTTTTGCTAGTTTACTTTGGATGCAGATTCCTAGAAAGGGGACTTCTAGTCAATGGAAATATCTAATGTGATTTAGCTAGTTATTACACAATCCCATCCATTTGGTTTATACCATTTTTCCTTCCTACCAGTGACATGTCAGAATGCCTATTGCTCCTCAGACTCGCCAAGAGAATATTTTCAACATTTTGGATTTCTGCCCAAGAGATGTCCGTCTCCCATGTCCTGGTTATCAGACCTAGCACTGCATTTTGTTGAAGAAACAACTTATTTCACCAAGCGCTCACTTCAGAAAGCAACTCGATGATATTATTATTACAACCTTTCATCAAAAGAGCAGTTTTCCTCTTGGAATGAAGGGAATAACCCTCACACACACACACACACACACACCACCACCACCACCACCACCACCACCACCACCACTGAGTTCAGATGATACAAAGAGTCGTGAGGCCACACAGATGCCATTAACAAGGTTTTCTATACTTTCAACCAAGATTTGCTAAGTCCCTACCATGAACCTACTATCATGCTACTGAAAAACTCAGAGACTGGGCACTAGGGCTATAACGTGGTGAAGTTCTAGAAAAATTCCAATGTGACAATATATAAGCTGTACTGTAACAGATCTCAAGTAATCCCAAGCCAATGTGAGATCCAGACCTTACCTAACCACCCATGAATAACAACACAATGCTCTTTGTCCAACTGACATTCCATGCTGCCCCATCAGAAAGGAAAGCAAGGGAACTTTATATATATGAGAATTAGATGAAAGAAAAAGAGGGAGGAAGACCAGGTAAATAAGCATGACTTCTCCTTCCACTGGGCAGAAGGCTGATTTAACTGTATAATGTCATTAGCACCCAGTAGCATCTTGCACCTAGAAATTTTCCAGTAAATGTTTGTAGAGTGTAGGGATCAATTTTGTAAAATAATATTTGTGCATGCTTATTGACACTAAAAGAGAAATATCTCAATTCTTCTTTCTCTAAGCCCTATGACACGAAGACATTATTCTTCCAATTTGGAAAGGTTTCTTCCCATTAATCAACTCCTGGAAATACTAATGGCTGACCGTTGTTGTGTGGTTTCTATTTGGGCACACTTCTAAGCCCAAAACAGGTATTACCACAAGTTATCCTCTAAACAACCCTGTGAAGTAAATATAATTATTTCCCCAATTTTACAGATGGGAGAAGTGAGACACAAAATGTTTAAATAACTTATACACAAAGTTCAATTCTTATGAGTTCCGAGGATGAGGATCTAGAAGTAACACCCTTCAATTTTCTTATAAACTGAGACCCGCGAAAGAACCTCTTCGAGAATTTAGTGTTACTATACATAGACTGACCTTCTTATTCCTAAGTGAGACCGTCATACCATAGCCACATCTCATCTTCTTCCTCTTGCTATATCTGCTGGAAGTTGCCCGACCTCCTACCCATTCTATGTGGGTCTTATTCTGAGTTCCCTCTCTGCCTCAGACTTTTGCTCCAAGTAAGGTGATTGTTTTGTTTTTTTTTTCCATTCATTCCCTGGTGGGCACTTAGACTTTTTCCCCATCTTGGCTATTGCAAAATGAACATGGGCATGAAGATATCTTTTCCAATATCCTGTTTTCATTTCCTTTAGATATATACCCAAAAGTGGGATGGCTAGACCACAGAGTTCTACTTTTAATTTTTTGAGAAACCTCCATGCTATTTTCCACAGTGGATGCACCAATTCACATTCCCACAAGTGCACAAGGGATCTGTTTTTTCCACATCCTTGGCGACATTTGGTATCTCCTCCTCTTCTTCTCCTCCTCCTCCTTCTCCTCTTCTTCTCCTCCTCCTCCTCCTCTTCTTCTTCTCCTTCTCCTCTTTTTTTTTTTTAAAGATTTTATTTATTTATTTGACAGAGAGAGAGCACAAGTAGACAGAGAGGCAGGCAGAGAGAGAGAGGAAAGCAGGCTTGCTGCTGAGCAGAGAGCCTGATGCGGGACTCGATCCCACGACCCTGAGATCATGACCTGAGCCGAAGGCAGTGGCTTAACCCACTGAGCCACCCAGGCGCCCTTCTTTTTTTTTTTTTTTTTTTTTTTTTGATGATAGCTATTCTAACAGGTATTAGGTGATACCTCATTGTGGTTTTGATTTGCGTTTCCTTGATGATTAGTGATGGTGAACACATTTTCATGTACCTGTTGGCCACTTAAATATTTTCTTTGGAAAAACGTCTATGTGGAGGGTTTTTTTGCCGATTTTTTAATTGGGTTAGTTGGATTTTCTGTTCTTGACTTGTATGAATTCTTTATATATTTTGGATAGGAACCCCTTAAAGGATATGTCGTTGGCAAATACTTCTCCCAATCCAAAGGTTGCCTTTTCATTTTGCTGATGGATTCCTTTGCTGTGCAAAAGCTTTTTAGTCTAATGTAGTCCCAGTTCTTTATTTTGGCTTTTATTGCCTTTGCTTTTGCTGTAAAATCCACCCCCCCCAAAAATCATTGCCAAGATTGATGTCAAGGAGATTACTCCCTCTGTTCTCTTCTAGGAGTTTTATAATTTCAGGTTTTATGTTCTGATCTTTAATCCATAAAATGAGCTGATTCTTAATCTTATTTCTATACATCCAATTAGTTATTCACCATTTCTCAGAAGCCTAGGCCTGGATTCATAGTTTAAAATTCTTCACTGTATATTAATAGAAATTACATTGCTGAGGCTTTCAGCTGTTCAGATCACTGTGCAATGGTTTTCCAGGACCCAGCTGTCATCTGCCTACCCCACATGCTATCTAAAGAGAGATGAGTTACAAGGTTCTATGGCTGGACCTCCTGTCTTGCAATTTGATATCAATTATGGCATTTAGGTAATGCTGGCAAAAATGATCAAGAAGCTCAGTACAACATTTATGGAACTACCATTCTCCAGTTTTTAAACAACTTGCTCTAAAATATGAGGTCAGGAGGCGCCTGGGTATCTCAGTGAGTTAAAGCCTCTGCCTTCAGCTCAGGTCATGATCCCAGGGTCCTGGGATCGAGCCCTGCATCGGGCTCTCTGCTCAGCAGGGAGCCTGCTTCCTCCCCTCCCTCTCTCCCTGCCTCTCTGCCTACTTGTGATCTTTGTCTGTCGAATAAATAAATAAAATCTTTAAAAAATAAATAAATAAATAAAGCCTCTGCCTTCAGCTCAGGTCATGATCCCAGGGTCCTGGATCAAGCCCCACATCGGGCTCTCTGCTCAGCAGGGAGCCTGCTTCCCCCTCCCTCTCATTGCCTGCCTCTCTGCCTGCTTATGATCTCTGTCTGTCAAATAAATTTTTAAAAAATCTTAAAAAAAAATAAAAATAAAAATATGAGGTCAGGTAAGGGCCACATCCTTTTAGCCTTTCCAGAAATCATGTTGAGTTTCTTGGTTCTATTTTATTTTACTTTTTTGTGTGTGGATAGATTAATTATCTAATTAAAACCAAGGCAGAAAACTTTGAGCTGCATATTCATTTGCACTGGTCCAAGAAGAAAAAACTCTATCTTCTAGCTCTTTTTTTTTAAAGATTTCATTTATTTTTTGAAAGAGAGAGAAGGAAAGTGAGAGGAAGACGCAGACTTCCTGCTGAGCAGAGAGCCCAATGTGGGGCTCAATTCCAGGACTCTGAGATCATGCCTGAGCCAAAGGCAGATGCTTAACAGACTGAGCTAACCAGGCACCCAACTCTGTCTTCTCTTAATCAAAGTTGGCCTAAAGAACGATGCTGACTTGACAGGATAATCCCAAACCTCTGGTGTGATCATGTGCTGTTATTGGTCGCTTAAGTGTAGACTTGATACGATGAGCACAGTAAATTTACCATTTAGTCCATAATCATATCATGGATGTGATATAGAGGCACTAATAAGCCTATACATAGAGAAATGATTAAGATAAAATCCTGGCTTAAGAATATCTCACTTCCGTAGGAGAGCTGGCATAAAATCAAAAAGTCATCATATAATAGTTAAATGTTATTAGAAAATAATGCACAATGTTCATTCATCTTACCATTTTCTACCTAATCATATATTGTTTTTATAATAGAAAAAATTCATTTTTCTTACTCCAAAAAAAGTCTTCAGACTTGAACATGAGCCCCTTGCATCAGCACTGATTGTTTGGAACTCCAGAAACTTAGTGGCTGAGGTTGAGGGCAGGGCTCATTCATCCGTGGCTGCTTCTCAAGTGGGACAAAAATGCTATTTCCCTTTGAAGTTTGCAACTGTGAGTGCTCGCATCATATCATCCTCAAGGCAAAGCAAAAACAAATGAACACAAAGGAAAGGAAGGCTTACGTTAACATTGCTAGACAAAAGTGTGCATGACTGCATGTTTATGACACCACTCAACCGCAGCAATGCATGGGCGCTGAAAAGTGCTATGTTTTCTTTCTTTCCTTTATGAAGGCTCAGATGCCATGTCATGGGCCGAGTACTCGAGGAAGATGAGCAGCTCACTTAGCACTGAGGGATAAGCAGAAGTCACCATACAGGACTTCTGCCATAAACCTCTAATAGAAAACCTTTCTTTTACTAAAAAACATTTTGGAGGGTGCCTTGGGTGGCTGAGTGGTTAACCAACTGCCTTGGGACCAGGTCATTATCCTGGGATTGAGCCCCTGGTCAGGGCTCTGCAAGAAGCCTGCTTTTCCCTCTCCTACTCCCCCTACTTGTGTCCCCTCTCTCACTATCTCTCTCTCTCTCTCTCTCTGCCAAATAAATAAAATCATAAAAAAAAATCTTTTTTGGCACTTGAAAATCCAAGTCCAACATGACCAGTTTGGGGATAAAGACTAAATCCAAGACTGTGCCATCAACTATAACATAACTGAACAGCTCATCACCCAGTACTTGCTCCAGCACTGTAATGAACTACTCCAGATAGACTTAATTTTTAATGTGTTCTCAGCAAAAGTTAAAATCCAGCATATCCCCAATAAGATTTACAACATTATAATCTTTTCTCGCTTTTCTGGAGAATACCATTTGGTACGAATATGATGAAAACTGTGAGTTACAGAGACTGATTTGATACAGAATATATGGAAAAGCCTTAAAAATGAATATTTTGATATAACTTAAGTCATGTGAGACTAGATCAATTTCTGGAGTCAGCCTCATTAAAACGGAACTACATGGGATCCTAGGCAACAAGTTTTTCCATCATAAAATAAAGAGTAAACTTTCATCATGAGCAATGTCCACCAAAGTAGCCATGGAAGATGATTATTCAACTTCAGTTTGCTGTTGAAGCTCAAAATCTATCGCAAAATATGTAACATCCATCTTCTATCAAATCAGACACGTTTATCTCATGTTAAACCTTATTTAACACCTAATTTCTCTTCAGATACAAGGAAAGATCCAAACATATATTTCTATTCCAAACAAAAATATGAGAAATACCTCTTCTTTCCCAATAGTTATTCTCCACTCTATTTTATTCCAGATTGAATCATGCTTCTATGATTCTATGATTATGAATTAGAAAGGCACAGTCAAATGTATTTAAATTTCATTCTATATAACCCTCCTTAGGCCACAAGTTCCAATGATCTATGATCATAAAATCCCAATTCTAGGACAGAAATTTGTGAGACATCAGAGAAACAGTGGTAGTCAAGGCGAGAACTAGACATAAAATATACATTGCTGTTCTTTAGTGATATAATCAGATTTGATCAAAATTAGTCAAATTCTCCAATCAATACTCATTTATTCAATCAATAAACAGTAATTGAACATCTTCTAGTGTAAGGATCTGAGTGAGGGGCTTGGGCTAGAACTGTAAATAGGATGGTGTTCAACTTCAAGACATGTACATTCTGCTTGAGAATCCAGAAGTTAAGTGACTGGTTGCACAATATACTGTTTAACTATATTTGAGATTTGGGCAAACAAGAAGACATGCAGATTTTACCTGGGAAAACAGACCTAGTTCAAGGCAAAGAAGAGGGTATCATGTGAGATTCTCTGAAAAACAACCTTGAGATAAGTTTTAAAGGTAAATTAATTAGGCAAAATGAAGAAAAGACCATTCCAGGTAGAAGGAATAGCAGGTACAAAGGGCCTGAGGCAGAAGGGATGATGGACTACTCCAGGCTGTGCAAGAAAATCAGGGAGACAATCAGAAATGTATGAAAATATCCACATTATTAAGTTGAAATAAAGAGTATTTTCTTTGGGTAAATATTAAGTAAATACTATCATAATGTAGAAATATAAAATCCATACCATCTGGAAGTTTTAGTCCCATTATTTAGGAAGCCAAACCCCAGTTGGTGGAAACAAAAACAAAAACAAAAACAAAAAAAAAAACAGGAAAACCATAACTACAGTTTAGAAACAGAACAGATTAATACAAGAGTAACTTTATTGAATGCCACTGAATTCCCCTTAGCTCTGCAAAGGCATGTTCCTAACAGAAAAAGTCAGAAATCAATCTTTGAGATAGACTTCAAGGTCATAGCTAGATGGCAATATAAACACACTACAGAAGAATATGTCTTTATTTTCATAAGCATTTAACTGCAAAATGTCCTCAGAGCACTGAAGGTCCAGGAATAAAAAAGATCAACTATATGTTCCTATTAGGGTTCAGTGGAGCTTATGCATTCATTCTGGGTCCTTTAACCTCCTGGTGGTTCCTCTCTGTTATAATCAAGACCTAAATTCTAATGGAGCCTGGGTATGCCTATACATAAGTTATTACCTACAGCTACCTTACACCCATAAAAACCAAGCCCAGAGATAAGAACTGTACAATGCTGACTGGGAAAAGTAGGAATTACAGCAACTTTCCTTTTTTCCAAGTGTATCTGGGTGACTGTTTTCTGAAGTAGGGCTCAAGTATCAACTTGCCTATGTATATTTCACTCATTCAAGCAAAGGTGGTAGCAGTTACAAATTTATTTAGGAGCTTACACATAGTTTAGAGAATTCAAAGTTGTTTCATGGAAAAAATAGACATTGTCTGAAACATTGTGTCTTGCCCCATAGCTTTCAGAAACTTCCACGAGATCTTTTGTTGCACCTAATGGTTCCATAAGGACACTGCTATAGCAGCCCTGTCTCCCAGCAAATTCCATGTGTAATGGCTACAGCTCTCCCACACTGTGTTGCAGGGCCACACTGGGGACCCCCAGTGACCCTCAGCAGATCAGGCTCCAGCAGGACACAGGCCCAGAAGAGAAAAACACACCACCTTAGTCCTTTCCAATCAAACCCCAAATCCAGAGCTTCTGTACAATACCACAAAAGCAAGACCATCACATTTGTGAAAAAAGCAGAGAATATTATAATGGGATCATTAAGATCAACCCTAAAGTATGTTCACAAATATCATGACAGCATTGTGGATACTAATTGCTATCTAAAAACACCACTCCAGTCTAAGTGCTAGTATTAGACAAGGGTGCATTCTGTCAAATGTTATTTGGCCCATAATTGAAAGGGTCATTAAAAATTTACTGAAAGGGATACTGGAACACCATAGAGGACAAAAGGTATGTTTGAAGCTCCAATCCTTGTCAATGATGCCACATCAAGTGACAAGCACCAGGGGTCCAGATATGGAAGAATGGATTTGAAGGCAATGGTGCAGTGTTTGGTGGGGTATTTTTTTCCACATGAATACCAAGCCCAGGGCTGCCTCCCTTTGAGTTCTGGCAGCCACACTGTGATGAAGCATTGGTGGTCCCATGCACTGCCCATCTGAGAAATGTACCTACCAATCTACATCTTATGAATATTTGATCCAGCTACAAAATTGAAAAAAAAAATCACTAGTCTCTGAATTATTTAATTGTTTTTGCCAAAGCCCTAAATTATTTTTCCTGTAATAAAATAAAATGTATTGGGTGGGAAACAAGAGTCCAAAGAGACAAATACCAACTCCAGCCCTAACAGCTGAGGTTCCAGCCATGCTGATTTTCTTTACGACATAAGTGGTCTACTTGGCTGATAGCAACAGAGACTTGGGTCAATACTGTCATTCCCGCCTGCCAGCACTATAGACTTCATGCATTCTCCTTTGAATTAACTTGACCACAAGCTATTTCTTGTAAGGTATAATGAAGAAATTGGCCAAAGTTCCTGCAAGAGATATAACGTTGACATGAATTCTTTAAAACACATAAACAAGCCTTGAAGACTAGAAAGGTCATGGTGAAAGAAGCAAACTTCCTTCCTTTAATATTTATGGGAAGAAAAGAATTCAAATCTGAGAAGTGACTTATGAGCATTAGCTATAGGTCAGGAGCAGAATATTGCATGAGACCATGGGGACCTGACAGGTGACTAGTCTTTGGGAAGGGCCGTGAGGAAACGCTTTAAGGTGTTAATACACACTGTGTGTGTGTGTGTGTGTATGTGTGTGTGTGTGTGTGTGTGTGTGTGTGTACCTGTGTTAAAATAGTGATTTGAGGGGCACCTGGGTGGCTCAGTGGGTTAAGCCGCTGCCTTCGGCTCAGGTCATGATCTCAGGGTCCTGGGATCGAGTCCCGCATCGGGCTCTCTGCCCAGCGGAGAGCCTGCTTCCTTCCCTTCCTCTCTCTCTGCCTGCCTCTCTTGTGATTTCTCTCTGTCAAATAAATAAAATCTTTTAAAAAAAATAGTGATTTGAGAGAATCATAAAGAACTCAGTATATGCTGAAAGTTCACAGAAGGATAGCAGACTTAAAACTAGAAAAAGATAGACCCAAAAAAGCTTTAATAAGACACAGCCAGCAGGTATTTTCATAGTAGTTGTAAGGGTTGTTGACAAGGAAAATCCTTAGAGAACTGTAAAATTCATATACTCAAAAGAATGGATGCTGCATCAGATCGACTCTAAAAAGGTCTTCACTGTTCCACTTCCTGGTATTCCTGCCCTACTGTGTGCATGTGGGACTGTGACTTGCTAGTAACAAACAGAATCTGGCAAAGGTGATGGGATGTCCATGGCTCCATGTGTGTGCAATTACGTTACATAAGATTGGCATGCCTGCCTTGAGAAGAGAATCTCCTCCTGCTGGCTTCAAGGAAACCATGCTGGGAAGGCCAATGTGGCAAGGAACTGAGGGCAACCTCCTCCAGTGACAGGCAGCAAGAACCTTGGGCCCTAGGGCTGATAGTCTGCAAGGCACTCAGTGCTGGTGTAGATCCTTCCCCAGTCAAGCCACAGATGGGTCTACGGCCCCAGTCTACCCCCTGAGAGCAGCCTTATGAGACCCTGAAGCAGATGACCCAGCTAAATTGTGCCCTGACCTATTGGAACTGTGACATAATAAATCTGTGTTATTTTAAGAGGCTATGTTTGTGGTGATATTGTTAAACAGCAACAAATAACTGATTCAGAACTCAAGGGCTCTGACTAGGTTCTTTTATTCTTCAGGGCTCCACCTTTTTATCATACGATCACCAATTACAAGTTCTACAGAAAGTAAAGAAGATTACAAAGAAGACACAGAGAACCAAAATGTATGTCAAAATATCAATGAAGAGAATAATGTGATACACTGAAGAAACTACAGCTCTGGTACTCATGGATCCCCACTTACCCTCCAAAGAGGATGAATTCTGACCTTTTAAAGAAGTGATAATAATCTAAAATCCATGGGACAATAAAAGAGCAAAGTATCAAAGAGATGTGTCAGCAAATTAGCTGATGGTACATTAGAAAGAGCTTTGGAATCAGACAATTGAGACTCAAATGCCAGTTTTGCTCTTTACTAGTTTGGACAATATACTGAGTCTCCATGCCCTCACCTGAAAAGCTTAAAAAAAAAATCAAACTCACCCCAAACTGTATTGAGAAAATGAATGAGGTACATAATTTGGGGAAGGAAGATTGTAAGTACTCAATGAATACTAATTCTCTTCTCCTTTCTTTATGCCATAAAATCAGTGCATCATGGATTTTTAAAATGAAATTTTTTTTTTTAATCAGGGAAAGTACAACATTAAAATAAAAAGTGGACAAAGACTACTGGAGGCAGTAAAAATGAAAGTCTGATTATGTAATTACAAATAATGTTAATGAAAGGGAAACATCCTGAGGAATCAAGGGAGCTGCTTAGAGGATCCTCCAATAAGTTCATTTCTCTGTCATGTGAATAAGAAAGAAATCAGAGTTATATGATCAGTGATTCTGAGGAAGAAGAAAAGGGGGAGAAAATGGAACCATATGAAAAATGTCACCAAGTCCACAGGCCATAATTTGACTTGGTCTGGTGAAAAGTAAGAAGAAAAAAAGCATTTGTTGTACTTGTTTGTACAAAGAGATGAAAAATAAAAAGGATGGTTTTTGTCTGAGAAAGATGGTACAATATTATCAGGTGAAATGAAAGAAAAAACACTACTTTTACTTTGCAATCACCTTCACTAAGGAAGAGGATCATCAGACAGAAAACTGAAGAATAAACATAATTAAGACACAACCTAAGAGTAGGATTGGGAGATGATAGGAAAATTGTATCCTGGCTCATATAATTACTCCCAGGAGTAAGAGTCTGCAAATACAACTGGAGAACCACCGTTAGTAATTTTTGAAAAATCCTTTAGAACCAGAGAGGAGAAAAAAAAAAAGTACAAGTAAGCAAAATTTTTAATTTTTAAATAGTAAACACTTCAGAATCAATCTTGGTACTGACACCCAACTAAATTCTCTAATGGATAATTAAATAGGTGACTTGTAAGCAATTTGAGAGGAAAACGATCACCAGTAGGAGCCAAAATGGGTTCACTAAGAAGACATCGAGCCAAACAAATTTCACTTATTTTCTCACAAAGTTACTGAATTGGTAAATTAGAAGATACCTCGGGCATACTTATGAGGTCTGGAAATGAGAATTGAAAGAATTATTTCATATTTAGCTTAAAGGAAAGGGCTCAAGAGGAATGCCATCTTCGTGGGTTTCAAAGACAGCCTACCAAACAGGGTCAAATCACAGCTGCGCTCTTCAACCCTGGGCTGAGATGTCTCTGGAGGAAGCTCTCTGATCACTCAGGTTCAGCTGTGACACCCTCCCATACATTGCTATCCCACATCAGTATTTCTACCACCACGAAACTTGTGAGAATGTATTACCACTGTTTGCTTAATTGCCTACCTCTCCAATGGACTGGGAGATTGACAAGGCAAGAACCAAGTCTGCCTTTTGTACTGCTTCTATCTCCCGAGTCTAGCACTGCACCTGATAAAGGGTGGGTATAAATATAAATACTTGCCATTGGAATAAATGGAGTAAATAAATGAATAAAAATATTCGTACGTCACAGAGATGTCATTTTCTTCTCAGTTTAAGGAAGAACTTTCTCACACTTAGGAACCTTGAACATTCTTCAACAATCACAAATCCCTTCTTGTGAAAGTATTCAAGAATAATCTAAAAAAGCAGTCATTCAAATGGTATTTGGTATAGTAGAATAGAAGTTCAATTAGATGATTGATTCTACACTCCCTCTAACTCTACACTCAAAGCCATATCACTTTTTTTTTTTTAATAACACAGGGTCTGTCCTCAAGAAAAACCAAAACCCATAACCCCAAAATTCCAGAAGGAAAATAGATGTGCAAAACATGAGCTCCTGTGGATTAATATTATTCCTTCTCAGTGTCTCCTCTCAGTCCTAGAGCAGGGATTTGCCCAAACTGCATTAATAAATTCTTGATAAGTGAATGGTTATAGTCAGTAGAGATTGTTTCTCAAGTGAAAAAAAAATGATTCAAATATTCAGTCTGGTCACATTTCACAAAAAGGAAGTGTAGCTAAATGGTTCCAGTGACTTCTCAAAAGTCACAGAGCTATTTGAGGTAAAGCCACGATCTGAACCAGTTTACTGCTATTTCCATCTCCCTGAGTTGCCTTAGAGCTCTTTCCAGAAACAACTGAAGAAAAGAACACCTGGAACACAGGACAACCAAGCCATTTTGAAACACGGGAAGCATCTTTATAGTAAAAAAACAAGGGGTCAAGTCATCACCAAAATAACGCCAAGAGGGAGGTTGGAGGGGGCCAGAAGAGACCACACAGAGCCAAAGGAAAAGTAAATCACTTTTCACCTCAGTCATTGAGCACCTATCATGGCATTTCCTAAAGTACAATATGGAAATACAAAATAATAATAATAATAGTGGTAATAAGGTCATATTTTAAGGCTCTGTGGCAGGACATAACCCAAGAACGTACCCTACGTGCTGGAAAGATCTGAGCTAACTCTGTGTCTGTGATTCCACAACAAAAAGAAAAGTGGACAAGAAAACATTACTTGGTTGCTTTGGTCAATAAATATACCAATATAGGTGGCAATAAGGGGGAGGTTCTGGCCTACTTCTCTCTGCATTCATTATATATATATATATATGCATTTTATATAGATTCATTCATAATATATATTAAAGATATATATATTTATACGTATATATGTATTCTTTCATAATATATATACATTCAATATATATACATTTGTATGTATGTATATATTATCCAAGTTGGCAATGAGTTTTGGGGGCCTTTCTTTTTTCTATTGGTGGTCTGTATTGATCTCAAACATCCCAGAATTACCAAATCCTCATGCGACTTTATACTCTGTAGCTACGGCCCACAAGTCCAGAATCAACAGAAAAGATGTATTCAGCATTGTGTCCTAGGATGACAGGCATTTTGTTTTCTTTTGTTGAACTACTTGAAGTGAGCTGAGAGTTAAACGCTGCATTTGCCCACTCAAAGGACATTTCCAGAGCGCCCGTGGCGTGGTCGCCGCTGTGATTATGTATGCTGCTGGGTGCAGCTTCCCTCCCCAAGGAGATGGTAACCAAGTACCAGGTACTAGTGGGGTAGTGGCTTCTTTAGACTTCTGCCAGGTTCTGTGGGAGTCGCCACGGGGATACCTAGCTCAGCCTGAGGAAAACAGGGCCTGCCAGAGGAGCTAATGCTAGAGATGCCCCTTGAAAGAAAATAGAAATTAGCTGCTTGCACAAGGGGTAAGCAGTTTTTCAAGAGCACCTGCAAAGGCAGGAGCTGAGAAAGGTCTGGCGGGGCGGAAGTTTGCAGCCCATGTAAAGAAGGGGCTTTAACATCTCTGGTCATTGTGTAGAGACAGGGACAGATGTCTAGAACGTCTCTCACCCCTTTACCCTACTGCCATTGCTTTGTTTCAGGCTGTCTTTGCCTCTCTCTGGAGATATTATAATTCCTTTCTAATGGCTCTCCCTCCTGCCAACCTTCCTTTCCACTTTTCAGCTCATCCCCCATACTACAAGAGAGTTAGCTTTCCAAAACTGGAAAGTGCTGCATGACTGCAGCACATCAACAACTGACATTCCAGCGTCTCGCCTTTCTAAAAGAATCTCCAGCCTCCTCCTTCCTCACGATTTAGAATTCAGTGACAGGTAAGTACTCAACATACTCTCCCACGCCGTGCCCCACCTCCCCACTTCTGACGTTTGTGCATGCCTAGTATCTCCTCTGCCTAGAATGCCTTTTCGTGTAGTAACCTCCAGCTCACCTTTCAAGGTGCTCTTCAGTAAAGGCTTTCCCAACTTGCTCAGGACATTGCTCCTCCATTTTCCCATAGTCTTTGGCACATATCTCTACCACATCAGTTTGCACACTGTATTGAATCTTTTTCTATGTAAGTTCCCTACCCGTGGGAGTAACCATATCTCAGTTTTCTTTGATTTACCGTTACCCTTCAGAATTAGCCAATACCTGGGGTGCCTGGGGTGGCTCAGTTGGTTAAGCAACTGCCTTTGGCTCAGGTCATGATCCCAGAGTCCCGGGATCGAGTCCCGCATTAGGCTCCCAGCTCCACGGGGAATCTGCTTCTCCCTCTGACCTTCTCCTCTCTCATGTTCTCACTCACTGTTTCTCTCTCAAAGAAATAAATAAAATCTTAAAAAAAAAAAAAAAAAGAATTCACCAATACCTGGAAAGCAAAAGGTCTTTAAAGTTTGTTGAATGAATATATGAGTCACTATTTCCTCATTAAAATTTAAAACATTAGTTTGACTTTTTGCTTAGATCTATCATCACCATATGTCTGAATGTGGAAAACACATCTCATCTCTCCCCTTTGACTTATACCTGTGGCAGGCACTGCCCTGCCTGTCAGCTACCCATTTATTCCAAACTGCTAACTCCAAAAACAACAGACAAGACTCCAGTGCTTTAAGGGCTTGCAAACCGAGGGAAATGCCCTAATAAAGAGTCACAAACACCTTTGTTGGAAAGAACCTGTATGTGTTTTAAACATCAGAAGAGATTAGAGTGTGAAAATGAAGGAGACTAATTTGACACATCATACAATGTTACCACAAATACAAAAAGTGCTTCAAGACCAAGGCCTAAAAGTAAGTTCTTCCTTCCCTCGAATGAATTAACATGTGGAGAACGAAAACAAAAACAACCCACCAGAAGCCTTTACACTGTTATTCCCCAGGAGGAAGGGAAGGGATGGGACCCTTGTTCACTTTGTGGGGAATCAGCAAGAATAGCTCAGATTGCAGCTTGGCTGGTCATTCCTGTTCCTTCCTGTGAACTGGCTTATAATCCTATCATTCAAAGAAACACATTTACATGTGATTCCTGTCACAAAAGTTAATTCTAAAGTTCAGATCTTAATCTGCAGAATGTAGAAAAACCCACTGAAATGCTGATGGGCCAAAAGAATGATGGTTTCTGTAAAAGGCAGAATCAATATTGTGGAAAAAATATATACATATATATGTGTGTGTATACACACACACATATATATATACACACACACATAAGAAGTGAAAATTAATGTACTATTTGAAGGTAATCAGCCTTTCTACAATTATTTCGTGGTCATGGATTTTGTGTTGATGCTGGCTAATTAGCCAAATATGAATTATATATGTATATTTTAAGTAAGTGTGTATGCATACTAAAGGTTTTTTTTCCCCTTTATTTCATTGTGAAGCAAATCATTTGATGTGGCTCTGCATAAAGCTCTAATACACATCAAAAAGCAATCAACAAACTCTTTGAGTACATCAAGCAGGATAATTTAGATGGTTTTTAATCATGATTATGAAAATATAATTAGGTGGTTTCATGTTTGTTGCTGAGTATATATAGGGGAAAGTGATTCTCCAAATAGAAAATGTGGGCAATATTACACAGAAACCACAAGAGGCACGAGGCACAAATGCACGCGCACACAGGCACACACACAGAAAAACCAGTTTTCTTTTTTTCAACATCAGCAGCGCTTACATTTAAAAAGAGTATCACTTCTTTCGAGGTGCCAAAAGCCATCCTATTCGATAAACTGATTACATAGTGGTAGATTTGAAAAATGCCTTTTTTTACTGTCATCATAAACTTCAGCCATTGCCTACAATTTAAAACAAATCCTCCCCTCCACGGCCTCTACACAAAATGAGGCGGGAGGCTCATCAGTGCTCAAGCAACCTGTGTGTCGTCAGTGACTGGTGGGAGTAGGTACAGTCATGGATCTTCACAGCTACAGGATTGGGCTCTCACAGCCTTTTCTGATACACATGAAATAAACCCAATATTTATCCGGCTCCAACTGCCCAGTTCAAAAGTTGAAAGGATCTGTATGTCCTCATGCAGGAGGAGGCCTCACACATAAGCAAATCCCTGTCTCCTGCCAACCTATCCAAGCATCCCCATCTGGACAGGAGAGATGACAAGAGGGACTCTGCACCCCCTCTCCCAGATGGACTCCCTTCCCCGAGTTCCCTGGTTGGACTATCCCAAGCCGCATTTCATTTTCCCCCTCCTGTGCAGCCAGAGTTGATTACTGGCTCCATTTAAAAAAAAAAAAAAAAAATCCTTCTCAGACCATCTCGGAAATCACGTACAAGAGCCTGGGGTTGCACTTGGAGATAATTTAGTCACCAGCAAGCTGGCCCCTTTTGTTTAGAAATTCAAAGAGTCACATCACCATGACTTTAACGAAGCCACAATTAGAGTGGCTTTCTTCCAACACCACGTGTAATCTGTTTCACCACGAAAAGGCGAAGTTGCTGTCTGTGCACACAATTTTAGCATTTCTGGTTTTTATGCCATCTTACTTACAAGAAACTCCCAGCTGTTATAATTTGTCTCATCCATCGCTCTCTTGTAGAACCAGCCTTTGTTCCTTTTTTTCAGTGCCAGGGACTTGCTGCGTTTCACCTGATGTGATTTGTCCAGGCATTAATAATGCATCTTCAAGATGCAAGATGCATGAATTCCTTTAGTAACAGATCTGCTGGCAGAGGGCTGTATTGTATTATACAGATTCGCTGCGTAAAGGGAAGGCAAAGGGACAAAAGGAAGGTCATCAGCCTCAGGAGTGAGAAATAGTGGTTACTTCCGAACATCTTTCCAACCAGCTCATGGTAAGGGCATGCTGAGGACAATGAATATTAGACCAACAATTCTTTAAAAAAAAAACCAAAAAACAAACAAAAAAAAAACCTATTGGCGAATCTTCAGTTTGTCCCCATAGAGGACACTGAGTTGCACACACACAGATGACAGCTCAGGAAGTGCAGGGTCTGGCTGTTCTCATCTCTGACTTGGTACACATCAAGGGAGATTTCCTATTCAAAGGTCCTTACTCTCCCTTTGGACCTCAACTACTTTCTCAGTGGCCTGCATACAATTGTCATTACTGTTACTCATATGAATCTTTTATTATCCTGCATTTGTGAAGAGCTTGTATTTTCAAGCTGCTTTATAATCATTAATAAGTTATTTCTCACAATTATCCTGCAAAGTAGGACAGGATTCTTTTCTCAACCTTACAGTCAAGGGAAAAGTAGTGTAGGTGGGTTCCAGGCGAGGAGTTCACGGTGCGGAGGGGTTTGCTTTCCAGAGTTGGAATAAGGACACATTTAGAGATCCCACCCTGTCTCCTAAACAAAACAGCTACCTCTGGAATGGTCATGTGAACAACTGAAGGCAGAATTTAAGGGCCCAATGAGGACTAACGAGGTGCCTAGTGGACACAGCCATAAACTCTGCAGGAAAATAACTCTTCACCAGATGATCAGATTTCAAACTCAAGGCTAACAACACCACCTGGCTCAGCCGTCTCAGATTTTCTAAAGAAACGATGACTTTATGTAATGCTGAAATCAGAAAGTTCAGCCACGGCAACAGTAGCTCATGCAGATGGTCATTTAACTTCCGGTGTCTGTGAGGACTCTGGACAGGATTGTCAATATCCAACCAAACCGCCCTCTGTACAGTCACTACAGTGACTTCACCTGCCTCCTACACCCGTGCTTACCACTGCCAGCAACCACCCCCCCAAAAAAATTTCATTTAATCAATAACATTTGCTTTCAGGGCAGCTCTCCTTTACTGCTGTTCCATCTCTGTCTGGGTTACCATAGCAACTATTCTCAGAGCAGTGTGATACCCAGTTTATACATTTCAGCCCCGTCACATGACTGACTACCTGCTTCTACTTTAATCATTGCTGGAGGGAACGCTCAAAAAGTGGTCGCTTCCTGCTTCCTGTTGCAGGCCACCAAACTGCCGTCATGTTTTACATTTCCTCCCACAACCTAGAAAACACTTGTTAATTGTGCTGCCTTCTGAAGCGAGAAAGGGGGACGGCTACGGTGGTAGGTGACAGAACCCAAACTGCTAGACTGAGCAGAGCTTTCCAGGCCCTCACAGCCAAATCTTCTTTCTCCCTCCAGAGATGCTCTCAGATGGAGCGGGCCTCCTTTTTAAGATCTTAATTGCAGAATAAAAGATGTTTCTGACCTCATCCCAGCCTGAGATCCATCATCCGGCAGCCCCATGACCTCCGAACACTCATCCCCATTCATGTAGCCATTTCATGGGCCCCCTGCAAGGCAGCGCCTGGAACTTGGGACTCTCAGGAGCTTCCCTTGTTGCAGCTTTGAGGGGTCCGTTTAAATCACATTATAAACCTAATGAAACACAGCTAATGAAGCACAGATGTCCTATCAGATCTGGAGCTCTGACTCCCTGTAAAGGCCCAGTAAAAATAAATGAAAGGAGGCTTGTATCCATGGAAATGGGCGGCTCACATGTTAATCTTTCCCCCTCACCCATTTATGAGTTCATTACCATCTCTAATTCCAGGGCTTCTGAAAGCATTTGTGGCTTCTGGGTCAGTCATTTCCTGGAAACTCACATCCCTGGCTTGGCCTCTTTGTTCGGAGACCTGGGAAAGGCGGTGCATATTGCTTATCACTTATACAAGCTCTTGCTTACTTTCTTCTGTTCTGAGACGCTAAGATGAAACTAGAGTCCTGTGTCCTCCCGGGACCTAGAAGGTAACCTTTCACGGACCAAACTTCCATGTCAGTGGAGGATAACACTAGGGACCCAGAGCAAGGATGATCTAAGACCAGAAAGCTCTTCCAACATGGCATGGCTGATGCCCAATATTTGTTCCTCTTTTAGATTAAGTCAGGAATGTTCCCTCCTCTGAAGGGGACTCTTTCAGCCATCATTAGAGTAGCTACTATGTTTTAGTAAGGTCATGAGGGAAAATGGCGAAAGGGGGGGAAATGTTTTGGGGAAATAAGGTTCACCGAGCCCGGAGTTCAAGGCATTCCCCAGGATAACAAGTGAAGGCAAGACACTTGGCTGAGCGGAGAAGCATCATACGGGCATTAGCTGCCTAGTGGCCGGGAGGTCCATGAGAAGAGATGTGTTACTAAAAGAAAAAAAGTGGGGGCATGTAGAGCATCTTCAGAAACAAAACTTGTTTCCCTCACAGATTCAGCTTGATGAGAATAACTAAGAGGTACACAGAACAAGGAATCTCATCCTCTATCCACTGTAAGCCTTGTTTCTTCTTTTAGTTTTTGGTTACTGGGTAGCATTCATTCTCTTTCCTAGGGATTAGTTTAAAGAAAAAAAAAACAGTTCATGTTGGAGCCAAGGTGGCTCTCTCAGGGACATCCTTTGGGTACAACCCTCTACATGCTCCATTTTTTTTAGATTATAAGTTTGAGTTCTTAAATTCTCAAAGGTCCTCCAAAGGAAAGAGTACATGTTCTCAACTTAAAAGTAGATAGCTGAGAGTCAACAATACTTGGCATTGAAGTGTCTTCTTAGAGAGATGGATCTTACATCTTTGTCACTTGATCACTGGATCTGTCCTGGAAACGGGGGATGAGAGATGTTATTAGATGGGGAAACTGAGGCTCGGGCAGCAGAGAGGTCTTCCTGGGGCCATGCATTACTGTGAGCAATAGAACTGAAGATCCCTGACAATAAACTTCAGACCACAAGTAAGAAAGCATTACAAGCCCTAGACATCCTTTTCAGAACAATCAATTTTGTCCATCCTAATGGCTGAAAAATGAATGCTTCCTAAAAATGGTTCAAGAAATTAAAGCTTAGGCTTGTGATTATTACAGTGATTTGTCAGTGGTGGTGTATGATTTTTGGAAGAGCACCAGCCATATTAGTGAGAGGATAAGCACACAGTTCATTTTTCTTTTGCCTAATGCAGAGATCCTTGCTTCACCAAAGAAAGGGCTAAAAAGAAGTGATAAAACATCGGTGATGCAGCAACATAAGCGACTTCAGAGAACATGATTTAAACCTTCCACTGCCCACGAACACTAGAGATTTTTACCACTGATTTATGTGAAGATCTGTTTGAACTGTCGGAAACAGAAACAACCCTGAGCGCGGGGAATAAAGGAGGAAAAGTTATGGGGGCAGCTGAGACCACCTACCTACTCTCTGCCATCTGACTCGGGAGCTCGAAGGGGTGAAATGTGCCACAGAAACTAAGCACAGTGCCCTGTATGTTGACAGGGAAGGTGTCAAAAGAGCGATGTGCGGATAATGACAAAATGTGAGTGTGTCTCATGGATCAACAACCTATTGCCTCAGGACTTCCTTCTCCCGGTGAGGACAGAGTGGCCAGATGGCGCCATGTTTCCTTTCTCCTCAACCATCTTCTCTTCTTCTTTGGCCTTTTATTCAACCCACCACCCCACTCTGCTCCCCCACCCCCCAATCCATCACACATTTCAGAGGACATGAGCTCAAGTTCACAGAACATCTGAAAAATGTAAGATGCTTCAATTAGGTCCATTTTCCCTCAACAACTTCAAAAGAAGCCAAAAGAGTCAGAACTCTTTTTAAGCTACTTTAAGTCATTGTTGACATTGTCAGTCTCCACTGACCTGACAGAGGATGCTTTGAATTGAAGGGGCTGAGGCTTTTTGGTTTTGGAGGTCAAAGTATGTACTCTAGCCACGTCGCGGACGGCCCCAGCCAGAGGGCAGGCGTGTGACAAGGAGCAAATGGGCTAGGAGCAGAAACCCTCAACCCTGGGTTACTCCCCTTTCCCTCTCAACTCTCTTTCCAAAATTAACAACAGTTGCAAAGCCTTATCTTTTGGGGAAAAGTCTATAAAGAAAGTAATGCTTGGCATTTGGGGGTTAAAGTCCTCAGGAATACATCTTAAGTTAATAGTTCTGCATCTTAACGTAAATACGGGAACGTACTTCCATTCTATAGAGAAAGTGTGTTTCAAAACACTTTGACCGCTTTTGGTTTATGTGTGTCTTCATGACCTTATGGGGGAAAGGAAGCATTTCACAGATGAGCTCCCAGAGCTGAGCGGAGTTTGATGGCACCACAGAAGCTGAGGGTAGATTTGGACTAGAATCCGTTGCTTAATCCCTGTTCTTAATCCCTGCCCCTTTTTTTCTAAAATTGCATACTCAGGGGCACCTGGGTGGGCCACTTGATTAAGCGGCTGCCTTCAGCTCATGTCATGACCCTGGAGTCCCAGGATCGAGTCTCCATCTGGCTCCCAGCTCAGTGGGGAGCCTGCTTCTCCCTCTGACTCTCCCTGATTCTCTTCAAATAAGTAAATAAAATCTTTTTTTAAATAAATAAAACAAAATAAATAAAATTGCATACTCAAATAACAAATCAGGTTTATACTTTGACTGGGTGTCCGTACTTCTGAGAAACCACAGCTAATATATAATCAAGTAACTAAAATAACAAATCCTACATTCCGTATCTTGAAAATATAGTACTTTATTCCTGAGTTAGAACTAAAACTACTTCTTGCTTTATTCAAAAGTTATAAATAAATTTTACAATCGTATAATTTTAATAATTATGAATAATTTAACTCAAATTACTGTATCACCACCAAAGTTCTAGACTGGAGGCTCTGATACTTAGTCCTGATTTTACCACTGGGTGATCTCCAGGTATCAATTTTCTTCTTTGTAAAATAAGGATATTAAACCAATTTATTTATAAAGTACCTTTCTTAAAGTCTAGGTTTTATGAGCCTGAAATCTATCTTTTAGGATACTAGTTATCTTCAGAAATGCTACATGAATACTGATTCTGCCTCATTTTCTCCACTAAGAAAATAAGCAGTTGTTTCTCCCCTCTCCCATCTAAGTGCTCCCTATACAGGGAGGAGGAATGTTAAAGTTTAAGCAGAAAATTGTGGGAGTGGCAATATCTATTCTGGTGACCCAGAGGCCCCAGAAAGAGACCAGCCTGACGGAGCAGGAGTGGGGAGGACCTTCCCTCACTCGGAGCTTCTCTGTGTCCTTCCCCAGCGGGATCCCTTCCTGCCAGCAGCCAGGTGACTGCTGGCCTCTAGGCAAGGACGCTACCCGCTACTTGTTAGCCCGGACAACGGATTGTAAACAGAAAGAGGATCCACTCAACTCTGCGCTGGGAGGAACAGCCTTCCGGACACCGAGCCTAGAAGGAAATTATGCCCCAGCATCTGCCATTTTACAGAAACAAGGAGGGAAACCATGAGTTTGGCTTCAAAGATTACAGGAGCTCCTCGACCTCAAGAAGTGCCGACCACTGGTGTAGTGGTGACGGCAGTGGCCCCGGTGTACTTGTCTATGGCAATATCAATACACACCAACCAGTGTTCACATAACTAGCCAATTAAGTGTTTTGTCAAGCAAAACTACTAAAATACATTTGGCAAAACAATTACTTCCACCCTTATGTTTGCCTTGAGAAATCCACTCCAAACTAACAACTCGAGACCATTCTTCAGGAAAATATATTTAAATGTGCTTCCTTGTTCGGTTCTTTCGTGTATCAACTTATTCAACAAATACGGGGATCACCATCTATACGCCAGGCACTGTGTTAAGAATGAAAGAAGGAGGGGCTCCTGGGTGGCTCAGTGGGTTAAAGCCTCTGCCTTCGGCTCAGGTCGTGATCCCAGGGTCCTGGGATCGAGCCCCGCATTGGGCTCTCTGCTCAGCGGGGAGCCTGCTTCCTCCTCTCTCTCTCTGCCTGTCTCTCTGCCTACTTGTGATCTCTGTCAAATAAGTAAATAAAATCTGAAAAAAAAAAAAAATGAATGAAAGGAGGGGTGCCGTGGGGGCTCAGTCAGTTAAGCCTCTGCCTTCCACTCGGGTCATGGTCCCAGGGTCCTGGCATCGAGCCCTGCATCAGGCTCCCTGCTTAGCGAGAAGCCTGCTTCTTCCTCTCCCACTCCCACTCCCCTTGCTTGTGTTCCCTCTCTCGCTGTCTCTCTCTCTCTCTGTCAAATAAAAAAATAAAATCTAAAAAAAAAAAAAAAAAAGAAGGAAAGAAGGAAAACCAAAAAGATGGCGTCAGCCTCCAGAGGCCAGATGGTCCAAGAGAACAACTGACACCTACATTGGTCCAAGTACCATGACGACGAAGACCCTACAAAGTACAGCAACAACCTCGGAGAAGACAATATTGTAAGAGACACATTTGAGAGAGGAAAAAACCAGCACCATTTAGAAAATGAACTAACTTAATCTGACTCCTAGCAAATGGTTTCTAGGAAGAAGGAAATCATTGATTATGAGGAAAAGGACCACCAAAAATATTATGGACAGGGAAAAATTTGGGCATCCTAGTGTGACATTTTTAGAGGGGCAGGGGCACATAAGATACACTGTCATGTGGTATTGAGACCCGAGGGGAACTTGAGTTACCATCCTTCTGATTTCACTTATACAGGATAATCCTTATCTTTCTATAAGGCACTTACCTGCGTGGTGAGAGCTGAAAATTGGCAGACCACTGAAAGCGTTCTGCGATGTGTCCCATCACCTTTGACTAGTCTGCTTCTGTGATAGACAGGTGGAGGGTGTGTGGACCAAATGGACTCTAGAAAGGAAAATATGCTGATAACGCCAGGGCTGATTCCGTGGCTAACTCACACATCCGGTCTTAAGTACCAAGCTGACCCCACCACACCCGGACATCCACGCCCAATAATAACATTTGTTGGAGAGGTACTGATGTTTTAGTGGGGCACTGTCATTGCTTGGACCCGCAGAGCATTGCCAGCACTGTGCTGGGAATGCTTTCCTACTAAGGCTTTATCTATCATTCCCCCACAGTCTTGATGCATGAAGATGTCCATCATCACCATCCTCACCCAGGGCCTACCCCCCACTTCCCTTTCTTCCTGCCAAATACGTCCTTTCTTCCACCCAAAAGGCCAGTTGGCCAGCCTCCATTTCTAATGAGGTCTGGGAACATGCACCCTCTACTGCTTTCGTCTTGTTTTGCTTTTATCTTTTTTTTCAGATTTAATTATTTATTTATTTGAAAGAGAGAGAGAGGCAGAGGGGAGGGAGAGAGAACCCCAAGTGGACTCTGCACAGAGCATGGAGCCCACCGTGAGATAACGACCTGACCCAAAGCCAAGAGTCAGCCACTTAACCAACTGCACCGAAACACCCTTTTCTTTGCATTTATATTCCCCTTCTCCTAGCTCTTCTCCCCTTCTTTTTCATTCCATTTTTCTTACACTTTATCCCTTATATCTCCTCCCTTTTTCTCCCTGTGTCATTGTACCAAGGAGCACTTTTTTTGCAGACCTATTTTCCATTCATTATATCGATAGATAATCTATTGTCTGCACGTATTCCCTTATCTAAAAAAGGAAGGGGTTTCTTTAAGCCATAAAAAATATCTAAAAATCTGGGGCACCTGGGTGGCTCTGTGGGTTAAAGCCTCTGCCTTCGGCTCAGGTCATGATCCCAGGGTCCTGGGATGGAGCCCCGCATCGGGCTCTCTGCTCAGCAGGAAGCCTGCTTCCTCCTCTCTCTCTGCCTGCCTCTCTGCCTACTTGAGATCTCTGTCTGTCAGGTAAATAAATAAAATATTTTAAAAAATCTAAAAATCTATTTATACATAACCAAAATGAGTTAAGTAAGGAGCAAGATTAAACCTCTTCAACTTGAAGACAGGACAAGAAATTCTGCCATCAGTTATGACCATCATACTGGTGGACATAGCCAGTAAAAGAAGTATAGAAAAAAAATGACATGGGAAAATGGAAAGAGAGAGAGAGAGAACTAATTATTCATGAATAATGTGACTGTCTACCCAGAAATCTAAAAGAATCAAATGAAAAATTGTTCTAACTAATGTAAGAGATAAGTAAGATTGCAAGATATAAGATCAACATAAAACCACTAGTATCTTTATTTTTCAACAATATTCACTTAGAAAATGCAATGAACAAGAGATTTTATCATGACAATAACAGAACACTATGCTGATTAAGTCTAATAATAAATATGCTTTAAAAACCTTTAATATTTTATATGTAACAATCTCTCCAAATTAATCTATGTATTAAACATAATCTAAATGAACTTGACATACTTGGTTGCAAAGTTCATATAAAAGAGAAAAGATTAGGGATGCCTGGGTGACTCAGCCAGTTGACGCGATTTTGGCACAGATCATGACCTCAGGGTTGTGAGATCAAGCCACACATTGGCTCCGTGTACAGTGGGGAGTCTGGGATTCTCTCTCTCCTCTTCTTCTACCCATCCCCCTACTCATGTTCTCTCTTTCTCTCTCTCTCTCTCTCAAAATAAATAAATAAATAAATAAATCTTTTTAAAAGAGAATAAATTTAAAATACTCAAGAAAATTAAGCAAAAAAATAAAAATGTGAACTTGCACAACCAAATAGTAAATATACTATGTAGTTATGTAAATTAAAATGGTGTGGTATTTGTGCCTCTAGAGCAACAGAAAAGAATAAACAGGGAGGAATAAACAGAAAAGTCTCATATATATGTGAACCTAATGCATAAGATCAATCAGGCATTTTAAATCAATTTTTTAAAAAACACAAAATATGTGCAATAAATAACACTGAGAATATCATGTCTGTACTTTGGAAGAAAACTCAGTTTTGGAAGAAAACATTACTCCATATACAAAAATAAACTCCAAGGCAACTCAAGAGCTACACATACACACAAATTAATATAGTGGAAGAAAATGTTAGAAGACTTTCATAATCTTGGGATTAGGAATATCTTTCTAAGCCAGAATATAATCCTAGTATGTTCTATATACAGCTCTATAAAGAAAAAGATGGACAGATAAGAAAGAATTTTTAAATTCTTTAAGATGAAATAAACTATAAGCAAAGCTAAAAGACAAACAACCAGGAGAAAACATTTACATTTGCAATAAATGTGTTTCAGACAACCGATGACTTTCTATTTTATATAAAGAGCTTTTGCTAATCAAAAATAAAACAACCTAAGAGGAATAAAGTGGACAAGGATAAGTTAACATTGATTGTGGGGATACTGGCCAAGCAATAACCTAAGTACTTTACATAGATAAACTCAATATTTGCATAATGACCCTTTGATCAGATGCTATGAGAATCTCCATTTTGCAGGCAAGAAAACTGAGATACAGAGAAATGTAAGAACTTGCCCTGAGTTTTACAGTTAGCAGCTGCTAGAGTCAGGGTTCGAATGTTTAAATTCTGACACCGGAGCCTAATTCATAGAAAGAAAAAAATACAAATAGCAGATGAACTGAAGAAAAGCTCTTCAACCTTCATATCAGGAAAATGCCAACATGAAAACACAGAAAGACCTTTTTATCTAACAGTGAGTTTAAAAATAATTAAATGGGCTAACAGGATCAACATGGTAAAGTTACTGGGGATGTCCTTTGGCCTAACATTTTTAGAAGGTCCTTAAGCAGTGTCCATCAGATGTCCATCAAACATAAAAGGACAAACCCTTTAATCCAACAACTCCATTTCTATCCCATGGAAATATCTGAACATGTGCCCAGAGAGGCACAAACTGCAAAACTGAAAACGGCCTGTATGTCCATCAGTAAGGGAATGGTTAACAGGATAAGTATACATCCATCCAATCATCAACAGAATGTAGTAGAGTGAAAAAAAATGATGCTTTATATCTATATGAACTGACATGGAAAGATCTCTAAGACCTGTCATTATGTTAAAAAAAAAAAAAAGTTCTCAAATGATATATATAACCTGATCCCATATACAAAAATGTACACGTTATATATTCATTTATTCACTCAACAACAAAACTAGCACCTGCTACATGCCAGGAACTGTTCTAACCAATGGAGATAAAGCGGTGGCCAAACAGATAGTCTCCGCTAAAGCTTACATTTGGGTGGGCAGACAGACAAAAACCAAGCACACCGAAGAAGAACAAAATAATTTTGATGGTGTAGCTACAGCTACTTTTCTGTCCTGACATAGCAAATTACCACACACTCAGAAGCTTCAGTAACACAAATATATTGTCTCACAGTTCTGTAGGTTAGAAGCCCCATCCGAGTCTTACCCAGAAAAGGCTGCATTTCTTTCTGGAGGCTCCAAGGAAGGCTCTGTTCCTTATGTCATTCAAGTTGCTGGTGGGATTCAGTTCTTGTGATTGTAGGTCTGAAGGCCCCTTTTCCCTGCTGGCTGTTATCTGAGGGTCATTCCTATCTTCTAGAAGCCACTTGCATTCCTTGACTGATGGCCCCCTTCCTCCATTTTCAAAGGCAACAAAGAGTCAAGTCTCTATCACACTATAAACCTCTTATCCTTCTCCACCCAGCCTTCCCTCTTAAAGCCGTATGGAACTAGACCCCCAAACATAATGCAGGATAATCTCCCTATCTCAAGGTTTGTACTTTGAATCACATCACATTTAGTTCCCTTTGCAATGGAAAGTGACATAGTCTCAGGTTCCAGGGATTAGGGCGAAGATATCTTTGGGGGGGTGTATTTTTTTGTCTGTTACAAATGACAACAAATTCGATGAAGAAAACCAAAAGGGTGTTATATGAAAGGTGGCACGGGGTGGGGCAGGGCTCATTTAAATCGTGTGATCAGGAAAGACCTCCCTGAGGAAACAGCATCTAAACTAGAAGAGACAGCCATGTGACCACCTGGTGGCAGAGCATTCCAGGTATATATTTAATTATACAAAAAAAGTCACAAAGAGCTACACATGGGACTGTTCACTGGCTACCTCCTGGGAGGATTGGGATTCAAGATGAGCAAGGACAACAGATTTTACTCATTCATTTATATCCCGTTTGTTTCACTGTTTTACATGTGCATTTTTTTTTTAAATTACTAATGTTTGTAGACTTGGAAATGAAAGCAAAAAATACCTCTCTCAGATCCAGTTGGAGCTAAGACAGTTTAAATATTGGTAAAGTGAAGTAATTCTGGGTTTTTTTTTTTTTTTTTTTTTTTTTTTTTTTTTTTTTTAAAGATTTATTTATTTATTTATTTGACAGAGAGATCACAAGTAGGCAGAGAGGCAAACAGAGAGAGAGAGGAGGAAGCAGGCTCCCCGCCAAGCAGACAGCCCGACGCGGGACTCGATCCCAGGACCCCGAGATCATGACCCGAGCCGAAGGCATAGGCCTGACCCACTGAGCCACCCAGGCGCCCCGTAATTCTGGGTTTTAACACACATATGTAGAAAATAAAAATAGGGGCGCCTGGGTGGCTCAGAAGCCTCTGCCTTCGGCTCAGGTCATGATCTCAGGGTCCTGTCCCCTCCCCATCTGCCTGCCTCTCTGCCTACTTGTGATCTCTCTCTCTCTCTCTGTCAAATAAATAAATAAATAATCTTTAAAAAAAGAAAAGAAAAATAAAATCTTGGTCGCAGAGTCTATGCAAGGATCAATTCTAGAAAGGAGTAATAAACGATGCCCCTCCTTTCCTGAGTCTTCCAAGGAGGATATGCTTGCCAATTAAACATTTTCACACATCAGCAACCTTGGAAACTTCTCACGGCTGTAATCTCTTTATTTTACTTCTTAGTCCTTAACTTGGTGTTCATCTGCTGAGTGGGAACCCTAGCTACTGCACATTGTTTCATGTGGTTTTCCAAAGAGATCACTAAAAGCCTCTCTGAGATGAAAGCAGGCAGAAGAAAAGTTACTTAAATGGGCTCTCTAGTGTAGCAGTCCGCACAGCAAAAAAAGTTAAGACTGCCGGAGCCGATTCCCACTATTCACGGAATGACGGAGAGATCACGGGAGGAGATGCGGAAACTCCTATCCAGGAATGAACTGGGGTGACCACATGGAACGAAGACAGAAGACCAAAGGGCTCTCCCAGGACACAGGAAAGCAAAGCTTCCAGCAATTTGGTATAATTTCAAGATTCTGGGAGGCAACTGCAGAAAACAGGTTTCTTGGGATGTGTGTGCGTATGTGTGTGTGTGCATGTGTGCACATGCCTGGGTACACGTGTGATAATCAAAATACAACTCATGTGAAGCAAAGGTATTACACTCGAAAGCAGTAAAAAACTAACAATGGCTACAGCTACAAATTAAGGGGTTCATGTTTATGGACAAATCACACAGATTGGTTTTGTTTTTTTTCTCAGACACCCTGCCTATCAAAGACAGGAATTCTCTGAGTAATATGTTTGTAATAGTCAAAAGGATGCTTCTGTTTGAAGGTCCCTTCATCACCTCAAGAGTGACTAATCCAACACTGAACGCATCACTGTCTACTTGCAAGTATTTCCTCCTCCCAGCACTTCCTGCCGCAGATAGGGATACCTTCTTTTCCTCATCACGCGGGCATGAGAATTTAGGATCATTCTTTACTCATTCCTCACCTCTGATGAGTCATCCCCCCAAATCCTTCTTGGACGTAGGTGAAGTATAAATCATACGTAAGTAAAGATAACATTTAATGGGCCACCAAATACACTGTCAATAATTATGTCAATTCTTTCCTCTCTATTCACTCCAAGTCACCCTCCCGGTCGAGGAACTTATCCCAGAAATATTTATCTGAAGCATTTCCTCAGGGGCCTCCTCCACCCACTGCCTATCACCTCAGACTGATCTTCCTGTGTTTCTCTAGCTGGTGAGCACAAACACAGCCACTTTATCATCCCATGACCAAATCATGTTTCTGAGTCTCTTTCATGTTTGACTGGGGTTCAAAGGCAGGAAGCAGGGTCTCCACAAAGTACCACTCTTCCTACTTCTTTCTGATGTCTCAGGACCCTTAGATACATCCACCCATGGGTCCCTCACTCCTGGGCCTACACAGCCTCTTCCTCTTGAATGTGGAGGTGGAGAAGACATCCTCCTCTGAGGGCCCTGATGAGGGAGCCAGAGCCCTCCAGTGTTGGAGGCCATCATGCTCAGTCTCAAGCATCGGTCTAGCTCCCTCTAACTGTCTTTCTTCCCAGAGGAGAGGTGGTCAAGCAGGACTGAGAACTGACCATCTGTCCTCTGCAGCTCAAAGACAAATCAGAATACAAAACCAAACAAAACCATGCTCATCCACAGTGGGACAAGAACATCTCGGGCCCATGTTGTCCGTGTTCATGTAGTGAGTCCAAAGACTTTCTCTCAAGCCTAAGAGAGTAAGATGGAGGGTGGGGGGGAACAAAGAAAGAAAATCAACAGTGTCCAGAAGCATAGCTCTGACTACCCACAAAAACTTGCATTTCCAAATTAAATATTACTTTCACATTTATTTCTTCTCACAACAAATTTTTTTCAAACACCTACTATGTGCCAAGCACTGAACAAAACAAAGAGGGGCACTGACGGAGCTTGAGTTCTGGTGTGGGAAGTAGATAATAAAAAGTCAACAGAAGTAAGCAAAGTCATGTCAGGCAGTGACAAGTCTACACAAGAATAAAACAAGGTCCCAGGCTAGTGGGCCCAGGGGCCTCTTCAGATAAGGCAGCTCCGAGTGAGTGACGTCTGAGCTGTGTTGACAGAATGGGGAAGAGTTGGCCAAGGCTGTGCCTTCGAGTCAATGGTGGGCTGACGAGTTTTCCCAAATAAAAATGGAAGGACGTGTGTTTCACGTTTATATTGGTTTGCTAGGCGTGCCATACAAAGGACCACAGGCTGAGTGGCTGAAACAACAGAAATTTATTGTCTCGCAGTTCTGAGGCCAGGAGTCTGAAATCAGGGTGTCAGAAGTGTCACGGCTCCCTCCGAGGTTCTAAGTAAGGAGCCGTTCCTGGCCTCTCTCCCAGCTTCTGGTAATCTCGTGGCCTGTGGCAATATAACTCCAATCCTCACATGACATTCTCCCTGTGTGTGTGTGTCTCTGAATTTCCCCTTTTATAAGGACACCAGTCCTATCGGATTAGGAGCCCACTTTGTTCCCACATAACCTCATCTTAACTAATCACATGTGTGAAGAACTTTATTTCCAAATAAGGTCACATTCTGAGGTGCTGGTCATTGGAACTTCAACATCTGAATTTGGGGTAGCACAGTTCGCCCCGTAACAATGTTTCTGCGATGAAAGGGTCCATTCGGGTGGGTGTGGGGGACAAGATTTGCCCATAATGATCTGACCAGTTCTTTGGGACCAGGGCTGCCTCCCCCCATCACCTAGCACAGCGCTTACTATCTGAATGAATTCTTGTTGATGGTTGATTAATGGTACATTTTAGGCTAAAATTTAAACATGTGTGTGTTGTTGTGTGGAGGTAGTTTGGGATTTGTTTGTGTGCCAGCAACAGATCTCATGCTTAGCAGATAGGAAAGGCTTAAATTGTTTCAGGGTCTGATATGATTAGTAACTGTTCCCAGAGACCATGCAGGAAAAAAATAGCTGGCTTCTGACGCGGAGCCAGCCCCTTTGTCTCCAGGCCTGGCTCCCAGAGGCAGCGGAGCTGAGGAGCTCGGGCATGGCTGGCAGAGGTCATATTTGTGGAAGATCCTAGAAAAGATCACGGTGTAAGGACAGCGGCGAGGATGCATCCAGCCAGGCCTCGAGGCAGCTCAGCCTGCTCGCCCGGCCTGGGGACACACAGCTGCCCCGCGCAACCTCAGAGGGGCGAATTCCCCCACATCAGAGAAGCAGCCCTGGGCCGCTGAGCGGAACCTGGCCAGCAAGGAAGCCGCTGGTCCGGGCAAACAAAAAACAACGCCCCAGGCAAAAACAAAGCAGGAGGGAGCTTGGAAAAGCTACATTCTGAGGAACCACTCCCTCCCTCCACCAATTTTTCAGTCCAATATCAAATTCTAAGCCTATGCAGAGAAAACACCATGGCAAATTCCTTGAGCCTAAATTCTCGGTGATTTGACATTCCTAGAAAGCTTCTCCTCTCCTTTCCGACGATGTGCTCCCATCGCATATCCTACCCTGTGGCCGGCAAATCTGTTTTCCAGTATTCTTCAGAAGAGCAACACAGACAACCACAAGATCCTGTGTAATTTAATAAGGATTTGTGTTACCTAGAATTGCACTTTTAAGTGCCATTTGTTGTTTTCCTATCTTTTTATCTCGGGAAATGAATGACTCATGACAAGCTACTTTTCATTGTTGAAAATTACATTTATGTAAACACAGAAATACAAAAATCTCTTGTGAAACATAGGTTTAACTCATTTATTCATTTTCCACTGCCCAGGAACTCATGGACCTGACATCAGTTGTGCCTAATGAGCCTTCTGAACAGAGCAGTAACTCTACAGATACAAACAAAACAAGGGCAGGTGAAACTGTCAAGGAAAAATCTAGTCAGAGTTAGGCCAGAGGGTCTAAACCGGAGATTTTATCACTCTTGTGCTGTCGATAATAATAGCTAGAATTGACACTGAGTTTTTTCCATGTGATAGGCTATGTGCTAAGTGTTTTTCACCTGCCTCATCTCAAATCTCTAAAAAATATTCGCTTCTAAACATTACGTAACTTGCCCATGCTCGTGGTTAGCATCAGCAAGACTCTAGTTTGTCTATCTCCAAATGCTATGCTTAGTCCGACATACTACAAAAATAAAAATAGAAAAAAAAACCCACGATTAGAGCATTAGTCAAAGATTAAACACTATAGGAAAAATACTTTGAGCCTGTTCCTTTAGAAAGTTAATTTATAAAAGGAACTTCTGTAAAAGCCAGGAAGCAATGTTCCAGAAGGGAAACTGAGGCATAGGATTTGTAGCCACAGCTTCTTAGAACTCTCTTAGAAACACAAGCGCATCAAAAATAACATGTTGCAATATTTTTGAAGGTAAGTTCTAGAAGCACTGGAGACTTATAATGATAAAAATTACATGATAACCTTTTATGCAACAGGCTTATTGAACACAACATTATGTTAGTGATGCCATTCTAAAAACAACTAGTCGTGCTGGGCTAAATTTTCCAAGAATGCAATTTAAGCCCACAGTAAGGTATATTATAAAATGAATGGAATACTGCGGTTCAAACACGGCCCTCAGAATGGTCCATCTGTGGACCTTATCTCACCGATTCTCATTAAACAGTGATTTCATTTCTCTACACCATCACAAGCTCCACTCCTGGGCAGTCGTTCAGCTGCCTGGCTAGTCTCACAACACATGCAAATATGAATTAAAGGCAGCCGCACCACGAGACAGAGGAGAGTTTGCTGATACCCTTCCCAGTGTGAAGCATGGGGCCCCAGCCATCACAGATGGGAAAAAGAAATTGGTGGTCCCAGCAGGACTTCTGCTTATTACCCTGAGGCCTCATTTGGAGCATGGCAGTCACACATAGGCGCACACATGCACGCATGCCCATGCGCGCACGCACACACACACACATGGAGATGTAAACCACTCCACCCGCCCCCTCCGTTCCACACGCTGTAAGGTTAAAGATGTGTTTGGACTCTCTGAAAATAAAAATCCCAAAGCCTTTACGGCTACCTTGTCGCTCCCTCTCATTGCTCCCAGTAAGACACGTCAAAGAAGGTATGTTTTCCTCATTAGACTTAGGGGAAATTGGAGTGTGAAATGTAACCATTTGTCCAGAGCCGGGAGGAGAATCAGAGACAGAAAACAGAAGCAGACGTTCTCTGTCCTCTGACCTCCTCCACTTTGCACCTTTCCTACAGCCTGACGTTGATTCTACAACATGGTCTGGTGATTTGTGAAGTCCTCTCTTCTCCTTTATGGGACAACCCGCTCCTTAGGCTGCAGGGTGACTTCCGGTTCGGTTTTGTGTTCTCACCACAACATGGTTCCCTCCAAGTCACTCCACATGTGTGTCTGGGACTGGGATAAGAGGGTCGACAAGATACAAATAGAGATGTTGAATGGATCTGGGCAGCTCCGGCAAGAGAGGCTGTCAAGGAGGACAAAGCCTCGACATGAGTGACTGTGCTTTATGGGGCACCAAGTCCTTCACATCTGTTTATTGCCAGTCATCAGGAAATGGAGGGCGGGGAGCATATGCTAGAGAGAAAATACACCTGGTAGTGGCTGCTAAAGAAGCTAAGTGAGAGCTGAAGTAATGGGTGAGGCAGGAGCCTGACATGAGAAGCATTGGTCTCTACCCACCTCCTGGGAGCTGTGAGGTGGTTCCTGGAAGTATTCATTCTTTCAGTTCCTGGGAGCCCTGGGGTCATAAACTCATGTCCGCCCAGAGGAAACTTCATCGGGGGTCCCATGTTCCACTGGCTGAGATTAGCCTGACCCTGGTCCAGGTAGAGGTCAGAACCAGTTGTGTATTGCCCCACAAGGGGACCAAGTCAGCAGGTGTTTATTATTCTGTGCTAACAGCCTGGCCTGTGAGTATCAGGGGCCAGCCACAGAAGAAGCCACCGTGAACCTTCCAGCCCAGCCAAGCCATGGATGAATACAGCGTGAGCCAACTTCAAGGGAGTAGGAGAACCTCCCAGCAGAAGAACAATCTCCCAGAAGAGCACAGAATTATAATAATAAAATGGCAGTTATTTTAAGCCAGAAGTTTTCAAGTGCTCTGTTAAACTAAAATGCACCATAATACTGAGCGTGATGCCAAAACGAAACAAGATTTTGCAAGGCATGGTGGGGGCAAGGGGGTGGGGCGTGTCTTGCATGAAGAGTGAGTGTATCCTGCATGTGAGAGGATATTAGCTACTGGACGCAACATGTAGGTTAAGGTAACTACTCTTTAAAGATACCCCCTCCCTGGTGAATAATACCCTAGGGACCTAGCACAGTCCCCTTCCCCAGTGAATGTGGGGCCAATACTAAACATGGCAGCAGTCACCAAGTATGACACCCAAAGTTACTATGTCATGAGAAACCTTGTGGCTTTTGCTCTGGGAGAAGCCATCCACTGTGGAACCCTGAGGGTGCCACATTAAGGAGAAGTCCCATGGAAAGACAGAAAGTTGCCCAGCCAGCCCTTTACACTGAGGTGGCAAATGGGAGAGAGAAGAAGTCATTTGGATATCTGGTCCAATCAGGCCTCCAAATGACCCCAGTTTCAACTCTGTCTGTCTTCAATCACTGGGGACCCCCCAGGAAGGAGCCTTCAGCTGAGCCTAGTCAACAACAGAACTTGGAAAGATGACATGAAATTATTTTTAAGCCAATAAGCCTTGGGTTGTTTTGTTGTGCAGCAAGAGGTAACTGAAAAATTAGGTTGGTACAACATAAGTATCTCAGACCTTTTGGTTCTTTCATATATAGACAACATCTTCTGCTTGGAACAAACGCAAAGTGATATATCCTCCATATGACCAAAACGTCAAAACAGATCATTCCTATAACAGGTCATGGGAAGAAAACAAAGTGGAATAATGACATCCTACCATAGATCAAAAGAACTTAGGACATCTGTGAGCTATTTCTAGTACAGCAATGAAAATGGGACAGCTAGATATTTGGGTCAAAGAACCAAATGGTCCAAATTGACTTGGACTTGTGGGAAGCCTGAATTAGGTGAGGATGGAATCATCAGACCTTAGTTTCCAAGTGTCCATGGTGGCCCACTTATAAGTAATTTCCCCCAAACACCTTTGAGATTACAAACCCAGCAAATCATGCAACACCAAAGAAGTTCCTTGATGATGTAGAAGACCAGATTGTATTGCAGAGTTGAACTAAAGGAGCTGCTGTGGGAAAAGAGTTGCTGGGTGGTTTTAGGTGGTTTAAGGAAAGGGAGTAAGCTTAGAAACCACGGCCAGTTATGCAGGATATGGGGTCATGGGCCTCCACACCTTGGCAGAGCTCCTTGTCCAACCAAGCCTTGAGTCTGTCACCTATTGTCACTTGTCTCTCACTCAGGTGCTTACCTGTTCTTTCATCCCCACCCATCCCCAATTTTCTCAAACATTTCCAATATCAGAGGCACATACCCATTCTAGTAAAGGTACTTTCTAGGTGGTTTAATTCTATAACTTCATATAGAGGTGATTTAATTCTGTAACATCATATAGAGGCATCATGTAATAGCTAGAAGTTGGGCTCTGGAGTCAGACGGACCTGAATTTGAAATCCTGCTCTACCACTTACTAGCTATGAGGACATGAGTAAGTGATTTTACCTCTCTGAGCCTCAGTTTCCCCACTGCTAAGATGGGGATAATAATGGTGCCTACATAATGGGATTCCTGAGACTATGCAGTGCAGAGAAAATGCTTAGGCCACTGAACACAATCAAATATTAAGTATTGCATTATTCTTGAAAAACTGAATATTTTTTTCCTTCCTCTTACCTCCTCCAAAGATTCGTACCTCCTCAACCAAAATGACTAAAGGAGAGGGAGAGAAATTCGTCAGCCTTGTTCCCCACAGGGTTGTTAGCCTAGGTCCAGAGAGGATTTCATTATTTTGCAGATGCTTCAACCTAACTCTGGGAAGGGGCCTTTCACCCTCCCCTCTCCTTCCACGTCCCTCTCGACCTCCTGAGAGGGAGCAAGGAGACAGTGCAGAAGGACTGACCGCCAGCATAGGAAAAAGCGAAACACTGGAGGTGACAAACCAAGGAGGAGAAGGGCGGGAGAGGGCCCCGGGAGGGATGACCAAGAAGAAAGAGGGGGGTCCAATGAGGAAGAGCTTCCTCTGCCTACGACCAGAATGCTGGACCAGGGCCCAGCCCAGTGAGGCACACAGTTGGAAGCAAAAGCAGTGGAACAGAGCAGAAAACCACCCAAATCTCTAGCTCCTCTTGAGGGCTTCAAAATGATTTGGAATATATTGTGAAAAATCCAAATACGAGAACTCAAAGGTCTTGGAGTGGATGCTTGGCTGGCGATGGCCGGGGCACACTGTTATGTTTTCTATAGCGTATGAAGCACAAATTTCAGAGAGAAAAAAAAAAAAAAAAGTCATTTTCAGACTACAAATCAAAATTTAGAGAGGAAATGAGAAATATACTAACTGACTTTATTTGCCCCAAAGGAATCAGACATTCCTGATAAACATTCTTCTACAGCCTCGTGCTGTCTTGCTAAAAAGTCAGCAGTTCCGTCAGGAGGTGCCTTCTTGCTTTCATTCCAGCCCAGTGTTCTCAGTCATTTCCCAGCTTCTGGCCAGCTCTGCTCGGGGGAAACCCTGTCCACAGGAATGATGGAGTAGTTGGGGCTAGTCCCCTCAGCTGCTGGTGTCTGCTGGTCACTGTGACATGACTCAGCTCCTGCACAGCCTGTAGATCTGCTTTAAAAGCAGTGTATTAGTCGGCTCATGCTTTCATAACAAAATACCACAGACTGGGGAATTTAAATAACAGAAATTTATTTTCTCACGGCTATAGAGGCTGGAAGGTCCACCTCAGGGTGCCAGCCAATTCAGGTCCTAGTGAGGCCTCTCCAGCCTGTAGACAGTGCCTTCTCACTATGTCCTCACCTGTCAGATAGTTCTCTCTCTCTCTTCCTCTTCTTATAAAACCACAGTTTTATCAGCTCAGGGCCCCACTCTTATGACTTCAATAACTTTAAGTCCCTCCTCAGGACTCTATTGCTAGATAAAATCACCTTGGATAAGTTAACATACGAATTGGGGGAGGACACAATCGTCCAGTCCCAGCACCCAGACTGGCTGCATATCTATCAGCATTTCTCTCAAGCGCTTTCTCCTGCCCATCATGGGGGCTCTCACGCATCCTTGCCTCTCTTTTGTGCTGGGTCCTTCACTATCAAAAGAACAAATGGAAAAGGTGAAGGGTATTTATCAAAAAAACTTCAATTCTCACATTGGGACAGTGGTGTGGCCTCCCCAGGGACTTTCTCCTTTTGTTTCAATGGGATCCTCAACAGGTGATGTTAGCCTCATTTTCTAGATGAGGAAACAAGGCCAAGGGATGTTAAATGGCTTGTACAAAGTTACACAGCCAGTGAATAGCAGAGCAGAACTCAGGCTAGGTCTGCTGGAGACCAATATCCAGATAATCCACAAAACTCTTCACCCACCTTTCTGTCAATGCCACCACCGCGGAGGTTCAGCACATCCTCATCTCTCACCAAGAAACTGGCAGGACATCCTCACTCATCCTCCTGGGTCCTGTGCTACTCACTGCCAACTGCTTGCAGAGCACATTGTAATTAGACTGGTGGCATTTCTCAGCTTAAAAACTCTGAAACAGTGACATGGCACCAACAAGCACACCCAGTGGTCAGATATTGGTTTCTAAATACCATTCTTCAATAAAATAAATACCATGAAATAAATAGCATTATACAAAAATAAATACCAATAAATACCATTCTTCAACAAAAGAAACCAAGCTTCTGTGGAGAAATGGCTGATTCTAGATCTGAGACAGGTTATAAGATACAGTAAGGTACAGTAGAGTCGGGAGCGTCCTATAACCAGAAAGCATGGAAGTGCTCAAAGTGCACACAGAAATACACACACACACAATGATAGGGCCATGTCAAAACAACAAAGGAGATAACCTGAAAGCCTTCCCAATAGCCAAAGTTAGAGTAATTTTAAAAAATTAAGTAAATAAATAAATAACAATAGCATTGGTTATGACCAAAAAATTACTGAAATAATATCCATATAAATATGTATATATTTATATATGTGTATATATTTATATAATATATGTATATGCATATATTTATATATTATATACATATATTTGCATGTTTGTATATTATATACATATGTTTGTATATGTATAAATATAAATATAAATATATGTCTATAAATGGCTGAATAAGTAAGTTAAAAGAGGTAGAAGGGACAAATAAATCTTCCTTACAGAAGAATTTCCAAATAATAAATGTAAAAGAAATGAGAGAAATAGAAAATCTCCATTAGTTACCACAGTAACTTTTGCTGCAGGCAAGATCCTCTGATGAACATTAAAATTAAAAGGTGAAACATTAAGGAGAAACAAGATTTTGTGTAGCCTCAAATTATCTTCCCTATAATATTTATTAATTACTGTGGTGGTTTTAACATATGTCCATAAATTCTTTGATACTTCTCTCTCCAGAAAGTGCAGTTTAGTTCCCCTCCCTATGAGTGTGGGCTGGACTTAGTCACTTCTAAAGAATGGTGTCTTAATTAGTTTGGGCTGCTAGAACAGAATGTCACAGATAAGGTAGATTATAAACAATAAGATCTTACTTCTCAACAATTCTAGAAGTTGGAAGTCTAAGATCAAAGTGCCAAGCAATTTCAGTGCCTGGTAGGAACCCACTTTCTGGTCCATAGATGGCTGTGTTCTCACTGTCCTCACATGACAGAATGGGCAAGAGAGCTCTCTGGGGTCTGTTTTTCAAGGACACAATTTCATTCATGGAGTCCCTAGCCTCTTGACTTCATCACCTCCTAAAGGTCCCATCTCCTAATACCACCACACTGGGGATTAGGAGTTCAAAATAATGAATTCTGGGGGACATGAACATTCATTCCATAACAAATGAAAAGGGAAAAACAGTACATTTCAATGGAATCATCTAACAGATAGTGGTCAAGGTCACCATCACCAGTTGTAAGTCATGCTGATCTCACGTATCCCCTGATGAGATGCACGGAGAGAGCACTTCACCTCTATGGTATTCTTCCCCAAATCCATAACCCCAGTTGAATCATGAGAAAATACCAGATGAACCCAAACGAAGGATATGGTGTAAAGACCTGACCCACACTATTTTCAAGTGTGTCAAGGTCATGAAACACAAGGAAAGGACTGAGAAACTCTCAAAGTTGGAGGATATGAAGATGTGACAGCTAAATGCCGTGTGGGTCCTGAACTCAATCCTTGTACAGAAAAAATATATTAGTGGAGCAATTGGTAAACTGTGAATAAAAATCTGTGATTTAGTTTTAAAAACAAACAAAACAACTTGTAGTGTCTAAACAGCATACAAAGTGCTGGAGCTGGGCACAAGATGTAACTCAGACACCCCTTTGCCTGTTCTTGCCACCTCCCACCCTGCTCTCTACAACTCACCAAACTGGGGGAAGCCCCTGAGAAGGCTGAGCTAATCAGACCTTCTCACCTTTTCTCTTACTGCAGCCTCTCCCTGGAATGCCTTCTCCCTTCTGCTCCACACAACTTCTCATCCATTTATCTGATAATTACTTTTTTTTTTAAGATTTTATTTATTTATTTGACAGAGAGAGATCACAAGTAGGCAGAGAGGCAGGCAGAGAGAGAGGAGGACGCAGGCTCCATGCTGAGCAGAGAGCCCGATGCGGGCTCAGGACGCTGGAATCATGACCTGAGCTGAACCCACTGAGCCACCCAGGTGCCCCTGATAATTACTTTTTTAATTTTTTAATATTTTTATTTTGTTAAGATTTTACTTATTTATTTGACAGAGAGGTGAGAAAAAGCATGAGTGTGGGGAGGAGCAGAGGCAGAGGGAGACGAAGGTGCCCCATGAAGCAAGGAGCCCGAGGCGGGACTAGACCCCAGGACCCCAGGATCACAACCTGAGCCGAAGGTGATGCTTAACCAACTGAGCCACCGAGGCGCCCCTGATAATTACCATATTTTAAAGTTCAGCCCAAGAATTTCTTCCTCACTGGACTTTTCTTCTGACTATCCTCTCAATCCAGTAGGCATTCTTTCTCTCCCTCCCTTTCTCTTTCATGGACACCAGGAATCCCATACCTACATTTATCAGCATCTATAATATTTTAGTGCATTTCCTTAAATGACTGTGTCTTCCTCTCCTAAGGTAAAGAATTCCTGAGGGAAGCCTGATC
This sequence comes from Meles meles, assembly GCF_922984935.1. Classification (NCBI taxonomy): domain Eukaryota; kingdom Metazoa; phylum Chordata; class Mammalia; order Carnivora; family Mustelidae; genus Meles; species Meles meles. The sequence goes on from NC_060077.1 coordinate 50,305,235, forward strand.
TTATTCATCTTTTATAGCCTTGAAGTTTAGCATATGCATTATACATATTGGATGAATTAATGAATGAAAAAAATAAAATTATTAAGGAGTAATGAACAAACTCACACTAGAAATCTTTTGACTAAAAATGATAGATGTGTAAATTCATCTTAGCTTTGCAGACAAGTTTGAACAAAATTTTCACTCTATATCTCAAAATGCTTTATAGGAATACATACTAATCCATGGTTCCTGGGTGGCTCAATTGGTTAAGCGTCTGCCTTCGGCTCAGGTAGTGATCCTGGGGCCATGGGATCAAGCCCTGCATCGGGCTCCCTGTTCAGCGGTGAGTTGTTTCTCCCTCTCCCTGTGCCTCTCCCTATGCCTCGCTGTGCCTCTCCCCCTCCCTCACCTCCTACATGTGCTCTGTCTCCTTCTCTCTCATAATAAATAAATAAATCCTCTTTAAAAAAAAAAAAAAGACAAGAAAAAGGAATACCTACCTCCATTCTCAAAGTACATCCTTTTTTTTAATTTGTTTATTTTCAGCATAACAGTATTCATTGTTTTTGCACCACACCCAGTGCTCCATGCAATACATGCCCTCTCTATTACCCACCACCTGCTTCCCCAACCTCCCACCCCCCGCCCCTTCAAAACCCTCAGGTTGTTTTTCAGAGTCCATAGTCTCTCATGGTTCATCTCCCCTTCCAATTTCTCTCAACTCTCTTCTCCTCTCCATCTCCCCATGTCCTCCATGTTCTTTGTTATGCTCCACAAATAAGTGAAACCATATGATACTTGATTTTCTCTGCTTGACTTATTTCACTCAGCATAATCTCTTCCAGTCCCGTCCATGTTGCTACAAAAGTTGGGTATTCATCCTTTCTGATAGAGGCATAATACTCCATCGTGTATATGGACCACATCTTCCTTATCCATTTGTCCGTTGAAGGGCATCTTGGTTCGTTCCACAGTTTGGCGACCGTGGCCATCGCTGCTATAAACATTGGGGTACAGATGGCCCTTCTTTTCACTACATCTGTATCTTTGGGGTAAATACCCAGCAGTGCAATTGCAGGGTCATAGGGAAGCTCTATTTTTAATTTCTTGAGGAATCTCTGCACTGTTCTCCAAAGTGGCTGCACCAACTTGCATTCCCACCAACAGTGTAAGAGGTTCCCCTTTCTCCACAGCCTCTCCAACACACGTTGTTTCCTGTCTTGCTAATTTTGGCCATTCTAACTGGTGTGAGGTGATATCTCAATGTGGTTTTAATTTGAATCTCCCTGATGGCTAGTGATGATGAGCATTTTTTCATGTGTCTGATAGCCATTTGTATGTCTTCATTGGAGAAGTGTCTGTTCATATCTTCTGCCCATTTTTGATATGATTATCTGTTTTGTGTGTGTTGAGTTTGAGGAGTTCTTTATAAATCCTGGATATCAACCTTTTGTCTGTACTGTCATTTGCAAATATCTTCTCCCATTCCGTGGGTTGCCTCATCCTTTTTTAAAGATTTTATTTATTTATTTGAGAGCGAGAGAAAGGGAACAAGGGAAGGGGAGGGGCAAAGGGAGAAGGAGAAATAGATCCCCCACCATGCAGGGAGACCAATGCAGGGGCTCGATCCCAAGACCCTGAGATCACAACCCTAGCTGAAGACAAACACAGACTGAGCTACCCAGGCGCCCCCTCAAAGTACATCTTGAGGTCAGCAGACATCCTGGTGGAGAGTCAAGGCCTTCCACAAACAGGCCCACCTCATGGAAGGCCCAGGTCCGGGAGCTCACCTCCGGACCTCCCTCATTTCCAGTTACTCAGTCGGCTCAATTAAAACAGGCCCACAAAGAGCCATACTGGGCTTCCTTTAAATACAGAGCCTTTAAATAAAGAAAAGAATAGAATAGAATAGAATAGAATAGAATAGAATAGAATAGAATAGAATAGAATATAGAATTAAAATAAAAGCAGAGCCTTTTTTCAGTCAAATCCATACCTTGAAGTTACAGACCTTTCCAGATTCTCCCAAGTCAACCAAATGGCTTTCTCACCTGCTCGCAGAGTCAAACTCCTTTTCCATGGCGTCTTTCACCAAACTTCTCGTGTAAAGTTTTAGTGCACCGCTATCAACCTGGGCGTCCTCATGATCTGGGTCTCCCTTCTGACAGTGTGACTACTTCAGTAACTATACAACAGTACATCTCTATTAATTATCAGAATTTGCAGTCTCATTGGAATGTCAATGACATGGCTTTCTATGCTTTTGTTCACACACTGCCTAGAGGAAAAAAAGCCATAATAGAAGCTAGATAGTGTCTAAATTTAAGCAAAGTTTCTTTGAGGAAGAAGATGGTTAAGTATGGATTGAACTGGAGAAAAGATAAGATTCATTTATATAACTATAATCAGTAAATTTAACTATTAAGCCCCAAATGCGTCCATATATACAAAGCATTGTGCTAAAATTGTAGTATATGTACAAAGGTTTAACACTGGTTCTACCCTGAGAGAAAGAGAAATCTAGAGACCACCCATATGCCTTTAAAAAGATGGCTGACACTACAAAAAAAAAAAAAAATGCAAAAAGTTCAACTTCAAAGATCCTCATCTCTCCCTTCTCAGGGGATGTTAGTAATGTCAGGTCCCAGGGCATCATCTTGACGTAACGGGGGAAACACTGACTGCAATAGCCCCGGTCTGTGACCAAGGTTCAGAACTTAAAACATGTCCCCCAGGCCCAGTCTAGCCATCAAACAACAGGCTTTACATTCTAGTTCTTTCCCACTGCCTCAGAAACAGGGAACTTTTCTTGTATTAGCTAATTCTTTCCTTAGAATGTAGGTAGAGGGGAGGGTGACAAGTTACTATTTGCTTAAATACCTTATCTAACTTAGAAGGAAAAAAGTTTGATAAATCAGAACAATCTTCCAGGTAGGCCCACTGGCCCCGTTGGGTCAGTCCTGTTCACCATTACAAAACTATCTTTCGACTTACAAGATCTTTTGAACCAACATACAATTACTGTCTAAGTCTTCAATATTATGACTCTAACACCTGTCTTTTCCAAATAGAGGGACAAAGTACATCCAAAAAGGGAGCTATTCACATACAAGCATTCCTTTTCATCTGAGCCCTCAAGTTTCAATCATGCAAAGAAAATTTTAAGAAAAATACTCTACACGTTGATTAAAAAAAAAAAAGTGCTAGCTTTGAAAAATAAGCAGATTTAAAATGGCGATGAGAGGGAGAACAGGTATTCTGAGCAGGGAGAGCAAAGGCACAGGCAGAAACGTACATGGCAGCCTGGATTCATTTCTAGACTCACTGAAGCAGAGGCTGCGTGGAAGGGTGATGGGAGACACGATTAGAGAGTCAGGCTGATGGGATAGGGAGAAGGTTTGCAGCACCAAGAAAGAGATTTTTCTCGTAAATGTGGGAATGGAAAGCACGCATGATCTGTGTTCAGAGGAAGGACATGTTGGGAGCAATATCTTAGAAAGCAGAAATATGCTGCCTGGATTAGAGGAGAAGAACTTAGAGAGCAGAAGAAAGAAGTAGAGACTTTATCTTAATCGTCTGAACAGAAAGGAAGGGGTATGTAAGGGGTATGTAAGAAGATGCTGTGAAGGAAAAATGAACAGGACTTAAGCATAGATAGGCTGTGGAGAAAAAGAGGAGACAAGAAGGCCTCCCGAGGAACCATGAGAATAGCCACACAACCTAGAGAGAAGATTAAATATTCTGGAGTCAACTTTCCCTTCTGTCTCTCCCTCGAGCTGTGTGACTTTAGGGAAATTACTTAGCTTTTCTGTGCTTTAGCTGCATCATCTGTGAAATGAGGATGATAATAATAGCTTCTTCATAAGGTCACTGCGATATCAAATGAGCTAAAATATGCAAAACATCGAGAACAGTGGCCGGCACCCAGAAAACAGGAACAAGTTTCGATGCTGCTCTAGTGCTATTGTTGTTACAGAGAAATCAAGACTAAAAGCAGTAGGGATAAAAACAAATCCCTTCAGAAATTGCTCTGGTGAGAACAGGGAGATAAACTCGGAACTGGAATATATTACTGTAAGTCATTTTTACCATTTAATGGTATGTCATATTCCCCATCAGGGTATGAAGCTCCCCTCTCCTCTCCCCTGCCCTCCTACTAATATCCCCCTAGCTACCCTCATGGGTCCAGGCCTCGTAACAGATCCACCCTAAAATTTCCAACCCTAGTTTATTTAAATGGAAATGAAATTTCATTTGGGATACTTACTGGTTGGAAGGGGACTGTAAAATCATTTTTTAAGCAGAGAAACATCGCTTTAAATGCAGAAGCCTCCAAGGGAGACACATTCCAAAGGACATTGCTGCTCTGAATATTATATAATTGGGGCATCTAAGGATGAAAATAAATCCTAGGAACATTTGCCCCTTATCCTGCCTCCGACAAGGGCATTGCCAAAGCTCTCAGTCACATTTTCCCAACCGCAAAGTTAAGCTAAAAATATAAATATTACTCTAATAGGAATTATATTTGAGAGAAAAGGAACAAGGGAAAGAGGGTGAATAAAGAAAAAAGAGAACGCATATTTAGAAACTATTACACATTATTAGATTGTGGGAAGGGAAGGATTGTGGCATCTAAATACTTCATACAAGGAAGAAGTTGGGAATTGGGAACACTGATCTTTGCGTCTTCACAACTGAGCCACAATTTGACTTGAAACAACTTGCTTAATATTTCCATGACTTAGCTTACTCTAGATCTCGTGAGAGTTCCCTAATGTCTGATCCCCCAGGTTCTTCAAGTGATAGGTGACTTGAGTAAAGGCATCATGTTCATCCAGCTGCTTCTCATTTTAATACAGTAATGATGAAGGCAGCAAGAATCAGCACTAATGGCCTATCCAAGGAGCTCAAGGTACACCACAAACACCATCGTCACTCTCAATGTTTTTGCCACTTGCTGCTCTGCATTTTGCCACCTAAAGTATTTACTGTCAAAAAGCCTCCCTACTTTAGCCATAATCTTGCAGTTGATATTTTAAAGGGCTGCAATGTGAAATCTTTCAAGAAATCTCCAGGAGTTGGAGGAAAGAGAGAAGTGATGTTTGAGGCAGGCTGCCACATGATTATTCTCTTAAATGGAGGCATCACAGTTCAAGGTAGACCCATCATTTGGTGGATGACCAAACATGTCAAGCCCCTGTGGGTTCTTCCTAGTGTGTGTCGTTGTGTCTCTGGCCTCGGCCTCCCCAACCCTTCCCAGGAAAGCTAATGATGTCCCTCATTTCCACCCCGTTTCCTAAGCCAATTCTTCCTAAGGCTAAAAGTGTATCAACTGTCTTAGCATATCCCGCTGTTCCAGAATCACCTTGAATTAACCATAGACTGTCAATAACTGCTGGGTTCACACATTCTCCCTAAATGCCTTGTTATTTGTTAGTCAAATCCCAGTCCTCAGATCCCCCCAAATGCCTTAAAGTCAGCTCTGTCTGAATTCTGGCTCTCCCATCAAGCCCCTAAGCCTACCTCACATGGCTGCAATCCATAAATCCCAAGATTCTAACCAGTTATCTTGCCTAGTCACCCAGATGAGACTGGACAATGGACATGTCATCAATAACTTATGGAGACACATGACCAACCTCCATAGGGTCTCTCTCTATGCCTACAATCTTGTCATGGCTCTATAAAAGGGGTCCGGGGTAGCTCTGAAATAATTGAGATTGTTTCCTACTAGCCCAGTGAGATGGTAATTCTAATAGAATTACATCATTTTAGAAAATAAAATAATTTTATATATACCTCTAAGTTTGGGACTGAGGTCCTTCCTGCCCCCCCCTCAATTATCACCCCTGACACACACACCCTACTGCCAGCATCCATTCTCCTGGGTCTGGCCTACATTTCTACCTGCTGGCTGGCATTCTGCTCCAATAGACAGACCGCTCAGATGACAGATGACTACCTATATGACTCCCTGTTTGAACAGCCACCTGCAGTAGCTGCTGCCTATACCAAAAATTGTACCAAAGCACTTTCTCTGCCACGACTCCCATCTTGATAAAGACAATCCAACCCCCTCTTGCTACTTGACTTTTCCTAAACCCGAGAATAGTATTTCTTAAGTGATGGATCCTCTCCCTAGGGGGAAAAAAAAAGCACATGTTCATATATATGGGAAAATATATTTTAGCCACAGGGTGTTCACTGACCCACCAGAGGCCAAAGCATAGACCCTAGATTAAGAAACCCTTCCCTCAAGTATGATTTGACATATGCTCAGTTCATCTTGCTCACCCAGCTGCTGAAAAGCGGAGAGGACACCCAGAGCTCCAAGCCACAGATGGTAACATCAGATGCTGCAAAGAAGCCATTGTGAAGAGCAGCACTTCCTTTCCTCTTCCCTTTTGGGTTTTTATGGCTGGGGAGGAGGTGATGATTGGACTGAGATCAATGAGATTTTGCCTCCTTTCCCTTCCCACCAATAATCTCATACATCAGTAGTTACAGAACCAAAGCTAAGACTGGGGTGAAAATATATCATAAATATTACCACTTCTTTTTTATGTACATAGAATCATGAAATCAGTGTTGGGAGATCATATTATCTTTTAGAAATAAATCACCACTATTTTATAAGATCTAAGAATGATGCCTCCCCAAGTTCTGAGCCAATATCTTGTATCTCTGACATTCACTCGTTGAACAAACATTTATTGTGCATATATCACATGTCAAGCCCTGTTCTAGATACCAGAGATACAACAGAGACCTGCAAAGACCCTGCTCTCAGGGAGTCACAATGAGCTAGAAAGGCCTACATTGAACAAATGTAATTAATGCCTGTGAAGCAAGAGAAGTGTGGTCGCCTCCCATAGGTGAACCCCATCTAGACAACAAGTTCTTCCTCATATCTGATCTCCATCTTGTATCATTCCAGCCCATTTTTCCTTGACATCGAGAAGCAATAATCATGTCTTTGGTGAAAATCTTCATAAAACAGTACACTCATGAAATCATCCCTTACTCTTCTCTTCTCTTGATTAAATAGCTCCAGTTCCTTTAACATGGCCTCACAGGACGTATTTCCTTGCCTTTAATAATAACTTCCCTTGCACTGGTACAGACCTTTCCATTTATAGGGTGCTTTGCAGTTTACAGAGCACTTCCACATCATTATCCCACTTTGAACCTTCCAACAGCCCCACAAGGAAGGTACTGCAGATATTTGCTAAGCGCCAAGTATGCCCAAGGCACTGTTCTAGAGCTGTGGGGGCACCTGTGCCGCTTTACACTTGTCCCTGCTGAAATTTATCCCGGTTTTGAGGAGCCATTTTCTCAATGAGTCGAGGCCATTTTGAATTTTATTTCTGTCTTGCAGAGCAATAACAACCCCACGTAATTTAGTGCCAGCTGCAAATTTAATGAGCATAGTCTTAATTCCTTCATCCAGGCCATCAATATAGTTATTGAGTAGGATAGATCCTGACCCCAATACCTTTGGGACGGCACTCAATATGTCCCCCCAGATTGATATCAAGCCATTGATGACTCCCCCCCGGGCCGAAGCCTTCCAGCCTCTAGCAAAAGTGAAGACAGGAACCCACTTTTCTAACCTGCCCAAGACAATGCCTAATTTAAAAAATCAAAATCTTTACTAAAATTGAGATAGATCCCATCTATCGATTCCCCTGGTGTATGTAGCCTTTCACAATCATGGGAGGAAATTAAATTGGTCTGGCACTATTTGCTCTTTACAAAGCTTTGCTGATTGCTGCTTAGTATTTTATGTTCTTTCAGGTGCTATCCAATTGATTATTTGATGATTTATTCCAAGATCATCCCAGGTATTGATGTTGAGCTCACAGGTCTGAAATTTTCAGGGTCATCCTGTCTTTCTCTCAGAGATGGGCACCTCATTTACCCTTTTGCTGTCCTGAGGGGCTTTTCCAATCCTCTGTGATTTGGGGGGAAACACTGGCTAATAGTCCTAAGATGAAAGTTGAAAATTCATTCAGTATCCTACAGGGCAGGCCATCAGATCCTGCTGACTCAAGCGTATTAGGTTTTTCTAAGTTTTCTAACTATGTCATCCCTTTGGTTTTCTAGCCTCCTATTACAACTGGGACTTGTCCTAGGCAGCAATTTACAGCTGATATTATCTTTCCCCTAGAAAACGGGAGTGAAGAGGACATCATAAAAAATAAAATAACATAAAAAGCTCTACCTTTTCACACTCTCTTCTGCTTTAGTATGTCAGGCAGAGACAGTGCCACGCGTCTGAATCCCATGTCCTTTTCTTCTTGTCGGCCATACTGGAAGACTGCATTTCCCAGCCTCCTCTGCAGTTAAACTGGGGTCAGAGGATTGGGACTGGGCCAATCTAATGATGGAAGGGAGATGACTGCCATATTCTGGCCTGGACACAAAATTGTCTGCATGACCCTCTTTGCTTCCTCTTCCCCTTTGCTGACACCCATGGACATGGCATGGCAATGAGGTAGCAACACAAAAGCAAAGACTGGACACCTGAATGACCACACAGGAGTGCCGCCTGGGACAGCTGGGTTGGGTAACTGACACAAAGAGATGCATTCTGTTGCTGTGAAACCATTAACTACAGGAAGTCATGTGTATGTGCGTTCACACTTATGCAAAATCTCCCTCCCTATAGTCTTCTCACACTGATCTGAGTTTTGTCTTTTTTTTAAAAGATTTTATTTATTTGAGAGAGAGAGAAAAAATGAGAGCCAGTGAGTGTGAAAGGGGGAAGGTCAGAGGGAGAAGCAGATCCCCTGCTGAGCAGGGAGCCCAATGAGTGAGCCCATCCCAGGACTCCAGGATCATGACCTGAGCTGAAGGCAGTTGTTCAACCAACCGAGCCACCCAGGTGCCCCTAAGTTCTGCCTTTTGAGATCATACAAGGGATATTTCTTTGTCATTTAAACAACAAAATTTTGTCTGAGTGAAATATTTAAAGAATATCTTTTCTAATTTTCTATTATCTTTCCTAAGTGTGTATGTGTGTGTGTGCCTGTATGTGTATATGTATATATTTTTTTATTTTAACCTTGCTAATCACTCACACTGTTTCATATATTTATGTGCATTGTTAATTCACTTGAGGAGACCTTGCCAAAGGACCTTCATCCATCAGATGCTGCACAAAGAAGAAAATGACAAGATCAAAATTTTTGAGTTCTGGAGAATTACAGTGAGTTAGGTATATGTGTGTTCTAATTTGAAAAGGTTCTGTAACAGTGTTCAATAGAAATAGTAATATAACAAATACCTGTTATCTATCACCCAATATTTTTAAACGCTCATACTCCTTGATATATACAAGAAAACCTGATGGTCCATGGTCCAGGCCCCTCTGTTCTCCACTCAGCTCTCATTTCCTTTACTCACCTGTCTGAGGTGTCTACCCTTTCATAGTAGAGCCAGTCTACCCTTTTATACTTTAACTACAAATATGTGTGTGTGTGTGTGTGTGTATAGATAAAGACATAGATATAATATATGTGCGTGTGTGTGTATAAATCACAAAAACTACATTGTAGCTTAGGTGAATGGCATTGTATGTATCTCTACATAACTTAATAGTTGGGATATGTTGGGATAGAATCCATGTGGGACATACAGATCTAGTTTATTCATGCTATGTTGCTATTGCTATGTTGTTCTAATCCATCATATAAATACAACCAGAGTTTATTTATCCATTTCCCTATTCATAAGTGGACATTTTTGTTCTCCAATTTATCTCTATTACTATACCACCAATTGCTCCCCAAAGTGGCTGGACCACTTTCCTTTCCCACAAGCTGTATATGCAAACTCCTATTTCACTCTTCCTTCATCCAGACCTGGTGCTGTTAAGACAGTCTGATTTTTGCCAATTTTTCTATATCTTACTGTTTAAGTTTGTATTCCATTCTATTCAGTCTTCATTCATGTCCTTCAGTACTTTTTAAGATTTTTCCAAAAGGTATTGCTTATATATTCATATGAATTCTAAGATGTTTTAGAGTTTTGTTGATTCTATGAGTGAAACATCTTGTACTATTATATTATCTATTTGAAAGGTAGAAATACCGTTGCTGGTATTCAGAAATTCTACTGATTTTTGTGCAGTTAATAACTCTCCAAAAGGAAATAGGCTTTTCAACAAACAATCTAGAAAAACATCTAGTGAGGAAAATAGTTTCAAGTACTTTATGGTATTTTCATTTGCTAACACGGGGCTCAGCTTTCATTCATTCAACAAATATTATTGAACGTCTACTGGGTCTTCCGCGGTGTGCTCAACAATGGGACAACTCTGGTGAGAATAAGATAGGCAATACCTGCAGTTCTTGGCCCATCAGACGATATAATGGCACACCATAAAACAAACAAACAAAAAAGCAAACAAATGAAAAGTGAAATGAGAAATGAGATCTCTTTTTATATTTACTGAGAATCCATTTTCTCTGATTGCACCAATTCTACAGCTCTTAGAAGTCCAACACTTCCTCTGAATTTTCCACACACAAGGATCTACATTTGCTTCTTTCTGCCATGGGATGTCACTCTAGGAAATCAAACCTCCACTCTGTCATAGATAATACTGGTTTATGTAACTGTCACACACGGCTTTTCACCAGACCAGCCCGCACATACCCACACCAGTCCTTGCCTCACTAAGTACTAGGACTTAGGCTTTTTCTTCTACGTCAGCATTGCCTCTGGCTTACTAGAAAGTAGGGCACAAGGAGACTATCCCATCAGGGCTACTCAAGTGCAAGTCAACGAACTCTCTGCGCACAGGTACACCTCCTTTTACTGGATGACCCAGAAGCAATGTGCGGGCAGCTGGCAGTGGATGACCCTCACCCGACAGACCCAAGGACTGCAAATCCTATTCTTCCCAGTTGCCCTACTCAGGTTATTTGGCTGCACTCTCTTACATCCAAGGAAACTTCTTATAAGATTGGCTCTACTCCAGGGGCTTCTCTGGTAATACCACTGATGGTGCTCAACAGTATCTCAATAAACTCACCGTGGCCTTCAGGATGTAAACCTATGCTGAGTTTTGGAACATTCTGTGAGGTTTGGGGAACATTTTCCTGGGGGAAAGAAATCCAAGAGAAGAGAGATAGAGAGAGAGAGAGAACAGGAGAGAAAGAGAAAGAATCAGAAGACAAAACAAAAAGGAAATACTATTTAATTGGTGTCATTGCCCTGCTCCCCATAATTCCTCCAAGGTGAACTGGTTTTCCCTGTACCCTTTATCCAATGTATTGTGATGCTATAAAATCTGTCCTCAGCTTTCCTCCTCTAGTGATTCTTAAGAAAGCCCATACGGAAAGTCAAACAGACTATTAAGTCTGTCTTCTTCCATCACAATCGCCAATCTCCTCGAGGAGAAAAAGCAGAGGATGAGTCAGAGATCATAAAATGTAGAAGTAAAAACATAAAGATTAAAACTCAAAGGTATGATCGCACCTATACAGTAAAAGCTGAGAGGCAAGAAAAACATAGAGTTCTGGAGCCAGACTACCCAGATTTAAAATGCCAATTCTGCCATTTATTAAAAGGGAATTCTGGGCAAGTTACTCAACCTTGCTGTGCCTCTCTTCCCTTATCCGTAAAGTGGAGCTGATAATGATTGACCTCAAGTATTGTTATGGGTAATTCAATAAAGTCAACACGTGGTAAGCACTCAGAATAATGCCAGACATGGAGCAAACACTGGAATACTAGCCATTATGAAATAATTTTCAATAACCTGTGACTAGTTCATATTCCCTTCATCACCCAGCATCTACAGTCTGGAGCCTGTCTCACTACTCCCATGATCTGATCCTGCTTGAAGACTGGCTGATCCTCATCTTGGAGCTCCATATCCCCATTAAGCTGCCCTGCATTCAGCTGCCTACCCCTTTGATGCTCGGTTTCTAAGAAATGTATGGTTCAGATGTCTCTCTAGGCAATTTCACACTCATTACTGGTTTGCATTTCAAATAGAAACCCTTTCCAGTCTCCTGCCTTGGAAAGAGCCACATGGCTCACTGCCTCATTTTATTCAGGTCTCTGCTTAAATGTCCCTTACATGAAGAAGTTGTCGCAAAAACAAAAACAAAAACAAAAACCTGCTTACACTGTTGTTTTCCTCCATAGCCTCACCACTAGCTAACATTATCCATATGCATTTCCTTCTTTGTTTACTGTCTCTCACACTCTACTAGAACTTTAAGACAGCACAGATGTCGATTTTACTCACCACTGTATCCCCAGCACCTAATACAATGCCTGCCACATAGTAAATCCCAAGAAGTACTTGCTGAATGAATGAAGACCAGAACTGGCTTATGACTAACCCTCAAAGACTCCTGTTGCCTTTCTCCTTGAAAGCCAGAGACAGCAATTAGTTTCATATTAATTTATTTGTAAAACGGATGCCCTGATCATCCATTTGTTACAGGATTTCTTTCCTTTAGTGCCTATGGTTCTCGGTCAGTCCACTTTGAAGAACGAAGAGGTAGACCTGATCAGGAGTGGTGGGCAACAAAGCAAAATTTATTGAGTGACAGTAAAGCAAAGTTTATTGAGAGTACAAAGCTGCCAAAGAGGAAGGGGACCCCAGAGGGTTGCTGATTTGGCGTTCAAAAGGTTTTTATGGCTTGTTGGTGGGCTGTTTTAATCTGATTAACCCTCCATGTGCCTGTCATCCAATCAGGTTTTTGCCATCTACCTATCAAGTGGCAAAGGGTGGAGGGCTCCTTCTAGGGTGGTATAAAATGCTTTTAGGGGTGGTTTCCTCTTCGAGTGGGGACCCTTTTCATAGCCTGCCTTTCTTTCAACTATCCTTCATTATATTTAGATTGATTATGAGTCAGAAAACTACTATGACTGATGACCAATGGCTGCCAAGGGATTTGAAAGAGAAATGATGACATATCCTCTAGGGATTTTCCATCCCTAGTCAAGACTAAGCCAATCCCAACCATTCCTTCTGTGCTGTTCCACTTCTAGACCTCACTTGGTTTTGCTAGTCCTTACCAGGGAAGGAGAAGTTACCTCCACAGCAGAAGGCATCCCAAGCTCTCTCTTACCATCCAACCACTAGGAAGGGAAAGTAGTGCTCTTCTCTCCGAAGGTCCAGACATAAGATTGGCCCTGAGCCCATTACTTCTGACCCAAACACAGCCTTCAAATTTATCTTTCTGGCTCCTCCTGTTCCAACTCTGCATGACACTGAAACTGTGAACAACCTCCCTCCTCCCATAAAAATTACACTCTTACTATAGCAAATCACCATGTTTTCTTAGAGAATCTGTTTCCCCTGACTCATATCCAAATCCTTCTCCCTGGAAATGGAATGAAACATATAGGAAAGGCTCTGAGCAACTCTTTTGCTCCTTATCTTTTTTTTTTTTTTTTTTTTTTTTTTGGTAAGGAGAAGAGGGATGACAGAATTCTCTGAGATCTGATATATAGACAATATACAGACATACACAACACTTTGCATATGGTTAGAGGGATCATCAAGTCCATTACAGCACTTTAAAATGCAGACCCCAAGGTCTCATCTCAGAAATTCTAAGTAGGTCTGGAATAGAGTCCAGGAATTTGCATTTTAAGGCTTAAACCCATGTTTAAGGCAAAACATTTTAAGGCAATGTTATTTCATTGCAGATCATTTTTTAAAGATATTTTAATTTATCTATCTGAGAGAGAGAGCAGAGTATATGGGGGAGAACACAAGCTGGGGGGAGAGGGAGGGAGAGAGAGGGAGAAGAAGATTCCCTGCTGAGTAGGGAGCATGACAAGGTGGGGTTCGATCCCAGGGCGCTGGGATCATGACCTAAGCCAAAGGCAGATGCTTAACAGACTGAGCCACCCAGGTGCCCATGCAGATCATTTTTAAAACACCTTGAGAAACATTGCCCAAGAGTTTCACAGACAACAGATTAAAAACTCAAGGCCGGGGCACCTGGGTTAAGCCTCTGCCTTCAGCTCAGGTCATGATCTCAGGGTCCTGGGATCGAGTCCCATATCGGGCTCTCTGCTCGGCAGGGAGCCTGCTTCCTCCTCTCTCTCTCTCTGCCTGCCTCTCTGCCTACTTGTGATCTCTGTCTGTCAAATACATAAAATCTTAAAAAAAAAAAAACAAAACTCAAGGCCATGGGAATGACAAATGGATGTTTTTCAAGAAGCACTTTTTAATGAGGGGCATGGCTCTTCTCATCCTCATTCCAGGTTTCTGGTCAAATGTCATCTGCTCACAGAGGACTTCTGTCATCTGCTCACAGAGGACTTCCATGATCAACTCATCACTCTCCTGTGCTGCTTTATCCCTTTACAATAGTTAACACTCTGTAGTTATTATATGTATTTATTCATTCAATCACAGTTGACCCTTGAACAATGTAAAGGTTAGAGGGACCAAAACTGCCCCTAATCCCACCATCAGAGTCAAAAATCTGTGTGTAACTTTTGACTCTCTAAAAACTTAACTCCTAGTAGCTTAGTGCTGACTAGAAGCCTTATTATACTGTAGTCGATTAACACATATTTTGTGTTATATATATTATATACTGTATTCTTACAATAAAGTAGGCCAGAGACAATAAAATGTTATTAAGAAAATTGTAAGGAAGAGAAATACATTTATAGTACCATACTGTATTTACTGAAACAATCTGCATACAAATGGACTTGAGCACTTCAAACACGTTGTTCAAGGATCAACTGTACAGATGCAGGGTCTTCTCTCCAAGCAATGGAAGTTTTACGGGAGCAGGGGTTTGTTACCTTTCCATGGTTTCCTCCCCATAACCTAGAACAACACCATAGTAAATGCACAGTAAATGAATGATCAAAAAGTAAACACATTTGTGAATGAACAATTCTCTGAAGTCCATAAAATCATTCAGTTTTTTACCCAGAATCCTGCTTACTGAAAAAGTCTATTCACTAAATAACATCTACTGAAGAAGACTGAGTAGGGAGAAACATGATGCTGTTTTGTAACTGACAGATACAAGGCACGGATGTTGTCTGGGAACGTCACAATGTCTGCGGTCACAGTGGCAGAATTACGAGGCTTAGAGAAGGCTCTGCCTTTGGTCAGTTTCATGGGCCCCAAGTAACTGAATTTGTTGAAGCTCTGTGCTAAAGGGTTCTAGCAGCAGTGGGCAGCTGCATCCCGACCTCAAAAGCCACCCGCTGATGCCCACCATGCCGTTAATGTGCAGGAGACTCACAGCATTGATCATCGGAAATCACACTACTGCACGGAAAGGGGAAACATGCTTTAACTTTTTCTGGGTGACACCAATTAAACAGTATTTCCTTTTTTATTTTATCTTCTGATTCCAGCCCCGCCCCACCGTCTCTTAACTCATCTCTTGGATTTTTTTTTTCCCCAGGAAAACTTCCTCAAAAACTCAAAACAACTGTTCCAAACCTCAGTGTAGGTTTACACCCTGAGAATTTGTTATTCATGAAGCAGGCCTTTGAAGTCTGATTTCTCAGGATTGATGCTTTATCTTTAAACAGTGAACATGCACATGGGCTCAAAGGGCCCTGACAATCACTTAGGAATAGCTCAGACATTTGTGTCTGGGCAAGGTCTCCCCTACATAGGGAACCTTTTGTAAATATTAGTTACTAGAACCGTAACACTAATAGATGTAGTTAATAATTATCACAATGTGCCAAAACTGCACAGTTTGCTCCCTGATTACAATATTAAATTGCTATTGAGCTGTGGTATTCGCTTCAGGCAATACTAGTAAGAACCCCCCAAAGACCCCGGCTGGCCTCGCTGTACAGAAATGGAAAATGTTCCACGGCACACAATGCTCAGGCAGCAGTGGGCTTTGCCAGAAAACAAACACAAAACTCAGACAATAGAAGGAAAGTTTTATCAGAGCTGAAGTGTCCCTTCACTGGGGAACTGTCATCTCTCAAAAAGGAAAACACGCGCACACCTGATAGCGGCTTCCAAGGCGAGCCATTCCGACGGGCGCGGGGACTCGCCGCGCAGCTCCCAGGCTTGGTTTTATTTGTGTCTGATCGCGTCTAGAGATAGGCCGAGCCAGCTCTGAAACCTCGGGGGGCCCCTCAGAATGCTGAGAGGCTGCTCTCCCAGGGAGCGGGGAGGGATTTTCCTTTCCCACACACCCCCCTTCTCTCCCACCCCACAGGTCAAGTGGCCAGGACAATAGGGCAGAGCGAAGGAGAGACAAACTGCAATTGAATTGAGAGGTGTCATTAGCTCCAGGACCGCACAGTGAAAAGCAGACACAATGGGGGCCCTTGTCACAGGCGGCGCACACCACCCCCCCATCGCCGTACTCCGTATTTGCAATTTCAGAGACCCACCGTGGGCAAACAGGCACTTAGCAGTCGGTGTGCAAGTACAGCCACCCGGCATGTGCGAAGAGGAGGCTGGTTTGCCCCCCGCCCTGGAACACAGAAGCATATTGGAGAATGCCTACCACTGAGGCTGAACTTGGTATGTGCTGCTTCATAGGGATCAAGGCTCCTGAAGGCAGCACGGTGACGAGAAGAAGGAACAATGGCTAGGAAGCAATTAATTAAAAGAGAATCAGCAGGAAGGATGCCGCTTGTGCCTTGACCCCATCAAACCAGGCAAACCTGGAAAGAACCAGCAAAATGCTTTTGTGCCAAGGAGGAGAGGTTACACTGAGCCATCTGCAGTCCCCTCGGCAGCAGGGGCGTCTCTGGCTGTGCAGGCAGACGCAGTAACGGATGTTCCCCTGACACAGGGGACCCAGTGGACGGTCGCTCCATCCCTTGCCTTCATGCAGCCAGGGTGCCTGCTCCAGATGACCAAGGTGTGTTGGGCTGGGACCCTCCCGTAGGTTAGGGAGGACAGTCTGGTGTGAGCCTGGAGCTCAATGGGCAATTCAAGCCACCACATCACCTGTGACACCAGAAATCCCCAGGAGAAATTGGGGGTGGGGGCATGGCGTGGAGGTGGAAATGCTTATCATGCAGAGTCCAAGCAAGAAGCCCAAGCATGTTGACTCTTGGCAAACCTGATGGGCAGTGAACATAAAGGTCTTGTTATTTTTTTTGTTTTTTTTTTTGTTGTTTTTTTTTTTTATTTTTTTATTTATTTTTTTTTTTTAAAGATTTTATTTATTTATTTGACAGAGAGAGATACAAGTAGGCAGAGAGGCAGGCAGAGAGAGTGAGAGGGAAGCAGGCTCCCTGCCGAGCAGAGAGCCCGATGCGGGACTCGATCCCAGGACCCTGAGATCATGACCTGAGCCGAAGGCAGCGGCTTAAACCACTGAGCCACCCAGGCGCCCCTTTGTTTTTTTTTTTTAAAGATTTTATTTATTTGACAGCGAGAGAGAGAGAGATCACAAGTAGGCAGAGAGGCAGGCAGAGAGAAAGAGAGAGGGAAGCAGGCTCCTGCCAAGTAGAGAGCAGAGAGCCTGATGTGGGACTCGATCCCAGGACCCCGAGATCATGACCTGAGCCGAAGGCAGCAGCTTAACCCACTGAGCCACCCAGGCGCCCTTGTTATTTTTTTTTAAAAAGTCTTTCCGTTCTCTTTATTTCCAAAATACCTGTTCACTGCGATTTTTTCCACATTAATCTATCCTTTAGGAATTCCTCAAGGATGAATAAGGTTCTTACCTGTTTTCATGGTTCACAAAGCCCCATTTGACAGATGAAGAACGTGAGTCTCAAAGAGCTTCAGTAATCTATCCACGGGGAACGTACTGGAGCTGGAATTACAATGCGCATTGTCGAACGCCTGAGTCTATACTCTTCCTGCGTCCGTTAAATCATTTTGCTGAGGTGTTATTAGCTTGAGCTCGGGGATCTATTCTGAGATGAGACCTTCTATATAGATACCCAACTTTCTAATGATTTCTTCTCTTCTTGTAGAGCTTTTGGGAGGAGTCACAGGTAGCGCTGCTCATATGTGCTCCCTCTGCCCCAAACCTCCATCCCCACATAGGCTTTCTTGAAAATCATGGTCAGGAGCTACTTGGCACGGTTGTTCCCTTCAAATTCCCAGGCTCGTGAGGGTGGAAAAGAGACAAAAAAAAAAAAAAAAATCAAACTTCCCATTGCTTATTCTTTTTCGTTAGGCTGTGCTTGGTAACTGACATTGACTTGTAAGGTCCAGAATGTAGCAGATGAAATCATGTGAACAAGACCTTCTTATTTCCTGCCAACGGGAGAATGATGGTTGGGACAGCAGCTCAGGAGACCAAGCTGCCTACCACCAAAGACAGCTAGCCACTCACTCGGTCGGTCAGTCAATCAGCTGGTCATGAACTGGTTCTAAGCATCTTTTGTGTATCAGACACTGTGTTTGATTCTAAGGATAAAAGATAAGAATGATAAATAAAAAACAGAGGCAGTAATAGTGACCACAGCAGCTAACATTTATTGGAGGCTTATTCTGTACCAAGCCCGTGTGCTAAGAGATTTCATATGCATTAGTATTATCCCGACTTGATGCACAGCGTGGGTGTTCACTCACCCAAAGTCACGCAGCTTTGTAAATGGTGAAAATCAGTAAGGCTCTTGTATTTATCTTTGAGGGATTTATAAAGAGTAGACTAATACGAAAAAAAAATCAATGAACAAGTATATTTTCGGAAATAGAGAATGGAGAGGCTTTTTAAAATATATATATAAAGTCCCTTATGGTTAATATCCATTAGACTTGCCAAGCACCAGAGACTAGGTGGCTTCTACAGACCAGAAATTGATTTCTCACAGTTCTGGAAGCTGGAAGTCCTAGATCAGGTACTGGTACAATCAAGTTCTGTCTGATAAGAGACCACTTCTGGGTTACAGACTGCTTGTTGACTTCTTACTGTATCTTCACACGGCTAGCTCTCCTGAACTTTTTTTACGAGGGCACTATTCCCAACCACGAAGGCTCTGCCCTCATAATCCATTCACCTCACAAAGATCCCACTTAGTATCAGCCCCGTGGGGGTTAGAATTTCAACACAGGAATTTGGGGGAGACACAAACATGCAGTACCTAATGAATGGAGTATGAAAAGGGAAAAATAGTGACCCTGCAGTGGAGTCATCTGACAGGCTCCACCATAATCAAGTGGTCAAGGTCAACATCACCAGGAGTTAAGTCATGCTGATCCCATGTATTCCTTAATATGTGTGCTAAGGGTACTTGAATCCACTGCACAGGGCTTTTGGGGAAATTTAAATTAAAATATGCATGTAGAGAACTTAGGACAGAACCTCTCACACAGAAATTCTAATTGATCACTCTCTATACTGAGTCCTGAGCAAAGTGAGAAAAAGACTTGGACCTCCAAATGCATTCAAACCTTCGTTTTGCAAATGGTGAAAGTGGATGGGAGAAGCCTGCTTGAGTTGAGGGTGCTGTGGGTTTTCTACTTCTCCTAGCTCCAAGCCACCTGACACCTTGAGATCCACAAAGGGAGAATAACATCTACTACTTCAGGAACACAGAAACTGACCTTTCTCCTCCTTCCATTAGCCATAGTGAGATGGGTTCCTAAAATGTTCCATTTCCTTTTGTTGTTCTGCTACTCACTGCAGTTGGCATTCGAGCTGAGTCTTTCCAATCTGAACCTCCTTTTTATTTATTTTTTTTTTAAAGATTTTATTTATTTATCAGAGAGAGAGCGAGAGTGAGCACAGGCAGAGTGGCAGGCAGAGACAGAGAGAGAAGCAGGCTCCCCGCGGAGCACGGAGCCCGATGTGGGACTCGATCCCAGGACGCTGGGATCATGACCTGAGCCGAAGGCAGCTGCTTAACCAACTGAACCACCCAGGAGTCCCTGAACCTCCTTTTTAAACTGAGTGCATTCTTCCTCTCTCGTGTGTAAGGCTAAATCCCAGGGCCTTCCTTCCCTTTGTTTCCCCTTCTCTTTCCAGCCCAGATATTTATCTTTCTAACTGATTCTTGCATATTCTCTTGGAGCCCCACATAAGGAAAGAAATAAAGTCAAGGATTTCGTGGTGGGTCTGAAAAAGGCATCCATTGCTCAAACTAGTTTCATCTACCCTCTATTCCCTAAACTGGATAATCCTGCAGCAGGAAATACCTCCCCACCAGACAACAATTAACCCGGGAATACACACAATCTGTTGTTTCTCTCCCTATTCCCAGTTGGTGCGCCCATCTCCCCTCCCTATCTCTTATCTCCTTTCCTTCCATAAATTTCCCAGGAGATTTCCATGGGGGGATAAACAACAGCTGTATCCCCACCTCCAATCCCTGTGCTGCCCTGAAACTCATCTAATTCTGATTACGTTTTTCAATGCTCATCTCTTTAGTTTCCTTTCTCAAATATGTCCTAAAAGTCTATCATTAAAAAATAATAAGTCTATCATTGCCATGCCCATCTCCAAGCTTTTTTTTTCCACTCCTCATCCATAGCACTAAGAAGACCCTCACATTAGGGGCTGGTGTTCCTGGTGACCCTCTGATATCTTGCGGTCCTTCTCTGTTGAATCTCTTTGTATCCTAGGCACTCCCCAGATTTAAGAGCTTTCCTAGATCCCCTGTGACAAACAAAATGCCTGACCGTATTTCCCTTCCCTTTCCCACCAGTCTAGCAGAGGGGCTTATCAACCCCTTTGGAGCAAGACCGAACTGTACTTCTTCCAAAACAGTCCAGGAGGCAGACATTCCAGGACACGAAGAGAATCAGAGGCCACAGACCAGTCCTTACATTAACCATTGACTGACTCCAAGGTCACTCAAGTACATCGTTTCTCACCACCACTTTGTCCTAGACTCTGCAAAGACTACTACTTAACATTTAGATATTATTCACGGGCTCTAGGCTTCTGCTTGTGAGATGCGTGCTTTCAAATAGCCACACACCCTGGACTCCCTGTGCCTTGAAGGCAGCAGGCATGGCAGTCTGGTCCACAACTGGACCACTGCTGCCAAGGGTGGCAGCCGGTGGATGTGCCCTGGTCCTCTCTATAAATTTCCTGAGCTAGAAATGGTAGGTTTGAAATGATTAGAGATATCCAATCATGGGAGGTTAAGTTTTATCAACTGACCTCAAAGATCAAGCTACCACAATTTTTGAATACTTGGCAAGCACTGTATTAGCCATATGTTATAATGAGATAAAATTTATCCTCTGGGAAAAATACATTCAAATTTTAAATGTGACTTAAGAAAAATAACTGTCCCAACATATTACTTCCTTCTTTCTCCGGAGAGAAGGCATGACTGAATCATCAAATATACAGTGGGATTTCACAGGGTGTCAGGCTTGCAGAGAATTTGGCCAAGGGCCTTCTAGAACACCTGGACTCCAGGATCTCAGCCTATGTCTTCCTTTCAAGATCCCTCTTATTCAGCCTCCAAGACCCAATCTTTCCTTACGATCTAATGGATCTCATTTTCCTTCCTATCTGTCTAGTTTTGGCAATTCAATCTCAAATTTTTCTCAAGAAAATTCTTCTCTTCCTTCAGTCTTATAAAAATGACTTTATTTTTCTTTCAATCTCCCACTGCTCCTTTACCTACTTTCTCGATGAAAGCCTGCTTTTATTTATTTATTTATTTTTTTTGAAAGCCTGCTTTTAAATCTATCCAATTACTCCTGGAGAGTCTTAACAAACCTGATTCCCAGAGACTACATAGGCTTTTTAATTTTCTTTTATTAAAAAGATGAGATTGCGGGCGCCTGGGTGGCTCAGTGGGTTAAGCCACTGCCTTCAGCTCAGGTCATGATCTCAAGGTCCTGGGATCAAGTCCTGCATCGGGCTCTCTGCTCAGCAGGGAGCCTGCTTCCCTCTCTCTCTCTCTCTCTCTCTCTGCCTGCCTCTCCATCTACTTGTGATCTCTCTCTGTCAAATAAATAAATAAAATCTTTAAAAAAAAATTTTTTTAAAAAGATGAGATTGCAATAATTCCATTGAGGTTTTTCTTCCACCTAACTTAAGAGGATGACATCTATGTATCGTAAGGACCCATCCTTCTTTACGAATTCATTAACAAAATTCCACCTGTGTATGAACTCCAGGTTGGTCCCTTGTAGTCTACAATCATGATAGGAGGTTGCATAATTAACAGGGGAAAGTCAACTTGAGACCATAGGGGGTAAGGAAGGACACTGACTTCAATAGTCCATGAACAAACCACATGATACCAGGAGAATGGTATTGCCACTGGCCCCACTTTGACCACAGAACTGGTTACAAGTCAAAACAAGTTAAAGAACAGGATCTGAGGCAGCCAATCAATAACTGCTACCAATCACTTTACAATTTAAAGACTGGAACCCTATACATCAGTGTTCCTAAGTCTTGGCCTGCAGAGAAACATGCAAAGAAAACAAGTATGTTTTCACTTACCAATGCCAAAAACCTGTACAACCAAAAGATGCTTTTATTTTATATCCAGTGCACCTGCTAAGTTCAAAAACAGCAACCCAGCTCTCATAGCCTGTGCCCAATAAAAATGGACGTGCACATGTGACTGCTAGCAATAAAGCCATAAAGATGTCACAAATAATGAAGAAAAAGCTGAGTGACCAACCCTTTGTAAAACCTTCTTCAAAACCACACCAGCGGCGCCTTCATTTCCTTGCATAATGTGTAGGGCCCCAAATGGATGTCCTGTGTCCAGTCCTGAGATTTCCAGGAGTTTGAGAAGGCTACTAAATGTTCACATCCTCTCCATTCTGAATTCTGAATCAATTTAAGAGTCAAAGATTAAAACACTGATTTTATCACCAACACAAAGAATGAGACATCTCAGTATTTTCTGAAAAGGAACAAACTCTAGTGCATACTGTATGTGATATATGTCGTCCTTATGTATGTATGTATGCACGCATGACTGGACCCCAGAGAAGCCCTTTTACCTCAACCCATCAAGTCTGGATTTTAGCCTCTACACATGGGAAATTTGGAAAAACAGAGTAGATAACTAACTAGGCAGTCACCCAACTCCTCCCTGGCTAGGCACAGAGTACTAAATAAAAACCAAACATACACAGGTAGCCATGGATAAGCTATTAACCTCTCCCACTAGAGAAATAGTGGGAGAGGTTTCTTGCTAGCTCACCATTCACATATATCTCCCATTTCCATTGCAACCCACCAGTGAAAGGTGTGGAGAGAAGAGAAAGTTACTTTCCAATAATACTATGTTCCTACGTAGGGAAGCTTAACAAATGTATAACAACAGACTGGAATTTAGTTGGTACAAACTGGTCCTTAATCCAAGTAGCCAGGTTACAGTTATCTCTGATCACACACAGGACTTCAACCTATGCCTATCCATACAGCCTAACTCTGGGATCAGCAAACTTCTTAAAGGGTCAGATACCAAATATTTTAGGCTCTGGGGGTCATACAGTCCTTGTCGCAACTAATCAACTCTCTTGTTGGCAGGAAGAAAGCAGCCAGAGACAATATGTACATGAATGACTGTGGCTCCATTCCAATCAAACCTTATTTACAAAAACAGAAGACCATAATTCGCTGACCCATGGTCTAACCTATTAAACAGGACAACGCCCCTTCTTTATCTAAGTAATTTGATGCAAATTGCAAGAAATATTTCCATGGCCTCAGACTTCACCATCCTTTACCCAGACCATCATAGCGAACTTCCAACTGATTTCCGGTAGCAGCTACTTCCCACTGATTCATCTCATGCACTCCACCACAGCTGTATCTCCACAATTCAATCTTGATTCCCTAACTACCCTACATAAAAAACTTCCCATGTCTCCTAGTTGTTTCAAGAATGAAATCTAATCTCTTCATCATGGCTTACAGACCAATCCCTGTCTGGTTCCAAATTACCCATGAAGTCATTCCCTCATATACCAGCCTCCAGCTCAATTGAACTGTCGAATATTTTCCAAATAGGCTATCCTGTTCTATGTCTTCAAATCTTTTCACATAGTCTATCAGTCAGAGTTATTAATGCTCACTGCCAAAACAAGCAAGCTTAACACAATAAACATCTATTTTTCTTTCGTGTGAAATATGATGTCGGTCAGAGGGCTTCTCCTCCATCTAGTGACTTAGAGATCCAGGTTCCCCCCATCTTGTGACTCATCCATCTCAAAATATTACTACTAAGTATAGGCATACCTTGGACATAATGCAGGTTCAGTACGAGACCGCCCCAATGAGGCAAGTATCGCAATAAAGAGAGTCAGATGAATTTATGGTTTCCCAGTGCACACAAAAGTTATGTTTACACTGTACTATAGTGTAGCAAGTGTACAATAGCTTTAGGTCTAAAAAATGCAAATACCATAATTTAAAAGACTTTACTGCAAAAAATGCTAACCATCATCTGAGCTTTCAGCAAGTCATAATCTTTTCACTGGTGGAGGGTCTTGCCTCCATGTTGATGGCTGCTGATTGATTGGGGTGGTGGTTGCTGAAGGTTGGGGTGGCAATTCCTAAAATAAGACAACGATGAGGTTTTTTTTTCTGTAGCATGCAGTGTATTTGATAGTATTTCACCCACAGAACTTCTTTCAATACACGAGTCAACCCTCTCAAACTTTGCCTCTGCTTTACCACATGTATGGAATATTCTAAAGCCTTTATTGCTGTTTCAATAAGCTTCACAGCATCTTCACCAGGAGTAGCTTCTATCTCAAGAAACTATTTTCTTTTCTCATCCACAAGAAGCAACTCCTCATCCATTCAAGTTTTATCAGGAAACTACAATTCAATCCCTTCTTCAGACTCCACTTCTAATTCTAGTTCTCACGCTGTTCCCACACCCGCAGTGACTTCCTCCACTGAAGTCTTGAATGCCTCAAAGACATCCATAAGGTTTGGAATCAACTTCTTCCAAATTCCTGTTAATGTTGATATTCTGACCTCTTCCCATGAATCACGGACGTTCTTAATGCCAGAATGATGAATCTTTTCCAGAAGGTTTTCCACTGACTTTGCCCTGATCTATTAGAGGAATCACTACCTATGGCAAGTAGAGCCTTACAAAATAGTAAAACTTGAAATAATAAGATTTTCAAGTCTCATTATAATATAATTCAATTACTTATTATTCAATAATTAATATTTAATTATTTAAATAATAAGACTTGAAAATCAAAATTACTCTTGATTCATGGGCTGCAGATGTTGTGTGGGCAGACATGAAAACAATATTCATCTCATTACACATCAGAACCCTTGGGTAAGCAGGTGCATTGTCAAGGAGCAGTAATATTTTGAAAGGAGTCTTTTTTTCTGAGCAGTGGGTCTCAACAGTGGGCTTCAAATATTCAGTAAACCATGTTGTGGACAGATGTGCTGTCATCCAGTCCCATTGTTCCATCTATAGAGAACAGGCCTTGTAAATGCAGCAACATTTTGGACCTTAGAATTTGGAGGATGGCTTGAAACCAAATGAGTATTGGTTTCAACTTAAAGTCGCCAGCTGTATTAGTCCCTAACAAGAGCAGCCTCTGAAGCTTTAAAACCAGGCATTGAGTTCTCCTTTCTGTGAAAGTCTTAGATAGTGTCTTCCTCCAAAAGGAAGCTGTTTTGTCTACAATGAAAATCTGTTCAGCATAGCCACCTTTATTAATTAACGTCTAGAGCTTCTGGGTCACTTGCTGCAGCTTCTCCATCAGCACTTGCTGCTTCACCTTGCACTGTGACGTCACGGAGGCAGCTTCTTCCCTTAAACCTCATGAACCACTGTCCACCAGCTTCAGACTTCTCTCTTGTAGCTTCCTTACCTCTCTCAGCCTTCACAGAACTGAAGAGAGTCAGAGCCTGGCTCTGGATGAGGCTTTGGCTTAAGGGAATATTGTGGTTCATTTGATCTTCTATCCAGACCACTCAGACTTTCTCCATCTCAGCAGTAAGGCTATTTTGCTTTCCTGTCATTGGTGTGTTCACTGGGAGTAGCACTTTTAACTTCCTTCAAGTACTGTTCCTTTGCATTCACGACGTGGCTAACTGATGCAAGAGGCCTCGTTTCCAGCTTCTCTCTGCCTTTGACAAGCTTTTCTCATTAAGCTTAATCATTGCTAGCTTGTGATTTAAAATGAGGGATGTGTAACTCTTCCTACCACTTGAATACTTAGAGGTCACTGTAGATTATTAATTGACCAATTTCAGTATCAGTTGTGTCTCAGAAAAAAGGGAGACCTGAGGAGAAGGAGAGAGAGAGATGGGGAATGGCCATTTGGTCAGTGGAGCAGTCAGAACACACACGGCATTTACTGATTAAGTCTGCCATCTTATAAGGGCATCGTTCATGGTACCCTAAAACAATTACAGTATTAACTCAAAGATCATTGATCAGATGGTCACTAATCATGATGAGCACTGAGTAATGTGTGGACTTTTCAAATCACTGTGTTGTACACCTGAAACTAATATAATGTTATACGTCAACTCTACTTCAATAATAAATAAATATATATATACACATATGTGTATATATATATATACATGTGTATATACACACATACATACATACGATGTTTTGGCACAATTGGGCTAACTAAAACTAGATTAGGAATTAGATAAACATTTTGCTGGTATCAAAAGGCAGAGATTGGTAAATGAAAAAGTAGATTACAAAGCAACATGTGTAATATGATCTGATTTTAAATTAAAATGCACAAGCATTTTAACACACATATATATGTATGTATAGGTGTATGCATATAAATATAATAATGCATAAAAAGATCTGTAAAAATACACAATGCTTAGTATAAATGTCTTGTGTTTTTATCATTCTTATGATCTATATTTTCTAATTTTCTACAAGATTCTTGCAATAATTACTTTAATCAATTAATTAATTAAGAAATCTCTTTAGTAATGGGGTGCCTGGGTGGCTCAGTCTGTTAAGCATCATGACCCTGGGTCATGAACCCAGGGTCCTGAGATCAAGCTTCATTCACATCAGGCTCCCTGCTCGGCAGGGAGTCTGCTTCTCTTCCCAGTTGCCTGCTTGTGCTCTCTCAAATAAATAAATTAAAAAAAAAAAAAAAGAAATCTCCTTAGTAATAATGGAATGACTTGTACTGCTTTTGGTGACCTATCCAAGAGCTGTGAGAATATTAATAAATGTGAGAATTTGATTATTTTTTTAAAGTCACTGATCACATACCAAACATAATAATAATGAGAATCTTGAAATATTGCAAGAATTACCAAAATGCAACACAGAAACACGAAGTGAGCAAATGCTTTTGGAAAAATTGTACCAACACATTTGTTTGATGCAGCGCTGCCACAGACTTCCAATTCGTAAAAAAACACAGTATCTGAAAGTGCGGTAAAGCAAAATGAGGTATGCCTGTATGAAGAGAGAAATGGGCAAGGCACACTAACATTTAAGTGACTGGGATACTAAGCAATCCCATCCACTAAGACTCAGTCACATAGATCCATTCCAACTGCAAGAAAACTGAGAAATGGAGGGGTGCACTTGAACGATTAGTGAGTCCAAAATCTCTGCCATGTACACTATGCTCTTTGCTTCTCTTTCCGCTTCTTTAACTGTCTACTTCCTTTCCTAGGAAACACCTTATCATCTTCCAGACTCTGATCAAATGTCACCTTCCTCACTTCTTCAGATAATATCTCCCCTCCCCTACACTGCCTTAAGTTTTAACATAAATATCTACTGTCCACATATTATCCCCCTTTACAATAATTTGCCTGTACGCCTAATTCCCAATTCAGAATCCAAGATTTCTCATCAGTGACTTCTCACCTCTCAGCACCATGCCTGGCTCCTATATGCACACAGTACAGATCTGATATGTGAATGAAGGAAATGAGTTCACCAACAAGCGTTACAAAAGGATTTGCCCATGAAAGCAAAAAAACAAAGAGGATCGACTTTCTCATGTGCCCTTATCACGGTTCTGAGTTACTAGTTAAGGATGAAACTACTTATGGTAAAGGAACTCTCAGTAAATGATGATGCCTGGACCAAATATATTAAAGTGGAAAACATCTAAAAGAGCCACATGATCAAAGGGTACCTTGTAAAGTTTAAAACGACATAATATTCTGATTCTGGAAGTGGAAGACTTGAAGAGTTTCCAGTTGGGAACAGGCATTGTTGCTGAGATGTGCTGTCCGCAGGCTTTCCTCTGAGAAAATGGGAGATGTAGACAGTGGTGCAAATATTTCCAGGCGGCCGGCCAAGTTAGTAATTCCAGGCCTGTGTGTGTGTCATGAGACGGACTGTCCTCTCTCAAGCTGACATTCAAGTCCCCTCCCATGTCTGATCATGCCTGTCTTGCAGCTTTAAAATAAAATGGCCAAATTCAGAAAAAGTCAGTGGAGTCCATCCTATTTCCAAGGCAGAGAAGTCTTGGGTACTGGAAAAATCTCTACCTCGAATTTCTGGTGGCTTGCTGCATTCTGACTGAGGTTAGGTAACCATAACAAAAAGCAAAACGAATGACTTCAGTGAAAAGTTGGCCCGGGGCAAAGCCAAGAGGTATGATATTTCTTTTGGATTACAATCAACAGAAGCACTTAAACTGATGTCGTATTGTTCAGAATTCCGGAGATAAGTGTACTACATTTAAGGACTTCTAAAAAAATTTTTTCAAGCTGTTGATACTTCAATTGAACGGTGTGGCTGCCTGGCTTTTATTCCCCCCTGCCCCAAAGAATTCATTAAGGAGTCTTAGGAATCAGGGGCTAGTGTAAAACAGCTGCCTTTGCATCAGTGCCCTGTGGTTTATACGCTCACCATCTTCCTGAGAGGATCTAGAATCGTATTCGCTGTGACTCTCCTAAATATGTCTCTCAATGAAACCCTGCCATTAGCACCAAAAATTCCAGCAGACTGACTAGCTGTGGGCAACATCTCATCTCGCTGACAAAATCTGCCATCGGCCTCGATTAGTCCGGAGAGCTTGTCTCATCAGGAAAGCTCCATGACAAATCTACTTCTGGCGCCAGTGTGAAAGCACCGCCATGAGGACCACAGTCAAAATACATTTGAGTTCTGGACCCGTGTGAAAACGTATCACTGAAGTAGACTCCTTGCTGAGGGACAGGAGCTGCCCTGCGCTGAGGGTGAAAATTGGTTCCGTGGGGGAAAGCTTCAAAGCCGTTTCAGCCATTAAAATGTGACTGGACAGATCAGGAAAGCAGGAGGGGTTGAAGCTTCATGTGGGGACGCCGTGGGGAGCTGGTAAAGAACTCGCTCCAGAAAACGGCCAGGCGGCCGGGCATTCATTCTCGGGAGCAAAACCATTGGGGCCAGAGTCTCATTACCGTCTGGTTGTCTACCTTACCAATTACTGGTGTATTTACCCCGTTCGGTCTCACTCCGTGTCAAAAATTAATAATGCCAATGTGGACTGCCAGTCTGAGGTGAGCTAAGGCTTGCTACCCCAGAAGGAAAATAACGATTCTATAGTCTTGAATCTGGAAAGCACTTTAAATGTCTCAGAATGAGAAACAGAAGCTGCTGGAAAGCTTCATGAAACAAGCATGCTCATGCTGCCACATGCGGTAAGAGGGGCTTACCCCGGGGGGTGGTTCTCAAGGTGCGGTCAGGCCAGCAGCAGCCACATGCCTCATGGACGTATGAGAAATGCAGAGTCGCGGGCCCCCACCGAGACCTCCTGATCCCGAAACTCTGGCCGGATGGCCCAGCAATCTGTGTTTAAGGAGCCTCTGGGTGACTCTGAAGCCAGCTTAAGTCAGCCAACCTCTGCTCTGTGGGATAGGAGGGATGTTCACAGACAGCTGCTAATTCAGCCCCCACACAACTGACGACCACAGGGAAGACTTGCCACCCGCTGTCCTTCCATCCTATTCCATCTAGAAAAGAGCTGTCATTTCAACCACTGTGGTCCCAATCCCACTGCCTCGCCCATGTCCCTGGCCAGATAATCAGAACAACCTGTGTTGAGCCCCCTGTTTCTTCTCCAAAAGCTCTAGGGCTGCCAAGATGTACTCTGACCTCGTTTTATATAAATCTACATCCTACAGAGAACGGTTGTTTTGTTCTGTTTTGTTTGTTTGTTTTTGTTTTCATTTTTTTTTTTTATCTTCAGCTCTCTCAGTCTGTTTTGTTTTTTAATTTGCCCTGGGCTTGGGGGTGGACAAAACTAAAAGGGATGACAGTCCATCTAGATCAGGGGTTGGCCAAATCCAGCTGCCTGCCTGTTTCTGTAAATAAAGTTTTATTGGAGCACAGCCACGA
Organism: Meles meles; assembly: GCF_922984935.1. Classification (NCBI taxonomy): domain Eukaryota; kingdom Metazoa; phylum Chordata; class Mammalia; order Carnivora; family Mustelidae; genus Meles; species Meles meles. The sequence continues at coordinate 50,335,415 of NC_060077.1, forward strand.
CCACTCATTGCATACTGTCTAAGGTCAACTTTCAAACTATACCAGCAAGGTCGAAGACTTGTGACAGAGACCCAGAGACCAGCGAGGCCTCAAATATTTACTCTTTGGCCCTTTTCAGAAAACATTTTCGGACCCCTGACTAGATGCATAACCAGCCCACACTGAATAGGAGCTCAGAACAAGAGCCAGCAGGGAGGGGGTCCTGAGCTGGAAGGAGCAGGGACTTCATGGACAAGAGCAGAGGGGCCTCTGCGGAGACAGCACAGTGTGCTGGTGCCCGGGAACCCCAGGTCTGAATGCAGGAAGAGGTACAGGGCCCCCAGAGGACCATCGGACTTGTAAAAAGTCCCTCTGATGATTCTGCACGAACTAGTCCACGGACCGCACTTTGGGAAATGCGGAATGACCTGGCTGTTCAGAAGTACAAAGATAGAAGCATACCCTGGTGTTCTTATAAAGCTCACCAAATAAAAATCTGGTCTAAATCCCCACAACTGCAGCTGTGACTTTTCTGTACTTTCTAACAAATTTGGCCCAGGGGTGGGAGGATAAATGTAAACTTCCAGGCTAGTTCAATTACTTTAGCCTAGAATCTATGTGATTGCTCATTTAACATACTTCTCTAAATTTACACTGCTAATATTCTAACTCCATAGTTGTAAAGATAATTTTAAATTTATAGAACCCAACTTCCAAAAGGCCAGAAAGCTGAACGGAGTTTTAACTTATACCACTGCATAAAAAAATCTTTATTCCAAATGAAACCTTTAGGAATTTTGGAATTAGGAAGTTCTAATCTCTCAAAAATGCAGATGGGCAGATGGCTTGCACATGTCAAGGGAATTTTCAGGGTATATTGAAAAAAATGACTGATACCTCTATGGTAACAAAGGAATTTCAAAAATTGTCAACTTTATAAACAAATGCAAAATCATTTAGAATTCCAGAATTTGTCCAAAAAGAACTTCTGTTCCAAAACGAAGGTTTTTTAATGTTTTCTTATTATAAAAGCCACATAACCCTATTATAGAAAATATACAAAACAATAAAGAAAACCTACCCGTGATCCCATCATCATAACACAATCACTGTTACTAAAAAGAAAAAACCATGGGGTGTCTGGGTGGCTCAATCAGTTAGGCATCTGTATTCAGCTCAGGTCATGATCCCAGGGTCCTGGGATCAAGTCCTGCACCTAGCTCCTTGCTCAGCAAGTAAGCCTGCTTCTCCTTCTGCCTCTGCCTGCTGCTCCCCCTGCTTGTGTGTGTGCTCTCTCTTTCTCTATCTCTTTCTCTCTCTTACTAACAAATAAATAAATAAAAATATTTTGAAAAAATAATAAATTGTTGAAGAGCTAATAACACCTCAAAGGTCAGTGATAACAGGTAACCAAGACCCAGCTAAGTATTAATTCCTCTTAGTATTATCAACACGCCCTCCATAAGGTCCTCTCCTACCTCAGCCTTCAAGATCCACTCCCATCCCCCCATCCCTTTCTTCTGTTCTATTCCTCCCTCTGATGTCTCCTTCTGTCTACCTTTCTTAATTGATAATAATATAATTACAGCTGACATTTATTGAACCTTGTGCTAGGCACTTTACATGAATTATTTCATTTAGTTTCAAAAACTCTGTGTGTAGATACTATGATACCCTTATGCCACCAATAAGAATCTGGAGATCATATGACAAATTGTTGTTATGGTCCCAAATTTGGTCACCACTCCCTATATGCCTGTCTGTTCAAGAAGTACAGTCTGCATCTCTAAATCTTCAATCTAGGCTTGGTCAGATGACTTGTTTTATTCAATGAGACAGTATCAACTGTGATAGAAGTCAAGGTTTGAAAGATACTTTCTCATCAGATCTTACCTTCTCTTGCTGCTGGGAACTTTTGGCCACTGTGTAAGGAAATTCAGGATAGATTGTTAGGTGAAAAGAAATGACATGGCAGGTGGGGAGCATCCCACCCCTAAGGTCCCAGACACGTGTGTGAGACTAGCTGATACTATGAAGAACAAAAGTAAGTCATCCCAGCTCAACTCAGCTGCATTGTCAACCCATCAAATCATGAACAAACGCATGGTGATTTTTTTAAGCCTCGAAATCTGGATATTTTGTTACACAGTCAAAGCTAACCAACACAAGCAGTTTGCCCAAAGTCATACAGGCAGGACTAAAACCTAGGTCTTTACTCTAGAGCCCAAGTGCGTAACCCCATGTTATACTGTGGAACTCCCATGAATCTAGTCAGTACCGTGGGCAGAGTCAGTGCTGAATAGTGATAGAGTGTCCCCTTAAAGATAACAATAATAATGAATTATCTGTCAAGATGGGCCCATCCTACATGTTGCCATTAGTAGCTCATTTCTAAATTCAGACCAGAGGCACCTGGGAAATAATTAGCTGTAGTGTTGTGTCCTCCCATAACAAATTTGAGGGCAACTCTTTATTTTTGCTAAAGTTAAACAGTTTGTGGCAACAAATGTTACTTATACTTTTCTAGGAATAGAAATGTATTTACTTTTAATCAGTTGGGGACTCATTAGTGAGGCTGTCTTTATCTCCCTGAGCCTTTGCCTTCTTAGCTTGGTTTTGGGGGTTTCCTTTTTTTTTTTGGCCCTGTATTAGTGTTTTGTTTGTTTCTGACAGAACTCCCTGAAATAAACTCTAATGGGTTGAACAAATCAGAAGAGAAACAATGTCAACTGCAACATAAGAGTCAACCCTATAACCTACTTCTTTTCACAATCCTTCCCTATGCTAACAGAATGAATAACTGATTACTGAAAGTAAAAAACCTATTACCCAATTAATCTCGAGCTGTATGAAGCATTAATCTGGTGATGGACTACTAATGATGAGAAATTCTGGAAAAGACTATACACCAAAGCATTTCTCAGAAATACAAGCCTTTAAAATATTTTTCCACAATATAATAGACTCTTAAAAGATCTGTAGATGTAGGAATCAAGAAAATAAAATATATTTTTTTATTTTTTACTCAATTTTATTATTTTTAATTTTTTTAGGCTTTATTTAAATTTCAGCTAACATACCGTGTAATGTTAGTGTCGAGTGTACAATTTAATGATTGAACACTTACACACACCATCCAGTGCTCATCACAAGTGTACTGCTTAATCCCCATCATCTAATTTAACCCCGCCCCTACCTACCTCCTTTGTGACCATCAGTATGTTCTCTGTAATTAGAGTGTCTTTTTCTTTGCCTCTCTTTTTTTCCTTGGCTCCTTTGTTTTATTTCTTAATTAACACATATAAGTGAAATCATATGGCATTTGCTTTTCCTTGACTGATTTATTTTGCTTAGCATAATACTCTCTAGGTTCATCCACATACTTGCAAATGGCAAGATTTCATTTTTTTTGATACCTAAGTAATATTCCATTGTGTGTGTGTGTGTGTATGTGTGTGTGTGTGTGTGTGTGTGTGTGTATATATATGTGTATATATATATGTATACATATATATACATATATATACATATATATACACACATATATATATATACATATATATGTGTGTATATATATATATATATATATACACCATCACATCTTTTTTATCCATTCATCTGTCAGTGAACATTTGGGCTTTCTCCATAATTTGGCTGTTGTTGATAATGCTTCTATAAACATTGGGGTGTGTGTACCCCTTCAAATTAGTATTTTTGTATTCTTGGGTAAATACCTAGTAGTGCACTTGCTGGGTTGAGGGTAAGTTTTTTTTTTTAATAGGATATTTTAATTAATTAATTTTTTTTTCAGCGTAATGGTATTCATTGTTTTTGCACAACACCCAGTGCTCCATGCAATACGTGCCCTCCCTCTTACCCACCACCTGGTTCCCCCAACCTCCCACCCGCGCCCCTTCAAAACCCTCAGGTTGTTTTTCAGAGTCCATAGTCTCTTATGGTTCGCCTAAGAAAATATTTTGACGCATAGTAAACAGAGGTCATATAGAAAAGCAAATTTAGAAGAGATCAGTTGTAGCTTTTTCCTCTTATTTTCCCCACCTATAAGATCAGTCTTGCAACCTTTCTTTGGTGGAATGAACAGCAGTAGTGCTTTCAGATAGTAGGCCTGAGAAAAAGTCTTTCTTCAAAATTCCAATGTTTCTTAAGCAGTTACTAATTCAGGTGTGCCCAGAATTCTACCATCCAGCCCCCAAGACACACACACACACACACACACACACACACACACACACACACACACACCTTTCAGTGGCATCTGTCACCTGCAGACTGAGTTTGCCCTGGTCCCAGCCTGATCAGAGGAGCCAGTTCTGGTGGTGTAGTGGGAGGTCTTCCTCACCAGCAAATGAAGTGTAGCATAGTCAGTAGCTCTGGGCTCATTGTCCAGTGTACCTGGGAGATGGATTTAGGCAACCAAACACTCTGGGAGCATCTGGTCAGGGATTCCCTGCTTATCCCCTGTGTATGCTCTAACTAGCTCTTTTCCCTGGTTTCTGGTGTCCAGTTTTTCCTCCAGCTCTCAGGCAGGGACTACAGTCTAACCCTGCAGCACAGCTAGGAGGCTGAAGCCTGGCCTCTCACTGGGCTCTTGAGGCCTGGAGCTGGTCTTCACTTCACTCTTACACATTACCTCCGATTTACCTTTGCATGACCTAGATGAGCTGCCATCTCCCAGAAGTCTGTCTTTTCCCATTATACCCGCTCCCTGGCCTTGGATTTTTATGCACATCTGCCAAGATGTAAGTATGTTTAGCCCACTGGGATCCAGGATGCTGGACAGTCAGTCCTTCCTTGGGAAGAAAGTTGGAACTGGCTCCATGGAAATTTCCCCTGGCTTCTCCTCTGTGCAGGTTCCAGCAATTCTAGAATCATCCACTTCTGCATGGCGTAGAAGGGAAATACTGCACCATTTCAGGGGGAAAAATCTATTTAGAAACCCTAAGGGCCATGAAGATAGCTTAAAGTGAGTGAACCACCCGAAAATGTCATCAAAAAGAAAAAAGTATTATTTAGCCCTTGCTTCCTTATCCAGTTTTTTCTGTCAATTCCTGAGAAGGAAAGGCCATTAGGGCAAGGAAGAAACTGACTTTTTTCCTTCTGGATTTTGACTGAAAGTTTTTCTTCTGGGTCCTTTCCCATCACGTGACTATTTGCCTCTCCAGAGCTCCTTCTGCAGCAGCACACACGAGAAAGTAACAGCTTCGTGTGGAATTTGCACGTTTCATTACAAAATTCCCTCCCTTACATTACCTCCATCTCTTGTGTATCTAAATGAAGGGCATAGCTTTCAAGGATTTACTCATAAAATTTGTACCTCATAACCAGATTGCATGGCTATTTTGAAAGGAGGTCGTTGCATTGTTAGAGATGAATCCATTTTTCTTACCAAGTATCCTACCTTTTCTCAGTCTCCGTTAGAAGGAGAAGATGAATGAGATCAGCTTGGCTATTGAAATACCCAACCCCACTAATTGTTTTGGCAGATTCTTTACACCTCAAAACCCAGAACCTGGTACCTTTTTCCTCAATCATAAACCATAAAATACTCAAGAACCCGTGAGCTCCTTTGCTTTTCAGTGAAGTGTACCTTGGCACTGTCAGAAACTCTCTCTTAGAGATAAATTTTCTTTTTAAGCTCGATTTACATGGAAGGAAGCGCCCTGGGCAACGTGCTGTTGGAATCCATTCAGTACCATGTTTGCCTGCAAAAGGGCATTTACTCTTGACATTTTTGGAGATAGTCATTTTACAACCCAATTTTCACACTCAAATAATCACCATCTGTGTTGTCCAGTTTAAAACGATGGTGGAAGGCAAGTGCAAGCTATTTCCCCCCTTCGTTTTGTTTTCCTTCCTTTTGTTTATTTTGTTTTGTGTTAAGTGGCAGCAGCATAATTAAACTTACTCTTCCCTTTCTAAGTCCTGTTCCTTGCTACAAAAAGAGGCAGAGAGAGAGGAAGGGAGAGAAGAAGGGTACCTGATAAAGAGTAAAATCCATTCAACCCCCAGCAAGCTTTTTCTTGCAGAATATTATCCTTATCATTACTTCAACATTATCGTAATTGTGGTGTGGTGTTGTACCACTTTTGTTGCGCATTTTACCCGAATCTGCCAAGTCAGAAAGAAACTTCACTCCTGATCCCAATCTCAGATTCTTTAATGTCTGAAAGTCAAGTTAGTCTATGTATTATATTTGGTTTATAACTCAGTGCAGTTTAAAAATACTGTACTCAGGGGCACCTGGGTGGCTCAGTGGGTTAAAGCCTCTGCCTTCGGCTCGGGTCATGATCCCAGGGTCTTGGGATCGAGCCCCACATTAGGCTCTCTGCTCAGCAGGGAGCCTGCTTCCTCCTCTCTCTCTCCCTGCCTGCCTCTCTGCCTACTTGTGATCTCTATCTGTTGAATAAATAAATAAATAAAATCTTTAAAAAAAAATACTGTACTCAAATGGCATGTAAATTTTGTAATATTCCTGGGTTCTCCTAAACTGAGGAATACATCTCCAAAGGAAGAAGCAACAGATACCCTAGAAGCCTCTAGAGTTCTGTACTCTCCCTTTTATAACATATTAATAATGATTTGTTCTTACTACCTGTTAAGTCCTATTATAACATATGACATATCTATTTTTATCTACTCCTAGAGGGACTGGGCCTCTTCACATTATGTTTGGCACTTTCAATGGGCCCCATAAGCCTTTATTAATTGAATTAAGTCAATGAATGAATGTTGACTTTTCTTCTTTTTCTTTCATAAAAGGGAATCTGAGCTCTGAGCCCATCATCCCATAAAAATCTCCATCACAAGAATTATTACCCCTCATAAACGAAAAAGAGAGAGAGAGAGAGAGAGAGAGACCACTCAAAATATATTTTGTATAAAAGTCAGAATGAAGGGAGGCAAACCATAAGAGACTCTTATTCTCACAAAACAAAACGAGGGTTGCCAGCGGGAGAGGGGTAGGGAGAGGGTGGTTGGGTTATGAACCTTGGGGAGGGTATGTGCTATGGTGAGTGCTGTGAAGTGCATAAGCCTGACGATTCAAAGACCTGTACCCCTGGGGCTAATAATACATTATATGTTAATAAAAAAATAAATAAAAATTTAAAAATCAGAATGGGCGGTGTCTTAGTGGCTTGGTGGGTTAAGCCTCTGCATTCAGCTCAGGTCATGCTCTCAGGGTGCTGGGATCGAGCCCCCCATCGGGCTCTCTGCTCAGCGGGGAGCCTGCTTCCCCCTCTCTCTCTGCCTGCTTGTGATCTCTCTGTCAACTAAATAAAGTCTTTTATAAAAAAAGTTAGAATGGTTCCCTGAAAAAATACATTTTTATATTAGAGTTTATAAAAAAAAAACTAAGTGTAGAAAAATAGATATTCTAAGCAATTACCATGAAACTTTCCCATCTCAGCTGGTTTGACAAAACATAAGGCTCGGTCTGGAATATTTTTCAATGGATTTGTATTCATTTTCAGATGGTGTTAACACAAGCTGAACAAAAAAGAGCAAATATAAAATTCAGTCTATTACCACTCCGCGTGAGGTGTTCCCAGGACTTGGGGACCATCACACAGTAAACAGGTATTACACCAAGGTGGGCAAGACGCAGATGGAAACCGTGTGGGCTGGGAGCAGAATAACACAGTTTATCTCCACAGGTGAGAGCAAGTGCCAATGGGAGTAAATACTGCATGTCTCTAAATTTAAACCAAACACCTATTAAGAGCTCTGCTTTGATCTTTGTTGGAGGAAACACAAAGATGCCGGACAGCCGGAATAAGTAAGTACCTCTCTGTTCTCGGAGAGGCCAGCGTGTTTTAGGCCACAGACTACTCCATTTTGACGGACCCCTGTGTGAGCACATCTGGAGAGGTAGAGCAGTTTAACATCTGTGCTCCTGAAAATTAGAGTTATCATGGAAACCACATCAGTGACCACACATGGGTTTCTCTTAGTAACCCACGTGACTTACTTTGACTATAGTCAAAGTTTTTACTGTCTTTGACCTAGGTTAGGATTTTCCTCACAAAAGCAAATTCCCGTGACAGATATCAGGCCTCTTCTGCAGGTTCTGGCTAAACCTGGAAAGCGTACAAGATCCAGATTCACTCGAATTTGTAGCAGTCCGTCATTGGACACAAGCAAATGCCTCGGTTCGTAAAGCTGAGACTCGTGCTCCGCTCACTCCGCATGAACGTGCAGCACGTCGACTCACCACATCTACCTCTACCATCTCCACAACAAGACGAACCTCAGAGAAGACACACTGGTGCTCTCAGATTTGAAAACGCAGATTCATATCCCCAACAGGGGCTCCATTTGCCAATTTTTATATGCCATTTTAATGGCAAGATGAGGCAAAGGTAAATCAGTACAAACATGAAAATGACCAAAAGCCCTTGGATCACGGTCTGGCAGTCTCAGTGGCCATCTAGAAGGTTCTCCACCATCTTGGGCCATGAATATTCACAGAAAGATATCTATGCTCTTTTCCCAGATGAATGATTAATTCATTAGAAAAATCAGGGGTGCCTGGGTGGCTCAGTCTTTTGGGCATCAGGCTCTTAATCTCAGCTCAGGGTCATGAATTCAAGCCCCATGCTGTGTGTGTGGAGTCTACTTAAAAAAAAAAAAAAAAAGATATAAAACTCGGACACCATCCTATTAGTGTATTAGGGAGATGCTGGCCAAAACTATGAATAAGTCCCCTAATTTTAGTGGCTTGAAACTGTAAACCTTATTTCCTATCCACCTAACAATCCGATGAGCGTTTTCTTGGTCTTTCGGGGGTTTTCTTCCACGTGGGGTTTAAGGATTCAGTCTTTCATCTGTCTTGCTACCATCCCCTAGGCCTTTGGAGGCCTCTGCTTCCAGCCAGTGGAGGAAGATAATTGTGAAAACCTATCCACTTCAAAGTCTTAGCTTGAAGGATACTATATATATTTATATATGTCTATATGTAGATATGTATAGATATATCTACATATACAATGATATCCTCTTCACTATATATTTATATATCCCCTTTACTCATGTTTTATTGGAGAAAACAAGTCACACTGCCACCTGTGGAAGTAAGAAAAGCTGGACAGTGACAACTCCACATTATCAAAGGAGGGACGTCAATATTGATAGACCATCTATGCTACTGGTTTCTTCATTAATTCCCAAGAGATTTAACCTTTGGCGGGGTCATTTGGGGGCAGAGAGGAAGTAGACTCTAGGCTTGGTATACCCTCCATTTCTAACCCACAGAGTGTCTCAGGGACCAGATTCATTTGGAAAGTGGTCGTTGAAGTAATGCTTCAAAAAGTGGTCAGATGTCCAAAGGTACTTTTACCAATTTCTGCTGGCTGCTCTTCAGAACTCTGGAGTACCTGCTGTAGCTACGGTTATGCATTTTACATTGTTCTATACCTGAGCTTGAACGCTCTTGAAATGAATGCATCCTGCAAATAAAAAAGGGGTCATTAGTTATTGGTTCAGGGTAGCTATAAAGGAAAGGTACTTGCTTTTACTCATTTCCACAAAAGAGCTTCTCAAGCCCTAATGTCACTTGGCCCAATTAAACATATAAATGGCAAGGGGCCAAGTTAATTATAGCTCTAGGGACTTGGACTAGGCCAGGCTAGAAACAGAGTAACAAGAAGAATGGCCAAAGCTTACACTTTGCTTTGAATCCAAACAAAGCCTTCGCCTTCACTTGCCCTTAAGGGGAATATTCTGATCTGGATGTAAGGTAGAAGCGTCCTGAAGAGCTTTGGCTCTTGATCCTTGTTATGGAAAAATTGGATGAATATTAACCAAACCTGAAAAGAGGGCGAGCTGAAATAAGACTTGTTATAGGGTTCTGAAAGGCAGATGCAAAATGTTAGCCATTCCAACTCTTTATGTCCCACAAGAAAGGTCACAAATAGTTTCCAAGTGATCCACTCTCCTAGGAAAATCTCCTAGGAAAAGTGCAATGATATATAAGGGATATTTGCATTTAAGCAAATGCTGATCCTTTCCATCTGGCTAGACACTCTTAGAAAGCGTCTTGGAAGTTCTGCCCCTCCCCCCTTCTGTTAATTAGGCTGCTCTATGCACCAAGAGCTCTGCCCTGGAGGAGTGTCAGCAAAGCAGTCAGTGCGTCCAGATGTGGACATTTCCTTAAAGGTGAAGTACAACAGGGGGAGAAGATTAATCTGCAATGCACTGAAGTCAGACTCTGGGTAACCCAGCGATGTGTTAAATGAAAAGGAAAAGATGCTGTTGAATTTTATCTCCAAGTGGTGTCATTATTTCCAACTAACTTACTCCTTCAGGCAACCCAGATAGTTTGTTTTCCTGAAGCCCTTTTCTCGACGTCGCACACGCCCTCCTCTTGCTAGACCCTGGAGAGGAATGACAGCAGCTGAAAAAACATTCCATCCCGGGCAAAGGGAAAGAAGGGCTGGTGATTATGGAGCGGGTAAGGCTGGCAGGTCGTCACACGAGGCACGGAGCTCAGGCTGCATCTGGGGAAAGGGGCCCGGGGTTGGGGGCAAAGACCGAGTTCGTGGTTCCGCGAGTCACAGAGGGTTAAAGTTCAGGGAGGTTTTCTCCAAAAAGCAGAAAATAAAATTCTGAATGCTATGTATCGTGTAGCTAGAATGTGGTATTTCCTTCCACTTGTTAAATTGGGATTTTTGTTTTATGTGCTTTGGATTTAGCTCCTGGGTGCTCTCTGCTTAGTTTAAAAGGGTTTCCATCTCCACATTGTCACACATGGAAAAAATATACCGAGGCAGTGCACCGTACATCGTGACTTTTATTTTGCTGTCAGACTGCAAGTTACAATATACCTGTGTGCATTAAAGACTCGGGGGCTTTAAAAAGGGAAAGGATCCCTTCATACACCATAGAAAGAGAGCTACAGCCCAGGAGGGAAGAGCTGGAAACAACCACCACCTTCCCACCTCCATCAACCACACAGCCCAGATTTTGGCAGCTGTTCAATTGCCTGTCACTACACTCCTCTCCCCAGAAAAAGGCCACTTATTAAAAACACAACTAAGAAAGTTTTCATCCAGCAGCATGGACTGATTTGGGGTGCATTCCAAAGACCCACTCGTCACATTTAGTATTAGGTGTCTGTAAACTTTGAGCTGCTCTGTGTCCTCTTTCAGGAACATCACAGTCCATCCTCTGTGGGCTGATTCCCCATGAAGCCAATGGCAGACTTGTCTGCCAGCCACAGAGACGGGTGCTACCCAACCCCAGACCAAAGCCCTAAAGCTCACCATGTGCTCACCACCTGAGCGAATGGGTCCAGAGAAACGTGGCATGCCGGGGACTGGACCAGATGCGACCTGGGTCTGGACGTGTTTTGATTATTCTCAGCCTTACACTAGCTATATGGTTCGCTCCGGGGTGGGGGGGGCGGTGGGTGGGGTGCTGGGGGCAAGAAGCTCTGTGGAAGGCCAGAGATCACTGACCCCCGGAAACACCATGGAAGCCAGAACCCACTCCTTCACAAGCAGTGTATGACCGGTCAGAGCTGGTGTCCCGTGTGGACTGCCAGCAGCCTCTGGGTACCGCTCAACCTCTGAGGTCTGTCAGAGATGTCAAGGACGGGGGAACGTGTGCACAAAGCAAGACCTCAACCACTGTGTGGAGACACAGTGGCGTTAAAATGAGGGGAGCTGGGCGAAATTAATTCAGTCGGAGTTTAAACAAACAACTGGCCATCTGTCAGTCATCCAAGTTCATAAAGCTGACTTATAAGTAAGTAATCATCGCAGCTAGCAAGGTACAAGTTACCGATCTTTTCTGTTCTAGAATAAGGGTTTCAAGGAAGATAAACTATTTGTAAGGAGCGAGGGAGAGAACGAGAAAGAGAAAGAGACTGAGCACTTGGAAGCAGAATGGGATAGTGGCAACAGGAGGAAAGGAAGAAGACATTCATAGTTTTAAAAAGAAATCTTTATTTCCACGAAAAGAGACTGTTAAACTTACTTTTTACACATTCCCCTGGCTTTCGGACTGAAAGGTATCCAAAAGAGGGCAACACCTAAGGCACAGCAGAGAGTAGTTTTATTTACACCAGCAGGCTGTTTAGAACTCCCATTTTCTTCGTGGCAATTTGATTGTTCGGTCACGCCTCCTAATAAGTGAAATGTTACACTGGAGTCTTTGTTTAAACCTCGCAGCTCCAGATACAGTAAGTTGCTGAATGATGTTTGCTAATGGCACACATTCGATAATTCCTATAATGTGAAATCTCAGCCAGATTTAATGTTTAATTTCCCTGGGATTCACTCTGAAATTATTACAGACATTATGTATTCTGCTCCCTGGACTTGGAATTAATTTCAAAACAGAGTAAAAGTGCATCCATTTGGCTGCCTTGTGGGAGTTCAGATCAGAACAGGAGTTCCATTTCTCCTGAAGTTTCCGAAGTTTAAAATACCTTTTCCCTTTATTGCATTTGATCTGAGTTCAGCAGCTACATGCCATAGTCACCCCGAGCTGCATTTTTGTTTTGGTTTGTGATCTGGATGGCCCATTGCTTGATGAGTTCATACTCTTGAAAAGCTATATTGATATTCCAACGCTTTATTTGTCTGACTCAGAGGTGACTTCGTGGGGGCTATCGTGATACAAAACTGTCACCAACATGCAATGATCCAGCAAGAAAAGTCACTAAACAGTTACATCTATGTCTTCTTTTTTATGACTGTGTGCCACAGAAACAGAATTCACGACATGCACTGCTTTGATTAATCAATCAATACATTGGCTACACTTCCAATACCTGGCCCAAGTAGAAAGCTCAGAGGCTGGAAAACCTCCAAACGTTATAGAATAAAACCACCAGACCCATGTTAGGTTGTGATCCAAAAATTCCCGGACAATAAATCTTTAATTTGCTACCCTGGCAACTCTCACCAAATCTGAATTAAAAGAATATTTTCCATGCGAAGCGTTGAAAGGACTTGCCTCCTGAACAGTTATAAAAGTTTAACCTTTAGCTGAGGCATGCTTCCTCTAGTCCAAAAGGAAACTGAATGAAGAAAAAGACATCGAGGGATTAATTCACAAGTTTTACCCCAAAATGAATGACAGCTGTTTGGGAGTTCAATTGCACTGATGTCCCATTAGGTTCAAAACATCCTGAGTCTTGCAATTATCTCCTAGATTTCATAAAACCTTGTTAGTAAAAACTTCACCTCCCCAGTCTGGTCTCAGCCACAGAACTCACACACCTAAACGCCCTCTAACTGCTTCACGTGAGTACCTGGAGCACGGGGGTCACGTGGTTGGTTCTTCCCAGGATTTTTCATTTTTATCAGGTAGATCTTATTTTATCAGCCCCCCCCCCCATACCCCATTGGTAGGGAGGAAGGCTGGCTTGAGGTGGTGTCTATGGTTTTAGTTTCAAGTGAACAGAACAATGGCTTCAGGGTGGCCTGGAAGTTTGCTGGGAGCAGGAGTATACACGCTTTGAAAATTTATAGCTGTTCAGCAAGTTTAAACCTTAAAATGACGGAAGAATTTTAAAGCCTGAAGCCACTTAGAGATCACCCAGAGGTCTACTCCTATTTCTCAGCCAGGAAAACAGCAACCCAAGGAAGAAGCCATGGGCCCAAAGTCCCACAGGGTGGCCATGACAGTGGCCAGGTGGGCGAGACCCCCTGGTCTCCATCATTTACCCCCACCCTGTTGCATGATCCTTATTTCTCTACTATCTCAAGCCTGAACTCACAGGAAGCCAGAACGATGGCTCTCTTGTCTCTATCCTCAGCACACAGTTCAGGATTGGAAATGGAGATGTGCAGTAAAGATTTTTTTTCTTTTTCTTTCCTCCCCCCAACAAAAATAGCTTTATCTTTTTCTTATTATATTCATAGCTTATTCCCATACATTCTCATAGCTTTAAAAAAGGAAGAAAAGTTTAAAGAAAAAAAATCAGAACTGCCAGGAAGTTCACCAGCCACGTATGTCTACTGTGAGTGTGTAGAAGACTAGCTATGTCTATCTATAATGCATATTCAATCAGGCACCTAAATGGAATTTAACTCCTGTTTAGTCCCCTCCTTCTCCCCCCTTAACAAGATGACGAGGAGACCTTGCAATGTTGGCGAGGAGAGAGTTATATCATTATTTTCAATCTCTTACATGGAAACACCACAATGGATTTGTTCTTTTTCCTGGAGTTACCAATCATTTCCCTTTCTTCATTATCAGAAGTAATACTGTAGTAATTATCCTCAAGCACGTAATTGTGAATTTTAAACATTTTGGTACATATTGCAAGATTACCTTCCAGAAATGTACCAATTTTCACTTCATTCCGATTTACTAAAAACATGCATTTTTCCCCACACTCTTACCAACACTGGGAGTGTCTGTCATTACCTGCTCCGATATTTTCGGGGAGAATACATTTCAACTTCCAGTTTGGGGAATTATTAACGCGCTTTTGCATTTGTAAGTATCTGAAAGCTTATCATTCCTCAGCCATCATGCGATGTCCTAGGGCCAAAAAAGTGTATAAAATAGATATGGTCCCTGTCCTTGTACAGTTTATTAATTCTGCTGAAGCCTCCAATGATAAAAAATAAGGAAATATTACTTGCCAAAAGGACGATGAAGGAGAGTAACACTGTGTTGTGATAGAGTGTGGAGCTACAGACAGTGTGACTTACCAGAGCTCCGCCTTAGGAAATGACGGTGGAGTCAAAACATGACATCTCAGGAGCCAGTCAAGGAGCGAGCCGGGCTGTGGGCCTTCCCGGGAGGCGAGCAGCAGGTGCAACACCCTTGCAGAATGACGAGCAGCGCGTGGCGTGCTTGGGAAAGGACACAAGGCCGTACTGGTGAGCAAACAGTCAAAAGAAACAGAATGGCATGCAGTCCGATTCGAAAGGGGGCCAGGAGTCAGGTCACGAAGGGCCTAGAGGCTTGGCGGACTTTGAATTTTATGCAAGGGCAGTAGGAAGCCACCAAAGGTTCCCAGGCAGGGAAGCAGCATGACCTAATTTATGTGTTTAAAAGGTCACATGGAAAATGGACAGGAGGGGACATGGGGAGCAGTCGAGAGAGCCATTAAGCAATTGCTACAGTACAGCAGGTGTAAGCCCTGGGTTGGGTCTGTGGAGACAGGGAGGGGGGACAGGCTGATGATGTATTTTGGAGCTGGAACTAGTGATAACTGGTGAGTTTAAAGTGATAACTCAGTTTAAACGATAAACTCAGTTTAGTGATGACTGGAGTTTAAAGAAGGGAAAGGATGTCTGGTAGGAGCTGCCAAATAAATGATGATCCCATCTGCTGAGATAGGGAAGTCTCAGTGTGGTGGTAAGCCAAGGATTCCACATCACCATTATTTCTAACAGGAAAATCAGAAACGAACTAAATATTCAGAAACTGTGATGGTCAAATAACTAATGGTATAAACATAAATTGTGTCCTCTTTGAAAATCCTGGTTTTGAAGAAAAAGTATTATATAAGAAAATGTTCATGACGTTAAGCGGGGAAAAAACATACTGTTGTTTATGATCTACACAAATATAGGTATAAATAGAGACACAGATTCGAGATGGAGATAGAAGGGAAAAGAGTGGAATGAAGGGCACTGAAATGCTCACAATGGTTATATCTTGATGGTGGGATTATAAGTGATTTTTATTGTCTCCTCTGTACTTTTCTTTAAGTTCCAAAGTTCCTTTAATAACAGGTCTTACTGCTAACATCACACCAAGAAGTCATTAAAAACAATCAGTTGATCTGCAACAAGACACCATCTAGATTTGGGTCAAGTCATGAATAAACCCCACAACTCAATAGAAATGGGTAGAGCACACAGTCGTGCTGTCATGCCTTGGCTGAAGGCCTTGAGGATTATCACTGCTTTTTTCACTTGTGGACACATGTCTTGCCAAATAAAATATCTGTAGGTTTCCAGGCTAATTCATGGAAGACTTAAGCCTGGAATTCAAGCCTCCCGATTCACAGGCAAACGCTTTTCCCACAGGTACAGATTCCACCTCCACACAAGGCATGCTCCTCTGATCTCATCGCAAATGCTAAGACCAGCCAACAATTCCCAGAATCCCTCTGGGCCATCCTTGCTCACAGGCGGAGGAGGAGACTGCCGATGCTGTATGATTTCAGGGACACCTAGCATTTCCATCCATCCTCTGCCCTCTTCTACCTGTTTAGATAATACTCAGGATTCTTTAGACAAGGATTGGTTTGTTTTATTCCACAATTAGAAATAAGGCTTAAAAAGCATATATCCCTGGGAGAGGTAATCCCTTGGTTTAAATTCACTGAAGGTGTCCGATCTCTTATCAAACACTTTCCTGAGAAAGGGATTTGAAAGGGTCACCTGAAAGCTGGATACCTACAAGTTAGGGATTTTCAAAACAAGGGAATCCAGAGGGGTAAGACTCGGGAGCAAGTCTTGAGGAAGACACAAATATTTCACCGTCCACTGAGGTAGTTAGTTGCTGTGTGTACACCATGTTGAGTCCCACCACCCCAGCAAGGCAGGATTATTATTGCTAACTGCTATTATTCTTCATTCATTCAGTCAGTCAGTAGTCAGTGAACAAATGTTTATTGAGCATGTGCTATGTACGCTCGGCACTCTCATAGTTCCAGGAAATACTGCAAAAATCAACACAGGCAAGGTGCCTGCTCTTGTGGAGCTAATTCAGGATACATGGGGGAGACTGACAACACGTATTTAAAAAAATGAATGCGCAGTACAGCAGATGGTGGTAAGTGCTAAGAAGAAAATTAAAGCTGAGCAAAGTGATAGCAGGTGAGAGGCAATAGAAAATATGTCAAGATCATTCAGCCAGCAAGAGCCCGAGCTCAGACTGAACTCGGGTCTGCTCTCCCCTCGTACTGCTCCCCTGTGAGGTTCTGCCTTCCTAGAAGGCACACCCTCTCTGACAATCCTGCCCTGTGGCATTCTCCCAACGACCCCCAGATACCCCAATGGTTCAGCCTTGGTTAAGCCCTTGGTCAACGACTGGGAGCCTACTGGGAGTCAAGTAAAACCTGTTTACCAGCAATTGTTTAACGTGATTGGATTTTGCTTGTGCGTGAATTGAAAGCTTCTTCAATTGTGACGGCTGTCAAAAACAAACCCAGAAACCTCAGCCCATAAATGAACTAGAATAACAATCCCCTGAAATTTTGGGGACGCCAGACTCCACCAAGTACAGGCAACATCAATTTCCAATCTTGTAAGAGAAAACAAAATGTGAATACAAAGTAGACCTCGGTCTCTTGAGACATCCCTCCTCCTTTCTTTTTTAGGAGTCTGTTAAAATATATTTTCCTTATGCCAAGGGCAAAAAAAAAAATTCTAGGGAGAAAAGAAATGAAGCAAAGGTTGGTATTTTGTTGTTCAATGCATCTTTACGTGTCTATAAAAATCCATCTTCAAAACATCTCACCTACTAAATATAAGGCATTCAAAATACATAGTTTAAAGCATAATACCACAGAAAGGTCAGCCCACCTGGAGTTTCCAGCTTCTTTGTGGACAAATATGGCCTGATCATGAGCTGGGTGAGAGAATATAAGCCTCTACTGTATCTTAGCAAAGAGAAGAACGGGGGCAAACAGAGCGAATATTAATTTTCATCAAGAGAAAATCAAACTTGTCCAAGAACTTTATTGGCAGAAGTGAAATTAGTTTTTCTATAGCAAATAGTTAGTGGAGTTGAGGGATTAGTCTATTGCCCAAGAAGGAAAGTAAACCCACTTGGCGTTCAGAGGCATCTTTGTTCTCAATAATGCATTTAACTCTCAGAAACAAATAAGATTTGTCTCTGCACTTTCACTTTAAAAAAAAAAAGAAATCTAAGACTAGACAATCTAAAACTCTCCCTTGCTAAAAATCAAATTATTAAAGCAAGTTTCCTAAATTCATAAGGCTCAAGACAACTGTTAATATTTTTATTGAATGTAAAGTGCCAGCCTGGCCAAGTCTTCCTCGAGTCAAACGAAATTCGTTGTCAACAGCAACAGGCACAAGACTTCTCAGTCGATGGACGGCAGCAATACTCAGTGACTTCCTACTGTAGACCGGGGGCCCGGGACATACAGGTTATTTGGTACAGAGATACAAAATGCGATTACTGTATTATCTGGAAACTCTCAAGATTAAGGCAGTAAAACTGCTGTTGCAGAATGCCATGGCTTTAGACTACCCTGCTAATATTCCTGCAAAAGACATCGTCCCGGCTTTGGGTGACTGGAGTACCATGACAGCCAGGTAGAAAACAGTTTCAGTACTATGGATAGGGGAAGAAGATGGGAAACCTTGACTGCCAGATGTCTATTTAAGACATTCCGTGATTTTACTGAGGTGTCACACAAACCAACCCTCCAGCCAATTAGAACATACAATCACTAGACCCATAATTACATAATTACAAAAACTCTGAACTTGTTCCACACTTTGAGTAGTTGCCATCGGAAAATCTGAGCTCTGTAGATTTCCTTTCTACATCTCCCAACATCTGAGTAGATGAGTGGGTTGGGATGCAGGAAATGGTAGACCAGAGGATGAGCAAACGATGCAGGGCTAGGTCAAAGGAGGGCATCTGGCCAGACAGAGTCTGATTCTGTGAAGGGCTTTGCCAGTTCTCTAGTGAAGAGACGTGGTTGGAGTCGATCCCATGGGCACTCTATTGTCATTTTCATCTGTGGTATATGTGCTTAATTTTAAATTAACTATTAAATAAACTGTAAATTACACACTCTAGAGGGTAGGTTCTGCCGATCTCAACCAATCCTTTTGGCTCTTTTTCAAAGTTAGAGAACAGCTTCAGCTACTGTTAAATCCCCAGGGGGCCATCAGGATCCATCAGGATCCTAGGATCCTTGCAAGGTGCCGTAACATCTTTGTTTCCTGCCTGGGTGCAGCCTTAAGATAATGTATGTGAAAAGCTGTTGTAAACTCTACCAAGACTTAAAATAGCAGTGATTCTGTTGTTATTACTCCTGCTTCACAATATCCTCAGTCCCGAATGCCACCCAATCTCCAGCAAGAGCTGCTCACATTAAGGGGCCTTTCAAGCCCATCAGCTTCACCTTTTTGGACATCACCCACAACCACAAGACTGCCTTCATACCCGTTATCAACGGAATCTAGCCTGTCTGGGTAATATTCACTGGGGGTTATAAAGTAATAACACACCCATCTGAGATGATACTCATTTATCTTGAAGAACACGCACCCGTAGACAAAGACACACAAGTGCACACCTTTTTTCAAAAAGAAACCCCTAATAATTTGAAAGCAGGCATTCACTATCTGGTGTTTCTTAAAAAAAAAAAAAAAGAAGTCTTTATTTTTACCTGGTCTCCTGCTTTAATTGCCTCCAAAGCTGTTTTCTACTTTGATTGCACAGCTTTACCTAGCAAAGTGGTCCCAATAAATACAGCTGAAAGCCGTGGGCAGATGTAATGAGGATGGGAATTCCTCGTCTTATAACTAACTTCTGCTGCTCCGTTCTCGAGGTTTGAGATGACAGAAGAGGCCCCCAAAACTACAGAGAATAAATCATTATGAATCAACATATTACTTTTGTTGGTATCTCTAGCGCTGTGATCTACCAGCTACCCATAGTGGGATTTTTTAAAATTTCTTCGAAGAATTTCATTCTCCTTTGTCTCCAGAATAAATAAAGTGCAGTGCAGAATAAGTGCAAATGGGATTTTGAAATTCATCCCCAAACCACATGAACAGGAAGGCCTCCTTTTTGCCTTTGGTAAACAACAGTCTTTCACATCAGAGCGACTTAAGGGCTGTGTGTGCATTTTTTCCCCCTTTCACTTGAAATGTCATTTTAACTTGATCTCATTTGACAGGATGAAAAGAATAGTAATTTATGATGAGGTAGTCATTGTATTCCAGCAAGAACCTGTGCTACCGGGATTACACCTGCCCTGGGACAGAACAGCTGATTAGTTTCCAGTTTGGACAGCAGAACAGCTTGCTGTTTTCACGGGTGTGACCTCTGACTCCTCTGACTCCCCAGAACATATCATCTGTACTCATGAAGGCAACATGTCGGCATATAAACTAAATATAGGTCGTAGAGTCTAGTTCCCCGGGATCCCGTAGGGTCAGACTTAGGTGAAAGATCTTCTGCGTAACTGAAGAGAAAAGTACATAAATATATATGAAATTTAAATCTCTTATATATTATACATGCATGCACGGGAGTGATTTTATTCCCACCCTAATCTCAACTCCAAGGAATACACTTTCTTTCAAAACTCCAAAGCTCTGCTCTCTAGAGTTGATGTCCGTCTGCTCTCCCTTCCTCACCAAGAGGCCAAACACCCTAGTCTGGCACTTAAGGCCTTCTGTGATTTGTCCCTAAGCTTCAATTCAACTCATCTAACCCTTGCCTATAATTCCAGTCAAACTGCGCTATTCAGGGCTCTAAAGAAAAACCAAGATGCTTCAAAGTCTTTACATGTCACAAGCACACCAACAATATTCTTCCTTCTAGCTCTTCCTGTTAAAACCCTAACACAACTTTAAGGCACAATTCAAATAACATCTACTTAGTGAAGAATTTCCTAATTTCCTGACTTGGGAATTTTCTTTCTCGGGGCATCTGGGCGGCTTAGTCAGTTGAGCGTCCAGCTCTTGGTTTCAGTTCAGGTTGCGATCCTGGGGTCCCGGGATCGAGCCCAATGTCAGCCTCCATGCTCACGGCAGAGTCTGCTTGTCCCTCTCCCTCCCCCTCTGCTCCTCCCCATAGGCTTGCTCTGGTTCTCTCTCTCTCTCTCTCTAATAAAGAAAATCTTTAAAAAGAAAAACAGAATTTTCTTTCTAAACTCCCATAGTGAAAAAAAACACTTTTCTCAAATACATTTCCTTCTCTCAGAAAAAAAAACCTTCAGTCAGAAAAAAACACCCTTGCCATTCAGATGAAGAAAAGCAACAAATCATAGCTCTCTCTGTTGCTTTACAACCATTTCATTCAATCCTCACCCAATCCTACAAGGCACGTGTTATTATTATCATTTAACAGATGAGAAAACTGACGCTGAGAAAATTTCCTCCCTGCAGCATTACTGAGGTATGGCTGACAACATAATATTTTGATTTTTATGTATCTTGTGTAATGATTACCACGACCAAGCTAGTTAACATATTCGTCACCTATTATTTTTTGTGTTTGTGGTAAGAATGCCTGCAATCTACTTTATTGGCAAATTTCAAGCGTATAATACATTTTTTTATGATTTTTTTTAATCTTTTTGACAGAGAGAGATCACAAGTAGATAGAGAGGCAGGCAGAGAGAGAGAGGGAAGCAGGCTCCCTGCTGAGCAGAGAGCCTGATGCGGGACTCGATCCCAGGACCCTGGGATCATGACCTGAGCCGAAGGCAGCGGCTTAACCCGCTGAGCCACCCAGGCGCCCCCATATAATACATTATTATTAACTACAGCCACCATGCTGCAAATTAGGTCTCCAGAACCTAGCCATCTTCTGAGCGTCTGCACCCTTTGACCAGTATCTCCCTATTTGCTCTGCCCCCCAGCCTCTGTTAACCATGATTCTACTCTCTGGGTCTATGAGTCTAATTTTTTTAGGTGTCACATAAGTGAGATCATACAGCATTTGTTCTTTTGTGTCTGGCTTATTTCATTCAGCATAATGTCCTCCCTGTCCATCTACGTTGTCACAAGTAGCAGGAATCCTTTCTTCTTCATGGCTGAATAATATTCCATTTTATGTATATATCGCATCTTTTTTATCCCTTTATCCATCAGCAGACATTTAGGTGTTTCCTATCTTGGCTATAGTGGAGAATGACTCAATAAACGTGGGAGGTACACGTATCTCTTCAAGAAAGTTATTTCATTTCCTCTGGATAAATACCCAGAAGTTGGATTATTGGAGCATAAGGCAGTTCTAGTCTTCACCTTTTTTTTTTTTTTAAGATTTTGTTTATTTATTTGACAGACAGAGATCCCAAGTAGGCAGAGAGGCAGGCAGAGAGAGAGGGAGAAGCAGTCTCCCTGCTGAGCAGAGAGCCCGATGCAGGGCTCAATTCCAGGACCCTGGGATCATGACCTGAGTTGAAGGCAGAGGCTTCAACCCACTCAGCCACCCAGGCGCCCCTAGTCTTCACTTTTTGAGGACCCTCCATATTGTGTTCCACGGTGGCTGCACCAGGTTGCATTCCCACCCACAGTGCACAGGGGTTCCTTCCTCAGAGTGCTTCTTTGAATGAAACCTTTGCCTGTCAGACTTAAAACACATGCTTTCCACCAAAGAAGTCTATGTCACATTCCTCATATTTGAACACCTCTTAGAATATTGATCACATATTGCCTTGAATTTAGGTTTTTGCAAACATGTCTTTTCTTCCTGACTGGAGCAGATGTTTGTGTTGTCATGTTGTTGCAAGAGAAGAAAAGAAACCATCTGGATTTCACCTTTGTTCCCCGGCCCCTTGCACAGTAAATTTCTTGCTCAAATATTTATTGAATTAAGACACAATCTTTCAAAGAGAAAATTTTTCAAAAGAAAAGGATAAAGATGAATGTCTCTAACTGTTCATCTTCAGAACACCAAAAAGAAACCAAATAATAAGAAATCTTCCTTAGAAATGTGGCTACTTTAAAAAAAGAAAGAAAATTGGCTACATTGAAATAACAAAAAGAAGGCAATTATTTTTGGTAATAACAACAGCTTGCATTATTTGAATCCTGATTATGTGCCAGACACTAGACAAGCATTTAATTCTTATACCTGCTGGTGAAGGAGGCAGTATGATTCCCATCCTACGCAGGAGGACCCAGAGGGAGACAAGGGTTAGCCAGGAGAAGAGCCAGGATTTTAACACAAAAGCTCGCGTTCTTGAACACTGCACTCTCTCACCTTTGCTGCCACTGCCCTACTTAATATTCGCTCTCCAACAGGACCCAGTTTCCCCTCTGCTTCCCTCCAACAGAGGCCCCTTGCTCCAGTGACGTCTTTCTCAAATCTGTATTTTCATAATCCCTCAAATAATCTCCCCTCCTTAGAGGACAGAAGCCCTGAGCATCAATCGAGGAAAACCCATGCTATCCTTTTCTTCTGTGGGGTGATATGAATGACAGGGATTCAGAAGGGTGCTTTCTGCTTCCAGCCACAGTAACAATACCCGTACTACAATCGGTACTTCCTGGTGTAAGCAGCATGACCCCTAGTGGATACCAATGGTAAGTATCTAGAGCTGAGTACCAATACAAATACAATAGTGTGTTGTTAGTAGGCGGATGGAAAAATAACTCAACGTATTGTAATTACAGCTGTATTAATTAAGGATATAATTCCATATACTATACACTATATAATCTATATGCTAATAGTTTTTAATATAATGTTAAATATATTAATACGCTAATAAAATATTATATCCAGGAACCAATTCTAAAGCCGGTTTTTCTATTTTCTTTCATTTACCACGTTTGGCTTCCACACCTCTTAATTAAATTCTCTCAGTCTTTGACAACACATCTTCAACAAAGATAGCTTGCACTAGAGTGCTTTCAAGAAAGGATTAAAAATGGTGAGGTTGGGACATTTTCGGTTTGTCTGGATAAAATACTCTCATGAATCCATCATTTTAAAACATCCCAATTCACACTCAATGTTACTTGTAATTTCACTGATGTTTAATTTATTTTACTACATTATTACAGTTTAATTAAACAGCAGACAGGAGCTTCACTGGGATCGCTCCTTCTTTCCACCCAGCAATGTTTAGGTCTTGAACCTTGAAGCCAAACAACAAAAGGGTTAGTGGAAGGAAGCGTGTTGTACGTTCCATTTCAGTAACTGGGTCATATTCATTTCCTTTTTACTACTGACGGATGATCTATATTAGTCCCCCATCTCCCAACTTTCTTAAAAAAAAAAAAAAAGTAAAGAGTAATTCTTATTAACGGCAGTGGCACCTGCACTGGGGTGGGCAAATCCGGTCACCAGCCGGTCCCCCTGCTGTTTTACTCAGCTGGCAACATGCTCTCGACCCTGGCAGCTGCTCCTGCTTTGTTTTTCCTTCCAGGCAAATAGGAACTTCATGAATGTTTAGAAATTCTTTTTTTCTGAACCAAAACTTTGGTTTCAGAAAGTAACAATGAAATTCGCAACAGATGATAAACTTTTGTGTATGTATTTAATTCCGTAAGAAATACACGAATACAATCCTTAAAAAATTTAAACAATACAGAAATGTCTAAATCGTCAACACCCTTTTTCTCCCCT
Organism: Meles meles; assembly: GCF_922984935.1. Classification (NCBI taxonomy): domain Eukaryota; kingdom Metazoa; phylum Chordata; class Mammalia; order Carnivora; family Mustelidae; genus Meles; species Meles meles. The sequence continues at coordinate 50,359,685 of NC_060077.1, forward strand.
TCCCCACCCATCTCACTTTCCTCCTCACCAAAGCCTGGAGAAATTAGGGGCATCCTCTCACAAAATTAAGTATAAAACGGGACAGCTTTATTAAAAACAACTACTTCAGATCGCTGGAAAACAACCAAAGACAAAAAACTCAGGACATTTGTTATGTTTCCTTCTAATTCTTCATTATATACACAAATAAATGGTTTGGGTTTGCTTCATTTTACAAAAATGAGACCATCCTAAATGTGTTGCCCTGAAATTCTTTTTTTTCCCATTATGTACTGACAAGACTTCTGTGTTGGAACCCATAGACCTCTGCTGACCTTTTTAAATTGTTTCACGGCACTGAACAATTGGATGTATACCATTTACTGGGTCATTTCCCTATTGATTTAAGGTTGTTTTTAACATTTTCTTATTACAAACAATTCTTTAATGAACACTGTGAACTATCTCAGTGAACATATGCAAGAATTTCTGTTGGCTCGCTACCTAAAAGTGAAACTCCTGGGTCAAAAATTGGGCTAATGTTAAATTTTGGAAGAGAGTGACAAATTCTGTCAAAAAGGCAAGAATATTTCAAAAATTGTCAAATCTTTGAGAAACAATCTTAAATGCTAGCACTTAAAATTGCCCAGTCAAGGGGCGCCTGGGTGGCTCAGTGGGTTAAAGCCTCTGCTCAGGTCATGATCCCAAGGTCCTGGGATCGAGCCCCACATCGGGCTCTCTGCTCCGTGGGGAGCCTGCTTCCTCCTCTCTCTCTGCCTGCCTAGTTGTGATTTCTCTCTGTCAGATAAATAAAATAGTAAAAAAAAAAAAATTGCCCAATCAAAAACACCTGTGTATTTTGGTACAGTACTGAGGCTTAAGGAATTGATCTGACTGGTCCAGGGTCATGCATTCAAACTCCAGTCCAGGCTTTTTGGTTTCCCAGCCCAGTACATTCTTTACTACAACAGATCTTCTGGGGCAAAAATTAGACTTGAATTTTGGAGTAATTCTTTCCAGCAAAATGAAGATGTTTTACAAATAATTGAAACCATGTTTTCCTCCTTTGGATTTTTCAGTAGTATTGAGAACAGTTAGGATTTACTTTACAAATCAGGCATTCAGAGTGGAAATAGAACTCTACAAAGCACTCGAACAAGTGGGTTCTATACTGTGGGCACCACTGCCAGAGACACACGTAAACAGAATCTGGTTTCCTTGAGTGATGTTAGCAAAGGAGTCTGCAGTCCTCTCTTCGGGTGCCCACTGTCTCATGAAAAATTTTCCAGCTGCCATACCAACCTACTACTCAGTCCACTGCTACACAACGAATCACCTCAGAGTTAGCCACAGAGACCATTTTTTTACACCCCCAATCGGAGGGTCAGAAATTTGGAAAGAGTATATCAAGGGTTGTTTTTTTGTTTTGTTTTTGTTTTTGTCTCTGCTCCACAGCGTCTGGGGCCTCTGCCCGCAAGACTTAGACTGGGGGTGGGGGTGGGGGGGACAGTGATTCCATGATTTAGCAGCAAAGCCAGAACCATCGAAAGGCATGCTCACTCGCACATTGGGAAGCAGATGCTGCCTGTCTCCTGTGACCCCAGCTGGGGTGTTGGCCAGAGTACCTACACACAGCCTCGCTAGATGGCCCCTATGCTTCTTCACGGCACGGAGACTGGGCTCCAGGAGCAATTGTCCCTAGTCTCATCTTCCAGTCATGGCGGTATGAGAAGATCAGGAGAGATCCTGGCACAGAAGTCAGTGTAAAACTGAACCACCTTATGAAAATAACCATTTCAAGTCACTGGAAAATGACCAAAGGTAGACAGAAACTTGAGAAGGGTTTACTCATGGAAACTCCACTACACTGGGCAAGTTTGATGACGCAGTGGCTGGCATTCCTGCCTCGCAACACCCCCCTCCCCGCCCCCAGCTCTGCTGCACATGCTGGAAGTGGTGGCCTGGGTTCAGGATGGGCAGGGAACCAGCTAGAACATGGCACTGTTAGAAGTGAGAGAAACCTAGAAAGGCAGAGAGAAAGTCTCCCCTCATCACTGGCTGGCTGCTAACACACACATGTTCAAGAAAACCCCAGAAAACCCAGCAAAACCTGTCAGCCCAGGGGATATGTACACAGACATAGGTGGTAGTGGGACCTTAGAGGCAATCTGGACACTCACTAATAGAGCAGATAAACACATTGTGGAGAATACATGGTCTAGAACACCATGAAGCAGATAGAAGCCACAGTCTAGAAGTACATATGTGCCACAGAATGGATAAATCTTAACATATTTGAAGGATAATAATAATAGTATCAAGTAACACTTACATGGAACTCACTAGGAGTCCCAGGAATCGGGGACTTTTCTAATGTACTTCTATATATTAACCCATTTCATTGTCACAACCCTAAAAGGCCAGCCATCAGCCAGGGTTCAAACAGAGACGTACAACCAACAGATGTAGCTGGTAAGAGATTTATTACAAGAAATTGACTTTCACAAATGTGAGGCTGGATAAGCAAGTCCAAAATCCACAGGCTGTCTGGAAGGGAAGATCATGGGAGATCCAAGATCATGGGAGGTCCAAGTTCACGAGCACAGACGGAAGTTCTCATCGACTGGCAGGTGGGAAGGACGGACCACAAGAGATTGGACCCCCTGGGCTGAAGCTTCATCCACAGGCAGAATTTCTTCTGTGAGAGTGTGGTAGGCAGAACTCTAAGAATGACCTTCACCCTTGTATAATCACTTCCCTTTTGAGGATGTGGGGAATCTGTGAATGGGAAGAGATATCTCTCCCATGACAATGGGACGTTATCATCATGAAGGGGAGATGATCTGGGTGGGCCTAGTCTAATTGCATTAAGACCTTTAGGTTTTCTCTGGCTGGTAGCAGACAAGGAAGTAAGAGATTTGGAGCCCAAGAGCAACTGCTGGCTTTGAATATGGGGGGGGGGGGGGGGGAGAGGGACACATGCCAAGGAATATGAGTGTCCTCTAGAAGCCGAGAAACGCTCTCGAGCGACAACCAGAAAGTGAAGCCCTCCACTTTATAGCCACACAGATTTGAATCTGAAGAGACAGCCCCCATGAGAGCCCAACCAGACAACACCTTGACTCTAGTCTTGTGAGGCGCGGAGCTGAGAACCCAGTCGAACCTGTACTTCTTACCTAAAGAACTGCCAGGTAATAAAGGGGTGCGTCTTAATGTTGTAATGTTGTGACCATTTGTTTGGCTGCCATAGGGACTGAGCTGCCCCCCAAAACTCCTATGTTGAAGCCCTAACCCCCAATGGCGTTTTTTTAGTGGCAATGTTTGGAGCACAAGCATAATTAAGGTTAAATGAGGTCATAAGGGTAGTACCCTGATTCAATAAGATTAATGTCCTTATAAGATAAACACTAGAGAGCAAGCGTGCTCCCTTCCCCCACTCTCTCTACACACACACATATATATGTATGTACATACATACGTACATACACATATAAATGGCAAGAGCAGACATCCTGGTCTTCAGTCTTTCATCACTAAATATGATGATGTTAGCTGTTAGTTTTTCATAGGTACTCTTTATCACACTGAGGAAGCTCCCTTTCATTGCCAGTTGTTGAGTCTTTTTATCATGAAAAGCTGTCGAATTCTGCCAAATTTTTCTGCAACTAATAAGATAACCATGTGGTTTTTTTCCCTTTCTTCTATTTATATAGTGTATTACATTAATTGATTTTTGGATGGTAAACTGATCTTCCTTTCCCAGAACTGATCCTACTTGGTCATTGTATATAATTCTTTTTTTTTATAAACCAGAATTTGGGTTGCTAGCATTTTAAGATTTTTTGTGTGCCTATATTCAGTAAAGATAAGAATTTTCTTTTTCTTATGATGTCTCTGTTTGGTTTTTATATCAGGGTTTACTGCTTGGAAATTTGGAGGAAGTTTCTGCCACAGTTCTACTTGCCATAGTTCACTACTTTCCATAGTTGTATTCAGATGATATATTTATTTCTCTAGCTGGTTTCAGTAGTGTATGTCTTTCCAGGAATATGTTTCATCTAAGTTACCTAATTTACTGACATACAGTTGTTCATAGTTTTCCTTTAAAATCCTTTTTTAGTCTTTAAAGTTGAAGTGATGTTTTTTTCTCTCATTCCAGATTTAATAATTTGAGTCTTCTCTCTTTTTCCTGGCCACTCTGGCTTTGCCAATTTTGTCGATCCCTAAGAACCAACCTTTGGTTTACACTGATTGTTCTCTATTGACTTTCTATTCCTGTTACATTTATCTCTGCTGTAAGTCTTTATTTTCCCCTTCTGCTACCTTTGGGTTAATTTGCTCTTCTTTTTATTCTCCTTCAGGTATAAACTTACGCTATTGATTTGAGGTCTTTTGTACTGTAGGCATTTCAGACTATAAATTTCCCTCGATGCACTGTTTTAGGTGCATCTCGTAAGGTTTGGTATTTTGTGTTTTCATTCCTCTCAAAGTATTTTCTAATTTCCATTTGTTGTTTAGAAGTGTGTTGTTCAAATTTCCACATATTTGTGAATTCCACAATTTTTTTTCTGTTATTGATTTCTAATTTCACTCCACTGAGTTTAGGAAACATGTTCTCTCTGATTGATTCCTTCTAAATTTGTTGTAATTTGTCTCAAGGCCTCGCATATAGTCTACCTTAAAAATTATTCATGTGCACTTGAGAAAAATGTGCATCCTGCTGTTGGTGGGCAGAGTCCTCTACAGATGTCCAGTGGGGAGCTGGCTTCCGGGGTTATTCCAGGCTTCCATTTCATTACTCATTTCTGCTTGCCATTCTGCCCACTACTAGAAGTGGGGAACTGAAGTCTCCAATTATTATTGTTGAACTACCAGTTCTCCCTTTGCTTCTGTCAGGTTTTGCTTTACATATTTGTGTATATATAAACATACATGCAAATATAGATATAGATATAAACATAAATATAGATATAGGCACTTACATATACTACAAGGTATATATCTTGTTTGCTAAGACCTTGTCATCATACCTTCCATTACTTCTTTAAGTAACATTTCCTTGCATTCTTTAGACATATTTACAGTAGTTGATTCGAAGTCATTGCTAAGTCCAACATCTGGGTCCTCTCAAAGGCTATTTCTGTTGTCTGCCCTTTTTCCTTCATACAGTCACATTTGCCTGTTTCTCTGTACATTTCATGATTTTTTTATTGAAAACTGGACGTTTTGGACAACAGACTGCAGCAACTCTGCATATTGACTTCCCAGCACCACCTCTCCGGGTCTTATCTTGTTTTTGTTGTTGTTTATGTGTTTATTTGTTTAGCAACTTGACCGGACTGTTTCTGTGAGTTTATCCTCCCAACTGTGCAGAGCCTCTGATGTCACTTCTCCGCAGGCACACTGTTGGAGACACTGACAGTCACCCTGAAGCGACAACTGGTTTATCAGCACTCTCTTTGTGTCATTCCTTGGTCTCTTTTTTAGCTCCCTGTTCATCTGCCTCTACTGCTCACACTCAGCTGTTAGCCTTCACAAACTGCCGGCTAAGGTCTGTATTGTTCTCAGCAACGTCCGTTGCCACAGATTGTTCCACAATCCAATCCAATTAAATCAGACCTCTTTGCAGAGACAGTCTTTGAGCCCAGTCTGAAGACTGTTCCAGTCCCAGAAGAGCTCTTTGTAGCTGTCCTTTTCTCTAAATCTTTCCATTATACTTCTGGCTGTCCTTCAGTTTAGCTTGTTGCTGTCATGGAGATAACAACCTCCTCAGAATTGTTTACTACCAAATTTCCATTGCTTTTGATAGCACCCTTTACTACATACTATTTACTTCACCACACTCTATTTACTTCACCACACTCTATTCACTTTACCACACTCGATTCACTTTACCACACTCTATTAACTTTACCATACTCTATTCCAAATAAAACCAATACCCTTAGGAAGAACTATGGAGCTCTTTGTTCTTACAGCCTGCATGTCTTTCTGGGAAAACTTCTGTGCCACTGCTCTGGAGCTGAGGGCAGGGACAAGGCCCTGCTTCTCTTGGCATGACATCCTGTTCTGTGAGTGGGGCATTAGAGAACACTGACCCTGGTTTTCTTGATTTGCTTCTCTCCTGACCTAGAACCCTGACCTTACGAACAAAGGTTCCGGTATCCTACACTTGCCTGGGATAGAGATTCTGCAACCTGAAGCTAGGGGTGACCAATGAGAAATTTTGATAGCTTGCTCCTCCAAGGAAGAAATGATAGCCCTAGACTGAGAGATGGGACAAGCAGAAGCCCTTCTTGACCACACTCACCTGGAGTAGAGCTTCTATCACACTGAGCTGTGGGCAGAGAGATGGCCTGAGGCTCAAATGCCCCAGAATCCTTCTTACAGAGACTTAGTAGATTTCCTTAAATAAATATGTCCCCATATCCTATATGCCCTGAGGACAATTTCCAGAAACTTTAAATGGTTGTTTTTCACATTTTGCCCGAGTTAGAGTTGTGCAGCTGAGATCAGTGGAGTCTCTCACACTGCCATTTTAGAAGTGCTCCTTCTGTATTTCTTCAAACAGATGAGATTTGCCTCAGGCCAAGGGACCCTAGAGGAGAAACTGCCAAACCAGGTTGGAAGCCACCAGGACTGACCTGCGGAACTGTGAAGACAAGAACTTCTCACCAAGCCTCACACATGCCCATGGAGCTGTGTCGACCCGCAAGAGGGAGCATTTTCCTCATGCGTACAGGCAGAGGGCCATCTTTTTCTAATTTCCACAAAGGCAGCCACGTCCTCACACAGCCCCAGGAGCTGCAGAGACTTCAGCTGACGGGTTATGTAGGATGAGTCAACCATCCAGACAGTAGTTCCCAATTTTGACTGTTCATTAGGATCACTTGGGGAGCTGTTGAAAAACACCAACTCGAGGGTCCCACCTAGATTGATTAAATCAGACTCTCTTAGGATGGGGCCCAGCTATCAGTATTTTTAACAGCCCCTCAGGGCTATTCGAATTTACAGTCGGGACTGAGAACCACTGATCTAGAGCCTGGAGCCAGGGGAATGGAATTCTTTGTACCCAAACACCTCCAAAGGAGGTAAGCAGATGACGGGGTTCCAGTGCTGGCAGCTATAAAATGCTCCGAGTAAATAGTGAGCAAGACTGGCAGAACAAAGTCAGATTACGGGACCTAATTTCTGTCCTGAAAGAAATGGCTGAAGTTGTCCGAAACTTACAAATAACAGAGAATAAGAAAATAACAGAGAAAAAGAGCCAGTGACACTGTGAACATAATTTCCATGCTCCCAACTATCACTCCTAAATGACAGAGCTCAAGCCAGGCTCAGTGTGTCCCCCTGTGTCATGGTGACACCTATAGGGGCAGGCTGTGCCCACTTCTTCGGCTACACTCTACTTTGTACTATTCTTGGCATGACAGGATCAGGTGCTGCCTTTACAGAGGTATTCATTCCCAGATGCCAGAGAATACAGTGCCTTCGTCTCAAGGACAGGCTGCTTTGCTGTGCAAAAGGGACTCTACTTAGTTTCCAGAATGTTCTGCAAAAAACACTCATTATGGCATAAAAATAAATCACTAAAAAAAAAAAATTGGGTAATCTCACAAAACAAACTGGGGGTTGCTGGGGGGAGGTGGGATTGGGAGAGGGGGAGGGGGCTATGGACATTGGGGAGGGGAAGCGAACCATAAGAGACTATGGACTCTGAAAAACAACCTGAGGGTTTTGAAGGGTCAGGGGTGGGAGGTTGGGGGAACAGGTGGTAGGTAATAGGGAGGGCACGTTTTCCATGGAGCACTGGGTGTTGTGCAAAAACAATGAATACTGTTATGCTGAAAAAAATAAATAAAATGGGGGAAAAAAAAGTAAAAAAAAAAAATTGGTGATGAGAAAATTTATCAACTATTGGAATTCTCTCAGTCATTTTTGAGTCCTTCTAATCTCGGGTATTCAGACTCGTAGGCAGTCCTTGCTCTGCTCCGCAAGTGTTTCGCTCCCTTCCTTCCTTCTTTCAGAAACCTCCGACTCCCCCAAAAAGAACCCTAGGACAGTAAAACTGGACGGCTTCCTGGAGGAGATCTTCTAAACACGGGAGGGCATATATATATGGCTTATGTGACCCATTCCCCTATCCTTGATGGCCTCAAACATCAAGGACCGAGTCACAGTGCTTTCTAGCTGTTGACTTTGACAAGTTACTGCATCTCTCCGAGTCCTGTCATGTAATGGGGCAGCTGCTACCTGGCTGGCTTATTGGAATAAATAATCTCGGTGATGCACCCCAAAGTGTGCATGGCAGGCCTACATCGGGTGCTCGCACTGTCCTTGCTCCCCGCCTCAGTTTGCTCACGCGGGCACACATAAGATGCGCATGCACATCTGTGAGTACACCCCCAAGCACGTGCACTCACACAGGCACACACACTCCCTCCCAGAAGAGGAAAATGAATAAGGTCTTGAGAAAGAAATGACTCACTAGTTAGTTAGTTACTAGAATTCAATGAGGGGGACTCGATTAATGAAACATAACAAGCTCAACGCAGGATAAATGACCTTTAAGAGTTACCTGGATTGGTCTAATGAAAAATACGCCCTTCCAATGAGCCTGCATCATTTTAAAAGTCCTGGCGAACCCCCGCACAACTGCCCGCTCAGAGAAGCACACCAGAGGCCACAGTGTGGGGAGAGCCTGGGACCGTGCAGACCTTGCTTATACAGTACAGAAAAAAGCACTGCGTTCCTGGGCCTGGCAGTGAAGCTTCCTGGAAGGAATATGGTAGTCTTCAAACGATTAAAAAAGACATTTTTCTCGGCGGCCTAAGTCGGGCCTCCTCTCTTATCTTTCAGTGCCTGGCACAGAAGGAAGTGCCCCCAGGAATTCTAAAGTCATCAGGAGACCCATACAGATCTTGAACTCTTGAACAGCCTTCCCCCTCTCGTCCCTGGGCTTACCCCCTGCATTTTTCCATCTCCCCAGCCCTCCTGTTTTCTACATTTTTTAAAACTTCTTTATATTTATTCTAGCTGTAGCCTGCCATAGAATAAAAGAATGGGGGAAATCTCATTAAAATTATATCAAAAAGAAAAAGATGGAGTAGAGCCTGAAATTCCTGCAATCTACACACAATAACCTAATCAACCAGAACACACAGGTTAAATGGAGTCTGCCCCACGGTGCGCGCGCATGATTAAACCCCCTCCCAGGGAACCAGGGAACCGCTACCTTCAGGATGCCGGGTGGTAAGCCATATGAAAATGCAGCCATGAAAATACCTCACATTTTAGAGCACTTGTAACCTTCCCACTCACTTTCACAACTATTTATCTTACTGACTTCAGCACAAGGGCCCCGGGAGGCAAGAAAAGCTATTTCTATTATCCCGTTTTGATAGTTAAGGCAAAGGAGGCCGCAAGGTTTCTCTGAGGTCACCTAGTTAGCGAAGGGAGACACCGGGCTGAGAGTTCAGTCTTGGCTAAAATGGACCAGGGTCGAAAAGACAGCAGGTGACTGACCTAGAGATGGGACCGGCACCCTCCTCTCTGGCAGCTTCTTGGGTTTTTTTTGTTTTGTTTTTTTGGGTTTTTGTTGTTGTTGTTGTTTTTAATTTATTTATTTGAGAGAGGGACAGAGAGAGAGAGCATGAGAGGGGAGAAGGTCAGAGGGAGTAGCAGACTCCCCGTGGAGCTGGAGCCCAATGTGGGACTCGATCTGGAGACTCTGGGATCATGACCTGAGCCGAAGGCAATTGCTTAACCAACTGAGCCACCCAGGTGCCCCCCACAGCTTCTTGTTTTAATGCGACACAAGCCCGGGTAAGTCGAGAACTTCCCTGGTGTTAGGCCCAAAACTGAAAGCCAGGGTCCTTAAATCCATCTTCACCTGGAAACACAGGGGTAGCAGGAAGATCAGAAGACCGCACGTGCAGGGCCACCATGTGCACACGGAATGAATAAGCGTCTTACTAAATTTGCACTGATTTCTCTCAAAACTGACTCCTACTAGTTTTGGTCAGGGCATAATTTCTCAATCAAAGAACATTAAAAGTAGAATGAGGGGTGGAGGCGGTGGAAGGAAGGGCAACGGGGAGGTTTGGAAAAAAAATTTTTAGCACTGAAAAGAGGCCCCAGATTCTAAAAGGTTTGAAATCACCATTTATGACTATTTCTTTGCTGACCCTCCATTCAAAATGCACCAGTCTTGATTTCCATTCCTTCAGGGGCCTGATCTCTGCTTTAAAATGATAGTAAGCTAATATGATAATATAATACGTATTAATAATTTAATGCTTACCCATCCTAGGAAATATATGTGCATTTTAAAATGGGCCTTTTAGACAACACGCAGTAATCCAAAGCAAACTTTCCAAGCCACCGTTCTTTAGCTCTGACCCCTCCCCTGAGTTCTAGACCTGCAAATTCTCAGCTTACTAAACATCTCCACTTGAAGCTCCCAGAGGCATCGAAACTCGATATGTCCAAAATTGATCCTGCACTTCTATTCTTTATCTCAGTCAGTGACAACAGTAACCACCCATTTATCAAAGCCAGATAGCTGGGAGCTATTCTAGGCTCCCTCCCTCCCACCCCCAGCCAATAACTGGGTGAATGCCTGTAACTCAGCACTTCCCAAACTGTCTTCTCCAAATGATCAAGTTAGTTTAGAAAACCTTGATCCCCTGATCAAGTTAGTTTAGAAAACATCATCAGGCAAAACTAAGTCTTTACCATAGGACTTAACAGAGTATTTCTAATATGTTGCCTTGCATAACAGATATCTAAGAGGAAAACATACCACCCAGTGTTGCCCAAACTCATTTGCCCAAGGAACCCTTATCTTCTTTGCAGGGTATCCTGCAGATCTATGTAGTATAGAACATGCCTAGAGGAACGGCATAAGGTATATTTGAAATGTGCTTCACTATCACACCATCTCGTGCAATGTAGATGAATCGTGTAACACCAGTGTACATAAAAAATAAAATTAAAAAAAAGAAACATATTACTTGATTTGAAAGCCGGAAATGTGAAAGAAAATACGTCTTTCCAAATATTTATTGGGACATCCTGGTGAAAATATCACTGATTTGGGGAGGGGGGCACTTCTTTGTGAAATGTGTTTAAGTGTAAGAATGGAAGAAAGTTCAAAGGGATGAATGCCCAACAAATGGCTAACAGCAGTTAGCTTCGGGATGTGTTGTTACAGGGGGAGAAGGGAAGGCTGTCCAGGCTTATTCTCTGCATGTCTACATCGTTTGACTTTGTTAGAGCGAGCATATGTTACTTTTGTAATTTGTTTTCCTGAAAAATCAATACAGAAAAAATAAATAAATAAATAAAATGCCTAGTACACTAAGTGCTATTTTTAAAAATCAATCCAAAAGAATAAAAATGCAAGAAGAGCCAAAAGCCAGAAATGATAAAATCTAAAAATTTTATTTACAACTAAAAGACCATATGTCGGGCAACAGAAAAAAATCTGAAAGTAGTAATCATCAAAAGGTTAAAACACAAAAAATACACAGAGGAAAATGTTCCCAATATACACGAAAGAAGCTAATATTTTAATGTATAAAGCACCCTTGCAAATCACGGAGAAAAAGCTGGTTAGTTGACCCCAAGAATGATAAGCCCCAATTTCTGAAACTTCACTTTAATTAAAATTAAAGTTAAAATCAGAGGTCACAAGCTTTAATAATATGAATACTGAAAGAATATTGAGAAAACACATCACTGAGCAAGACATGAACATTTTATTATAAAGATAAGGAAGAGACTGCAGGATATTTAAAATTCAGATACTTATATTTAAAACTCAGATACTTATATTTAAGACTCAGGTACTTACATTTAAAACTCAGATAAAAATAAGGAAGAAACTGCAGGGTATTTAAAATTCAGATACTTATATTTAAAACTCAAATAAAGACAAGGAAAAAAACTGCAGGATATTTAAAACTCAAAGAAATTAAGAATATAAATACTACCCAGGTTGGAGTGAAAATTCTTTCTTATCATCTTTATACTTAATCAGTGTCCTGTCATTATAAAACTGAACCCTGGATCGGTCATTTGCAAGAAGCTCTCCTATGAGGTTCTAGTTTATAAATAATGTTTTATTGTCACATAACCTTTCCTTTTGAGATTAAGTATGCTTATTTGTCTGTTATAGGAAACCTTATTCATTATTCATTTGTTATATGAAAATGAATTTAAATTAATTCAACAATGTAATATTTCACCCAGTAATTTTCACTTTGACATTATTTTAAAAATTTCAAATACAGAAGAAGGAGAAGAAGAGGAAGGAGAGGAAGGGGTGGAGGAAGAAGAAAGAGACGGCAGGAGGGACAGAGAGAAGAAAGAAGAGAATGAAAAGAGGAAAAAGAAAAAGGAAAGTTTGCTCTAATTTTCCTAGTGTTAAACCACCTCTTTTCCTTCCTGCATGAAAATTACAATTACAATGCAAGTAAAATAAAATGGTGTTAACAGTCAAAACAATGCAGAATTTCCACTTCTTCCTGAACAAGCTTTAATAGGAAAATTGGCAAAGAACATTGTTATGTCAAGATTTCTCTTGGTGGAAAGCTACAAAACACCTAACACCGTCTAAGCAATAAATACATTTAATTACTTCATATGATAAGAAGTCCGTGATAGGAAATTCTAGAGATTGTTTTAGCCTCTCACTGACCTCAACTTGCTAAGTCCTTATTTCTATGATTCTCTTGCAAAAATTGCCTCTTTGAAAAGAAAATCCTAAGCAACTGAAAGGCTTTTTCGGCTGGGATGCCCCCTAAAGGTGGAATCATATCCTCAGGGCCCACATGTATTATAGTGCTTGTCATAAAACTTGTGATTCACGATGGGCTTCCCAGCAGGCAGAGAGGGGCACCCATCTGATTTCTAGCTCCAAACAAGTGCCTGGTACTCCTGGAGGCCCTCAATAATTGTTTTTTTGGATGAACGCATAACAGAGACTCGCTCCTAAGCGAGAGGAAAGAGTCAGGGGAAGTCCATGCACTTTTCAACATCCCTTTGATGCTGCTTAGAGCCTTGCAATTAAGTGGGACAGAACAAAGGGGAACTATTCTATCTAAAAATAAGTGAACTCCACAGGACACCGGGATGGCTCAGTTGGTTAAGCGTCTACCTTCAGCTCAGGTCATGACCCCAGAGTCCTGGGATGGAGTCCCACATCAGGCTTCTTGCTCAGCAGGGAGCCTGCTCCTAGGCCCCAGGCCCTTGCAGCAGAATGTGTGCTTCTGCCTGTGTTGTGTGTAGGCCTGGCTCTGGGGAAGAGAGATTCTACCTCCTTCCCCTAAGCCTGGGAACAATCCCTTGGGGCTTACCAGTTGTCCCCACTGGTCTGAACTGTCAGGAACTAATTGAGCTAGAGTCACTAAGTTCACTTCTCCCTCCCTTTCTAGAAGATTCTCCCAAGAAGAAATGACTTATCTTGTCTCTGGATCCAAATAAAGTTCCCTCCTTCTGCTTTCTACTGGCTGTAACTCCTACTTTCCTTCTTGTCCCCACGACCTTTTCTGGGTCTGTCCCTGAGGCATGAAGCTAACTACCTCTTTAAAACTTGGTTTCTTCATCACAGTTCACCCTCTGTCTTCAAACTCCATCCACAGTTACTTCCAAGAATACACCTCATCTCTGCCCACTAGTTCCCCACCTGGACCATGGCCTTTTCCTCTAAATTGTTGTCCTCTAGCTTGAGGGATTATAATCAGTCTCCCATACACTCTTCTGGAAGCTTTAAAATCCTAGATCTGGCCCTATTCAAGGCAGGTACAAATCATGGGTTTACAACTCTTTATCTTCATAAACTCTTTCTTTTTATATCAACTCACATAATTTCTATATTGATAGCACATTCTTCCAGAAGTGGTAGAAACAGCCCCACTCATTTTGAAAACTACCCTCTTTCCCCAGAGCTGTGTTTCAATGCTGAGAAGGCCTCAGACAGTACTAACATGTTGAGTCCTCAGTGGGAGCCATGAAATGTTTGTTCTTTCATTGTTTGTTGTCCCCTTGGGCCCTTGGCTCTCTCTACAGCTGCCATAGTGGTAGGGCATAGGAATCCTTTGCTCTCAGGGTGTCATCCTGTGGCTCAGGGATCTACAGGGCTGTTCACAGTCTCTGAGGGCTGGCAGTCCTGCCACCTTCCCCGTATCACCCGGGAAGCAGGACACTGAGCACTTACTCCAGCGCCCACCAGCAACTCTCTCCCATCCCTCTCCCAAGCCCTCCCTTCCACTCCCTGGGCCAAAGCAATCCTCCCATAGTTCAAGAGAAAGCCCTCTCTCCTCAAACCCTATTTTATCAAACTCAGCCTGCATCCCAAATCTTCTCAGTTATACCCAGGGCTTGGATTTTTAGAAATGAAAGCCACTTCCTCTTTCTCTTTGACGCCTCATCACAGTCATATCCCTCCCTTGAGGCAATGGCTTACTTCACTGGGTGGAGCAGTAAAGGGAAAGGGGAGAATCACAGCAAGAGAGGAAGAAAAAGAAAAACTTTGGTTAATATTTTAAAACCCCATCACATTTTCCTCTGCTATTACCTGATCTGGAACCGTCTTGTTCTTAAGTCTCAGAAGACATTAGTGATTGAAAGATGCCTTCCCTGCAGGCTAATTTCCTATGTTCTCTGATCACGAGCCTTGCTCCCTGCTTATCTCCAGCCTGGAAGTATGTTTTACACTATCACTGATAAGCCTGGACCCATCTTTCTAGCAACCACTTCTGTCTCCATTACTCCACGTAGGCATTCTTCTGCCCATGGCTCCTGAACCACTTCTCTTTTCATTAGGTGTTTCATCAGAAAGGGAAGAAAGAAGTGGGGTAGCTGAAAATGACTGCCTTTGTTCGCTGATTTCTTTGTTTTGTGCCGGAAAGCATTTCTGCATCTCAGATGGTATGTTCAAGCACAGTCAAGGGAAACCCCTCCTGTCAATTCCGATTCCACTCCATTTACCAGCATACACAGTTGAATGAGCTGTTTAAGTGGGGTTGTTATGAAATGAAATGAATTTGAATTTGCATTACATATTCTTTCAATTATTTATGGGTTGGGGTAACCCATATGAGTGACTTTTCCCCTCTACCCTCCTGAATCATCAAGAGAAAGCAGAGAGAAAAGTAACTCAGCACTTTTTTGCAAAGCCTGATGGTGATTACTGCTTACTGTGCTGAACAGACCTTCGTAGCCTGGCTTCTTACCGCAGCCCTTCAGACCTTCGAAGATCTTGAGGTCTAGGGCCACCACTCTGCGGAGCTAGAGAAGACCAAGTGTGGCTTGTGAAGCCCCACCAGGTATCAAGTGTTCTACCCTCCTGAAATCCCCAATATTAAAGTTGCTACTTCCAGAAAAACTCTTAATTATTCACTATATGAGTGATTTTGCAGGGGACGGGGCATGGCCCCTTAAAGGTCACTGGTAGAATGTTATGTTTGTGGCCCACATGCCCCAGGGAGTCTCCTCTAATTTCATCCCATTATCACCTTAGCTAACCACCGCCTGGGAAGGCTCAGAGACTCTGGCCCCATTGTAGGGGGAGATTTGTAAATAACTTCAGGACTATACTCCGGTTCCTTCTATTGATAAAAGGGTGGGGCTGACTATCCATTTTTCAGCCACCTATCAAGTTCATGCACAGACTCCCAAGAATGTACAGAAAAGGCTCTTACTTTAGAAAATGAACAAAATGTCTCCTCAGTTGAACCTTGAAGGCCGAGCACAGGGGATTGAGGCATTTGACCCCTCCTTCTAGGGCTAAAGCCAATCACCAAATCCATATTCTTAAGCCCGCCCTCTCCTGATTTAGTCCATTTCCACAACATTTGTTTCCGTCAAAGTCTACGCTGTCATTTTGGTGATTTTTGTCGGTTTGGTTTTTGTTTTTTTTTTAAATAAAGAAGGTCTATATTGGAAAATGGAGGTGGGATATTATTAAAAAGCATGTACAAATTTATAAAACTAATATGGTAACTAAAAGTAGATTACAGAATAAAAGCCTAGAAAAAAAATTTTTAAAAACAAAATTCAAAAAGTAACTTTTAGAGATCTGATTCAACAATTCATTAATTGGGCAGCACTGCATCGAGCAGATAGAAAAGAGCTCCGATGACCTATACAAAATGGAAGACTTCTACAGGCAGAAGGGAGCAGGAAAAGGAAATTATGGCGAAATTAAGCAAAAAGTGGTTTGGCTATGGCCAGGTCACCTTCCTTTAGGGCACAGAGGTATAGAAGGATGGAGGGTCTATCAGACAGATTACCTCACTAGTGTTGATCAGGTAGTTCCTGATTAACTGGTTAAAGATTCTATTCCTGGGAGAGGTTAAAATTATAATTAAGGATTAATTCTTGGTTTGGTGACATGGGGCTTAGCATAAGTGACTCCATTTTGGATCTGTTGTCTTATTTTTAACAAAATGAACATAAACAAAATTAAAGGGGAACCTTTGGAGGTCCTTTAATTACATGGTAATTGGGAGTCAAAGCAGAATCTATTTAGAATCCACAAAGCCTATTAGGAGTCCTAAGAGCCAATAGCAAGTCAACCAAAATTAGGAAAAGAAATCAGACTTTAATTGTAAACAGAAGACTAATCATTAGCTGGTCCCTTTCCCTAGAGTAAGTCATGGATAGCTGCCTGACATTTTACATTTTACTTTAAGTAAAAAAAAAAAAATTACACAAGTGGCCTCCTCATTAGCAGGTTTTTCTGTGTTAGTGGCCATCAGAAATGTAGCTAAAGTCCAAGATTAAAAAACATCTTCCCAATTCCTCCATGACAGCTTACTCTCCAAACTGTCCTATATCCACTCCAGGTTCACAAATGCAGATAAAGACCCCCACTTTGCATATATGCTTGAGAGCTCACCTGTGGCTTTATGCCAAGTCACCCCCTGACATGCAGATCAATTACATGTGCATTGAAAATACAGTTAATCAACTCTTAGAAATGTGTCTCATTGCTAAGTAGCCAAGAACTCTGTTCAATAGCTGCCATGTTCATGAGATAGACATAAATAAGGTCAGCATAAGCCATAATTACACACATATCAATACAGGAGCAGATGATCCTGATTGCTTAACATCTTTTAATAACCATGCTTATAACCCAGTAATCAAATATGATTTTTTAATACTTAAATTAATCTGGCCATAATACCTTTAACTGTATTAGGATTCCATTAGCTTAACACATTAGAGCAACCGTTGTTGAGTTAGAAATGAAATTATGACAGATATGGTTGAATTGGCAGATTATGTTGAAAATCACCAGCTGCTAATATATGGAAATATTAAATAATATTTACTACCCCAATCTCTTAACACTATTTGGTTTCACTTTTAGATCCTAAAATTCCTTCATCAGATGTATATACCAATCTTCTCTGTGTAGGATCTAGGAACATTTCTATGGTTTACTTTTTTAACTTCAGTTTTAATTTCATTTAAATTCTTTCTTGTAAGGTTTGGGCAAAAGTTCATATCTCAAGAGCTTCACGTTACAAAGTATTAAGAAGATGGCATTAAGTCTTCCGTCCATTCAGTAAGCACCTGGTGATTATAAGGTACTGTGAGAGGCAGTGGGGAGGCTATAAAAAGGTATAAAGTGGCATAGGACTAGTGTAATAAAACAAGGCCAATGGAGCTCAAAGGAGGAGAGAAGGCTTCCAGAGAAAGGATCAGGAAAGACTTCATGGAGGAGACGACACAAGAATGACGCAGAGAAGAGTAAGGAAAGAGACTCTTGTGCAGGAGCAAGCAGACGCTCCATTCATTCATTTGTAACCTGTGCTGAAAAATGCCACGAGTGAAGACAGCAGGCAGATACACTCAAGCACGCTGCCTTGACTACCAGATGACTGACTCCGAGGAGACTGGCTAAGTTACGGGCAACCCAGTTCAGGGCTGTAGGAGAGATCCAGCTCTCGGGATACAGCAGATGACTCATCAAGTACCTGGAGGCCAGACCAGGGAGTCTGGGCTTCACCTCTGGGCAGCACCAAGTCATTGGATGTTACAACCAGGAAAGGAACATCAGCAGCAGGTTTCACTTGAGAGAAACTAGAGTCAAAGAAATAAGTCAGAGGCTGCAGGTGATGTTTCTGGACACCAAGACAAGTCAGAGCTACTTTTATTGACTTGGATGGCATGCAGAGATGGTATTCAAAGCCCCAGATTTGCAAGAGATGATCTAGAGGGGAAGATGGCATAGACTAGAGCAACAAGGAAATAAGATCAAAGGATACAAAATGGAAGCAGACGACAGTGGTCGGGGAAAAAAGAACTGGGGAGTGTGGTGTCTCAGGCGCCCAGAAAGCAGAGTTTCAGGAAACAAGGAGTGAACAACTCAGCTTATGCTACAGAGAGGTCTTATAAGATGGAAACTGAAAGGGAGCAATTAGGAGCCTCTGAATACCCAAATGCAAGCAGTTTGGTAGTTTTGTAGGGGTAGAAGCCAGAATATTGTGGATTTGGAAGAATGAATGAACGGGAGGAAGAGACAAAAACTAAACAGAATATCTGTTCTAGAAATAGGGCTATAACAAGCTCCAGCGAGGGATAGTGTCTTGGCCAAAGAAAGAATTATTTAAAATAGGAGAGATCTGGGAACATTTGAGCCAGAGAAAAGGAAAAATTAAAGATACAGAAAAAAAATGAATAAGCTGATACAGTAAGAAAGTAGAATCTAGGAAGTACGTCATAAGAAGAAATAAGGAGAGAACAAATGCCGTGGTTTTCCAGAGCCCCTAAAGCCCACCACCGTGGACTCAGGCACAACATAATATGTTGAGGGGGGAAAAAAAAAAGATGAAGGAAACAAAAATAAGAAATTCCAATCTGGGCCAGGAATATAAGAAACATAAGACAGTCTTCCATCATGTCAGGATGAGAAACCTCACCCAGAGTGACCTGAAGAACAATCTAGAAGGAGTTTTGCAACACACACTGACTGCCTCTACTACCAAAGCACTGCAGATGTTCCTGATAATAAAATGAGTTCTGAGATGCAAGTTATGCCCAGTTTTCAAAGACTGGTCCTTGTAGGTGCCTCTGGAAGAGAAGGAGGGGTTTCCTGGCTGTGGGTATGTGGAAGTTACAGGAAGAATGAGGAAGGGTGCATATATACTTAAAAAAGCAATAAAGGCTAGGCTGCCTCAGTCAACCTCCCCTTGGCCACACTGATATAATTCTTGATGACATTTTAATTAATTAAGTAGAGGAGAATGAGAATGAGCAAGTAAAATGTAGTACGTTATGCAAAAGACTTCCAGTAAATTCCTCAAAAAGTGCCCTCCAATATTTCACTGAGAGAGACGCAGATCTTTGAAATGAAGAAAGTTTACTGCTGAATTTCTAGGGCGAAGGCTTTGAGGAGAGCCTCCATCCCGAGGATATCTCCAGTTGCCATGACTTGTCAAAGCGTGTCTCCCCACAGACCACTGAGCAAGGTCATGTTGTAAAGGACCTAGGCTGAGGAGGCCTACAGAGAGAGCTGCGGGCTCTCCAAATTACCACAGGGCCTCTTGGCTTTGCCTGTTAGAAGGTTAATCCTAATTCCTGTAAATGAACCAGGTTTGAAAATAGGTGTTTAGGAACAGAAGCAGCCCCAACGCCACGGCTCACAGAGCAGCAGGGCACGGAGCATGTTCAGCCCACCGTTCAATGATAATAGGTTTACCAAGCGAAATAAATGCTAAATTGGGGATAGGGGAGAGCATTTTACCCTATTTGACCTCTTAGGAAAGTCACCCAGGGAGTCCTGAGGGGAGCAGAGCAGATAGGAGGGAACTACCAACATGCCCCCTGTCTGAATTGATGGTCCCTTGTTACGGAACAAACAACAAAAAAAGAAAATGTCACCAATTACTCTGAAAAGTATTTTCTTTGTTGTTATTTTACCCACTGAAGTGAGTCTGTGTATGTCTCCTGCTCAGTCTCTGCTTATTAGGACACAGGGCTGTGCAGGGGAAAGCCTCCAAATCTCTCCCGGCTCCCGTCCCTGAGGCCACCTCTGTCCTCACAGGCTAGAGATACCCAAGGACACACCCAGAAATCCTGATGACACTCCTTAAGGAGAGGCTGAGCAGGAAGGCTGTGGGTGGAGTAAACCATAATTTGGGAGCTTTGCAGTTCCACACTGCTTGGTGTTGTTTATTTTGCCAACCCCCAAATTCTGCTTTTAAAAAAATGTTTAAGTCGATCTGTCTATGGAAAAAGAAAATTATATGGATTATTAATTCTGTTTATGCCTTTTAGCATAAAGATCATTGGGTTTTCGGACCACTGGCTCTGCACCGCATACACACATCACATTTGAGCAGCCCGCATGCACTCCCTCGCAAACGGTAATGTCTCTTTGTGAATAGGAATTCTTGTAGTGGGTGTGTATATATCTATGCACTATGTACAGTTTTTGAGCCATTTTTGCCCTCCTGATTCCCATCACTTTCTAAAATAATATTTTCCTTACTTGCAAATGGAGTACATGTTTATTACAGAAAATTTAGAAAGGAAAGGAAAGCACAGGGAAGAAAATAAAAATCATTCATAAGCCCCAACCCAGAGATAAAAACTCATCATTTTGGTACATATACTTCTCATCTGGTAGTCTACACATAATTACACTTTTTGCCTCCAAACTAGTATTACTATATACTAGTTTATAGACAGCTTTTTTCACTTAATACGTCACACACATGTTTTTTTCTCTATCATTAAGTATTCTTTTAAGCATAATTTTTCCAAGTGACATAATGTGCCATACAATGCACACACCTAGTGATACTCAGCCATCCCCCACTGCTGGGTACTTAATTTGTTGCCAACATTTTGTTATCCTTAGCCATATTACGTTGAACATCCTTTTATCTTTGCTTAAATCCAGAATTATTTCCTTTGGGTAAAATCTTGTAAATTGAGTTGCTGAGTCATTGGGAGTAGGCAATTATTAAGACTTTCTATAGATTGTAAAATTGCTTTTCAGAAAGATTATACCAATTTTCATCCCTACCAGTAGCATATCAAAGGGCATCTTTCCCCATTTTCCAACACTAGTTTTCCCATTATTTTGATATTCTGTCTTTTTGAAATGGAACTTGTTGTGACCCTTGTCTTCAAGGCAGTGAACGAACAGAATGGTGTGATTAGAGTTAAACATATTCCAACCATGTCTTCTGGAAACCTGTCGGGCCACACCGGCCATCAGCACATTAAATCTGATCACTGAACCCTATTCTAATGTGGCTCCCACATCCTCACTTTCTATGTTTAATCTATTCTTTCTTCATCCACACAAAATGTTTCTGATCAGACATCTACATGCTCTTAAGTAAAAAGAAAGGCAATTTCAAACAGTTGGGGACAGAGATTCCAAATATGGTTCTATAAAATGTAATGAGGTTTTGAATTGTAAAACTCTCAGTTGAGGGGAGCGTTCTCAGCAATGACTGTGATGCTCACAGGAAGATCTAAAGAGTAAACAACTCAGATCCCTGAACGGACCTCAGAGGGATGAAAGCGGGGTAAAAGCTAGCAGGAGTGAACAGAACAGTATCAGAGTAAATATACTGTACCGATTCCAAGAGATAAGATTGATGAGATCCAGTGTAGCGCTAATATATCCCACCCACACAGTTATATAAATAGGAGTGTGGAAGAGTGCTTATGGAGCTGTGTGCCCTGAAAAAAAATTTTTTTATTTTAAAAAGGAAGAAGGAAGGAAGGAAGGGAGGGAGGAAGGAAGGAAGGAAGGAAAGAAGGAAAAAGGGGAAGGAGAGAGAAAGAGAGAAAGAAAGAAAATATAGCCTGTGTCAGGCCATGGCAGTGGGCTTGCTTTATGTAATGAACAAACTATCTCCCCAAAGAATTCTCCTGAAACAGGATCTGAGCCTGGGAGGGGAATATCAAATGGGATGTACTGAAAGTAATTTTTTTAACTAGCAATCCCAGTACCTATTAAGTTATGATCTACATCTAGTTTCTCGTTTAAAACAGTTTGGAGCTCAATAATTAGTATGAAAGGTAACTTCCAGAAATGTTTGACAGGAAAACCCATTATTTCTGTATGAGGCTGCCACCTGGCCTCCATGTCCACCGAAGTAGTAAATGAGTCCCAGAATGCTTAGGAAAAGCTGACACACTGAACTAATCTTTAATTTATTGATTTGCTACTTCACTGAAAAAAAGTAGTATATCAATAAATGGCGTTAGTTAAGAAGTTAAGGTCCAAAAAGAAACGGTGAGTGTTTGCTGGAATACATTGAGTATATCAACATTTGTAGAAAATAAAATCGGGAGCTTCTGGGAGAAAATTGATGTCTGGGAAGGACACGAGAGCGTCAAGCAATATAAACTTTAAGATCAACAAACTTGAAGATCTATTTTATAATGTCCTTCCTTTTTTTCCTGCCTTCCTATCTGTACAACAACAACAAAAAAGCAATAAGCTGGAAATTTTCAGATAAACTAATCTAAAAACAGTAAGTGAAATGAATAATTTAGAACTCTAGGATCCAGCAAAACATGACTTTGTAACTTATGACTTTATGCTAATGATCAATTAAAGAAATCTCTGTATGAAAATTAAAAATAGGGAATCCTAAAATGATAAAACTAAAAAGGAAAGTAAAAGAGAAAAGGCAATGATGTAAAATTAAAATAATCCTTAATTCTGAAGATGAAAATGGTCCCTGAACATAGTTAAATTACTTCTTGCTCTTGCAGGCTCATATTAGTCTTTCAGAAGAAGAAATTGTAAAATTTTCCTTCATACCAAGAGAAAATGTTGCTGAAATATATTTTGGAGTGCCTATGGTATGACATATTAATAATCTGGAGGTGTACAAACTGACTCCTTCTTAATAAACATGGGAAGTTGATTTTGAATAAAATTTTAAGTACATTGTATAAATACACATGAGGAATAATTGAGAAGTTGTGATTAGTCAAGAGCAGAGTGACCCAGGATGTCGGGTCCCAATACAGTTATTAAAATTTTTGTGTATTCTTTTCTAATATTTTTTATTTCAATTAATGTTTATTACATAGTTGGACATAAAATCATGTATCCTTTTTTCATTTAACAGCACATCGGAAGCATTTTAATGGGACTACATGACAGCTACCAAATAGTACCCCCAATGTGTCATGATTTGATTTGATTTTTTTTTTTTTTTTTTTTAGTTGAAGATTGGAGCAAGCCCTGTTGAAATCAGCAGAGCTGGTCCAGACAAGAAATTCCAGTGATCCATAAAATCATGAGCCAAAGAAATGGTTATTATTTCAAGCCACTTTGTTTTGGAGGGGTTCGTTATACAGCTTGAAAGCTAACGAATACAGACTTTTCCTGTATTTCTTTAGGCTACTTTCCCAGAAATGAATTCACTTGGTCAAAGGGCAAGCACACTGACTACTCACTGACTGATAAGCAGTTGGCCCTCTCGACATCCGGTAGTCCCAAGAATGAATTAGTTCTGCTGCTACCATCTGAGAAGTTTTGACACTCTTTGAAGACTCTTCTTCATGGAGCCAGAATGTGATCCTTAGGAAGTCAATGGGCTAATGGCGCCTGTATGGCTTAGTCAGCTAAGCATCTGACTCTTGATTTTGGCTCAGATCATGATCTCAAGCTTGTGAGATCAAGCCCCGCATCGGACTCCAGGATCAGCGGGGAGTTCGGGTAAGAGTCTCTCCCTCCGACCCTCCCCCTCCCCACTGATTCTGCTCACATGCAAGCTTTCTCTCTCCAAATCTCTAAAATAAATATACAAAATCTTTTTAAAAGGAAGAAGAAAATGTCAATGGGCTAAAGGAAAATGCTTTGCCAGGATTTCCTTAAGACCCACAATTTGAACCTCCAGCCCCAGTAAAGAGACACAGGTCCCAGGTCCCACCAGTAATGTGGAAAGTTCTCTGTCCTTGGGCATCCTTACTCTCAGGCCTAATGAGGTCCACTCCATGACAGAAGAGCCGCCTGTCTTTTATTTTTTTTTTCATTCATTCATTCAAAATATAATTGCTTAGAGTTTACTAGCTAATGAACCAGGCATTGGGAGGCAGAAAGAAAATGGTTCCTACCTTCCAGATACTTGGTCTTCAGGAGAAGAGGAGAAGTATCTAGCCACACAGATCCTGGCAGCAATCTCTGGCCTTTCTATTAAAATATATCCTGAAGCACACTTGTTAACAGCTACCCAGCTCCTGCCCTGATCCTAATTTCATTTCTCTTGACTTCGGTAGTAAAGTAGAAAGTGACTTGGACCAAAAATAATCTTTTTTTTTTTTTTTAAAGATTTTATTTATTTATTTGACAGGGAGATCGCAAGTAGGCAG
The DNA here is from genome assembly GCF_922984935.1 of Meles meles. Classification (NCBI taxonomy): domain Eukaryota; kingdom Metazoa; phylum Chordata; class Mammalia; order Carnivora; family Mustelidae; genus Meles; species Meles meles. The sequence goes on from NC_060077.1 coordinate 50,384,033, forward strand.
AGAGGCAGAGAGAGAGAGAGAGAGAGAGGAGGAAGCAGGCTCCCCGCCGAGCAGAGAGCCCCACGCGGGACTCGATCCCAGGACCCTGAGATCATGACCCGAGCCGAAGGCAGCGGCCCAACCCACTGAGCCACCCAGGTGCCATCACAAGTTGGCAGAGAGGCAGGCAGAGAGAGAGGGGAAGCAGGCTCCCCGCTGAGCAGAGATTCCCAATGCGGGGCTCTATCCCAGGATACTGAGATCATGACCTGAGCCGAAGGCAGAGGCTTAACCCACTGAGCCACCCAGGCACCCCCCAAAAGTAATTTTTATATTAAATACGTGTTGAAATGATAAGATCTTGGATACATTGAGTTAAATAAAATATATTATTAAAATTAATGTCACTTGCTTCTCTATCTTTTTAATGTTATTTTAAAAATTTTAATGCATGGCTCACATTTGTGGCTCACATCCTATTTCTACTGGACAATGCTGCTGCCCTAGATACTTTCAAAGCCTGGGTGAAAAGGATGTTGATTTAACTGAGTGGTAAAGAAATTAATTAAGTGAACTTAACTACAATCTGGGCAGAGGCAAAGAGTCACACCAAATAACAGGATTAGGTCAAGGTATGGATATGGAGTTCTCCACAGGACATTTGGAAACTTGGAAGATTAGCTAAGCCTTGGGTTGGTAACAGAATCATCACAGAGGCGTGTAACCCTCAAGCCCCATATCCCATCTCCTCCTTCTGACAACATCCTGGCCATGACTTGTCCACCCAATAATCAACCTCTACTCACCCACTAGAGGGAATCTTCTAACGGGTATGTATGTTTTCCAGATTGGGAAATTCATTCCCAAATCATGAGAATGAAATATAAATATGATAAAATAAATCTAGCCCACAGTATTCAAAACTTGATGTAATATTCAAGAGAAAGTTTTATCATTAGGACAATCAGTATATATGAAAGCATTTTTAAGAGAATTTGACATATAAGGAATCTGACAGGTTATTTTTTATGATTCTAACATAAAATATGCAAATAATTTCAGAACTGTTTTGAAAGGGATTATGAGAAAACATGGTAAATAATACAGGAACAATTCAGACAATTTTTTATGTTTGTCATTTGTTTTGCTATGTTTGCAAACTTAATGTAGATTTATAAGAGATTTTTAAGTGCATAGGAAATTTCTCCTTGATAGAGTCAATAATTTGCCCTTCCAGGCATCCAAAACTGTATAAAAGAAATAAAATCTATTAAATATGTTGGTACATGTTTAAATGTTTAAGGAATTTAAATTAGATTTGTAAATAGGACTACTATTTAAGGATTTCTGGTCTTTAAATTTGAGTAAATGAAATAACTGATCTAAGAAAAGCTGGAGTTATTTGCTCTTATTTTAATCACTTTTTATACAGAATACAAGATTTATAAGTTAAAATTAAAAGCTTAATAAACAGATTTAACTTTTTAAAAAATTTTGTACATTGTTTACCTCAAACTCAAGTGTTATAAATAGGTCTTTCTATGCACAAAAGCCCTACTCGGGACATGAAAAAAATCAAGCACAGCAGCAAGGGAAGGTATCCAAAATTCCTGGGGGAAAGCCAAGTCCATCCTTGGACTGAAATGATACTTGCTTCCTGGGTAATGTTTCCATTACAGAATTAGAAGGTAGCCTTAATATGAGGTAAAAGAACATTGTGATTAGATGTCACCTCAGACTCTCTATCTACCTCAGGAGGTCATGGCATCCCCATCCTTGGAAGTATTTGCCTGGTTATGCCTACAATACATGGCTGTGGGTTGTGTGCAAGCCCTCTGTGAGCAGCCCTTCAGCTGAGGAGGGCAGGGGTGCTGGAATGCTGGTACAGTGAAGCACTCCACCTTTGGCAGAGGTCTCAAATAGTGCCTTCACATCACCTTGAACCAGGAATAAAGACAGTGCAAACCAAGCAAGGGTTATCTTGCAGTCCTGACATTTCTATCTCATTATTGAAAGAACCAAAGTTGGGGTAATCACAGAAAGAGGATTAGTTCCTCATTCTGGTAGTCCCTAAAGTATCTTTTATACGTCCACAGTAACAACCACATCGAGACACTGGCCCAGATGTGCCTTGTACTTCGATATTCCATATTTTCCTTTCAGAGAGAAGCAGGAATAAGGTTGAAAACACAATGGGGGAGCCAAATCAGAGGGCCAGAAACTAAAACCAAAGGGCATTTAGTTTATTTAAAAGGCACTGATGGATTGGCCAAGACTTTAAACAGACAAGTAAATTTATAAAAATAAAAATAATTTAAGAAAAAACAAAACAAAAGCTACATTACAAGAAGGTAAGTAGTGAGTGGAGATGAGAAAGTAGAAACACAGGGGATAGACCATCCTCTTTTAAATGCTCAATAATGAGAGAAGGAGAAAGACCACAGGGTTCTGGGAGATAACGCAACACTGTACAGAAAACAAATTTTCAATGGCAAAATCCTAAAGCTAAATTCAAGTTCTCTAGCCAGGTAAGAACTATGTGAAAACCACCTGATTCTCTTGGGCTCTGTCTATTCATTTTGGAGCAAGCCCAACAAACCCACATAATAATCTACAGCATGTTAACTTCTGTTTGAAATCTCTCAGTGATTGTAAATTCTGGATCAATTGTTTCAGTTGAATTAAAGTCAAGTGGTTCTTTGTGTTACTGGAATTTTGTCAAAATTTTCATTGCTCATTCAAATTCCCATATTTGTGTTATTTAGAAGACTGTCGATTTATTTAGAAGATTTAAGGTATTTCACCTTAGAAATACAATTTTAATTTGTAACTTACAAAGTAAAAGTTTGTCTTCATCTTTAAAAAGGTAGAGAAAGGGGAAAGAGAGGAAGATGGGAAGAACAGAGAAAGGAGGGGCAACTCATTTATATATACATGAAGGTAAATAAAACTCCCTCTAGATTTGTTCATTTGAAGACTTGGTCATTAACCAAGACAGTACTCCAAGAAAATTTAAATTTACTGACATTGTTGATTGTCCCCACCAATCCCCAATCTCTAGGCCCTTTCCCTGAACTTATCTAGCTCATGGTCAGGATCAGGTTACAGCTAAACATCACTTTTCCATTACTGCCCTTTAAAATGGGTTGGCATAAGATGCCATATGAGATTTGCATAACCTTCTACATCCTTTATCACAGTCATTTATTTACTGCCTGTCTTCCCCACCAACCAACCAATAATCTAAGAGGTTAAGAACAATGACTGTCTTTGCATAGGGCCTAGCATAAAGTAGGTGTCCAATAATACTCAGTAAATGAATAAATACATAAAGCTCTGAAAAAAATGTGACCATTTTTCAGTGCTGGTTCTATCTCCTACTTCAGAGAGACTACAGCATTATTTTTTAATTCTTAGACTCAAAGATCATAGTACTTCAGAGTAATAGTGATATTTGAAGATGAACTGGTTCAAATGATTATTTTTTCTTATTTATTTCTTTATCTACTTATCGTTAGAGAAGGGGGAGAAGGAGAAAGAGAATCTTAAGCAGGCTCCAAGCCCAGCCCATAGCCAGATGTGGGGCCCAATCTCACCACCCTGAGATCATGACCTGAGCCAAAATCAAGAGTCAGACACTTAACCAACTGAGCCACTCACGTGCCCAACAAACACTTATTTTCAGGAACAGATTTTTTTTTCCAAAGCAGAAGCTTATAAAGGAACTAATTTCTAAGTCAGGTAAAGTAGAGCTTCTCTGATTGAAACATAAGTTGAGGAAACCAGAGCCCTGTCTATTCTCATTTTCCAGGAAACATACCACACACATCCAACACAGCACCAAAGAAAGTTGAGGCTTACTAGACGACAATCTGAAAACCATGAGACTGACTTAATAGCCACAATATATTAAAAGCACCTGGAAAGCAACAAGAAAAATTATAAGCTAACCAATGAATAAAAAAAAGTGTGCAAAGTTTATTGAAAGGAAATGTACTGGAAAAGATACACTCATGGCCAGTTAAGGTACGTAAAGATAATGAACATCTCTGCTAGTCAGGAAAAGGTAGGTTGAAACAACAGGAAAAAGACTTTACCTATAATACTAGTAAAATGTGAATATTTATATTATCAAGAAGGCAAAAAAGCACTGCTATGGAGGTGGAAATGGAGCAGCAATTCCAATTTAAAACTGTATTTGCCCTTTGACCCAGAAAAACCACTTTAAGGAATCGATTCTACAGAAATTCCAAGTATGTGCATAAACATAAACATCCTTGAATATATCTTTGTGCTTTTATTTTTAGGTGCAAATTTCAACCCTTGTTTGTATTTCTTGTTGCAAAAGTTAACCAAAAAATGCAGGCAAAAGGAAATATAAGCAAAAGACCAAGTTTAAAACAACATTTTCCTTATGGCCAATAAGTTCTAACTTAAAAATAAGGTATGTTTTTGCATTTAACCAATTATTTTCCTGGAATATTAAAATCTGTTTATTAATGGGCTCCTGGGTGGCTCAGTAGGGTAAGCATCTGACTCGGTTTTGGCTCAGGTCATGATCTCAAGTTTGTGAAATCAAGCTCAGCAGGGGTCTATTTCTCTCTTTCTTCCTCTTTCTCCCTTTCTTCCTCTGTCCTTGCCCCTGCTTGTATGCTCTACTTCTCTCTCTAAAATAAATAAATAAATCTTTCTTAAAAATCTATTTATTGAAACCTGTATCAGTTTACTTCTCCCAAAAACAACATGTCATGGTATTTGTCAGGTGCATAAGCACTTATTTAAAAGAAAAACTTAGACCTCACAAATGTTCTACTGATTTGATATAAAATCGGGGCACCTGGGTGGTTCAGATGGTTAAGCATCTACCTTCACTCAGGTCATGATCTCAGGGTCCTGAGATTGAGCCCCATGTCCGGCTCCTGGCTCAGCAGGAAGTTTGCTTCTCCTTCTCCCTCTGCCTCTTCCTGTCATGGCTGCTCTGTCTCTCTGTATTTCTCTGCCTCAAATGAATAAATAAAATCTTTAAAAAGTGTATATGATATAGAATCTTCCAAGCAAGTCACATAAATGTGTTTTAAAATGGCTCTTCAGGGGTGCCTGGGTGGCACAGACAGTTAAGTGTCCAACTCTTGATTTCAGCTCAGGTCGTAATGGTTTTGGCTCAGGTTGTGATCTCAGGGTTGTGGGATCGAACACCCACTGGGGCTCCACAATCAGTGCAGAGTCTACTTAAAATCCTCTGTCCCTCCTCTTTGCCCTTCCCCACCGCACACACATGCACTCACTCTCTCTCTCTCCCTCTCACAAATAAATAAATATTTTTATAAAAACAGTTCATTACACCAGTTCCATGAAACACAATTTCCAAGCTATAATTCACATCTAATTTAAAACATTTTTTGTTATACACATACTTGATAGCACTCTTTCTTTTTTATGTTTTAAATTTATTACTGAGGTATAGTGGACATACACTGTGTTATTAGTTTCAGGTGTACATAGTGATTTGACAATTCTATACATTACTCAGTGCCCACCATGATAAGAGTAGTCACCATCTGCCACCATATAATGTTATTATAATATTACTGACTATATTCCCTATGCTGTACTTTTTATCTTTGTGACTTGCTTTATAGCTGGAAGTTTGTACCTCTTAATCTGTTTCATCTATATCTCCCATCGCTCCACCCACCTCCCCTCTGCTAGCCACCAGTTTGCTTTCTGTGATTAAGAGCCTATTTTGTGGGTGCCTGGATGGCTCAGTGGGTTAAGCCGCTGCCTTCAGCTCAGGTCATGATCTCAGGGTCCTGGGATCGAGTCCCACATCGGGGTCTCTGCTCAGCAGAGAGCCTGCTTCCCTTCTTCTCTCTCTGCCTGCCTCTCTTGTGATTTCTCTCTGTCAAATAAATAAATCTTAAAAAAAAAAAAAAGAGTCTATTTTGTTTGTGCATTTGTTTTGTTTTTTAGATTCCACATATAAGTGAAATCATACCACAATTATCTTTCTTTGTCTATTTTTTGTGTATTATTTTTAATAAAAGAAATTTAGCAATAACCTAGAATAGAAGGAGATTTAAATAAATCATAACAGTCTCACAATGGAACACTATGAAATCATTCCTTAAATGGTAGATAATAAAAACAATAAAAGTAATGGTTGAAATGGTGTAATGTTAACTTGGAAGTTTTAACCAAGGCAACCAGATGTAGTAAATATAGCATACCAAAGTCAGTACCAATAGAACTTTCAATAAAAATAGTAAACCAAACCTATTACTGAACTTCCAAACATCTCACCCCACTCGAAGATACAAAGGGATCAATTTATGGGAAATCAGGGGCTGTGAAGAATATTTCTTTGCCGAAAAACACTGGGGTACAATGAGTAGCACCAAGGCAGAGGCTCTCAGGTGCTCCCAGTGTATCTCAAGTTATAAGTGCAGGACTCCAGAGAGACTACTCCAAGAACGAAAGAAACATCTCCTGAGGTTAGCAGGACAGGAGATACAGTGACATGGGGTCTGATCCCATCTGAGAAATCAAGGAGGAGAGGCAGCTGTCTAGCTTCTGGTGGATGAATTGAAGGAGAACTGGCTACATTGCATGCACCCCCAGAGTTTATGGAAGCAGGAAGACTTCAGTGATTCCCACAAGCCAGATGTGCAATGGGAGGGACAAACAGCCAGCCTAATATCTTCTTGGGTCCTGTCCCATGGGGCCAACAGAGAGGGCGGGCCGCCAGGCCTCAACAGAGAGAAGCTGAAGATAGCAATGTATTTCTCAGGACTGTGTATGGGAAAGCAGCCAGTAGAAGGCCAGTTCATCATTCTTGTCAAGGGAAATTCAGGTGGAAAGCCCCCAGTGGCTGGGGATGTCCCGAAAGAACCCCATGCAAACATCCAGAAGAAAAAGAGTCCATTGTTAAAAGCTGCCCAACACCTGGGTGGCTCAGTGGGTTAAAGCCTCTGCCTTCGGCTCAGGTCATGATCTCAGGGTCCTGGGATCGAGCCCCACATCGGGCTCTCTGCTCAGCGGGGAGCCTGCTTCCCCCTCTTTCTCTCTGCCTGCCTCTCTGCCTCTGCCTACTTGTAATCTCTTTCTCCGTCAAATAAATACATTTAAAAAAAAAAAAAAAGCTGCCCAATTCAGAAAGCACAGACTCACCCAACCATGAAATAGTTTTCCCGTCTCCTTAGTGCCTCTCCTTCTCCCTGCCTCCACGCCGACAGTCTCAGAGGGGTACGAGGATAAGAGGGAGAAAGAAGAACCTGAACTCAACCCACCTTTCACAGGTGTGGCTTCCCACCTACAACAGGTCCTAGCCCGATGAGGGGTTTATGGTTAAACTCTAAGTATGTGAAGTAAGGCAAGTTTATTTCTCAAATGGTCCTGATGTTCTAATTTTTGAACTGACACTGTGTTTACAACTTCAGATGACTTCAGGATCTTTTATCACCTAAGGATGATCAAAGAGTTGTGGGACTTCCAGAACTTTCATCTAGTAGCAGGGGAAACAACACCACCCAAAGAATAAAGTTTAAATGATCAAGAGACCACAAACGAATTGCTTTCTGAATGTAGCCCTCTGAGCTCCATGTACAGATGCATTCACGTTCTTCAAGTGCGAAATTTCTATCATTTAAACTGTAGATGCTGCCAGAGAAAGAAGACACCAAGTTGATAAACTATAGGACAATAAAATCACATTTGAATTAAAAATAAACAAAACAAAGCATTGTGTGTGTGTGTTTATGTTCAGTGTGTATATTTGCAAATGTTCAGGAAAATTAAGAGAATGCATATTAGTCAGGCTCCCCAGAGAAACAGAGCTGACATGATGTGTGTACATTTATAGAGAGAAAGAGAGAGATTTATTTTAAGGAATTGTCTTACGCTATTGAGAGACAGTGATTCCAAAATCTGATTGGGGAAAGCTGGCAGGATGCGCACTGGAGAAAGAGTTGCAGTTCGAATCCAAAGATCAGCTGCTCTCAGAATTTCTTCTTGCTCAGAGGATGTCAGTCTTTGTTCTAATTAAGACCATCAGCTAATGAGATGAGGCTCACCCACATCAAGGAGAGTAATCTGCTTTACTCAAAGTCCACCAGTGTAAATCTTTTTTTTTTTTTAATATTTTATTTATTTATTTGACAGAGAGAGAGAGGCCACAAGTAGTCAGAGAGGCAGGCAGAGAGAGAGGGAGAAACAGGCTCCTCACTGAGCCGAGAGCCCAATGCGGGGCTCGATCCCAGGACCCTGAGATCATGACCTGAGCCGAAGGCAGAGGCTTAAACCACTGAGCCACCCAGGCGCCCCGTAAATCTTAATCTCACCCAAAAAACACCTTCACTGGGGCCCCTGGATCCATGAAGAGACTGCCTCCAGCTCAGGTCAGGATCCCAGGGTTCGGGGAGCAAGCCCTGCCTTGGGCTCCCTGCTTAGCAGAAAGTCTGCTTCTCTCTCTTCCTCTTCCCTGCTCCCCATTTATGTACTCTTCTGTTTCTCTCTCTCTCAATAAGTAAAATATTTAAAATTAAAAAAAAAAAAAACACCTTCACAAAAACATTAAGAATAATGTTTGAAATATCTGGGCACCAAAGCTCAGTCAAGTTGATACACAAAATTAACCATCCATGGAGAATACACACCAAACTACCGATAGTACGTGAGTACTTCTGGAGCAAGGAGCAAAATGGAAAGGAAACCAGGCAGGATTTTTATTGCTTTCTCTATGGGTGTATGCTCTTCACCCCCAGCCCAGAGTAAGGAGGAAAGTCTCCTGCTCCTGCTCCCACATTACAGACAATGACACTCTGAACCTTCTCAGGTCGAGCCATTTTCCAGGGCTAGGTGCTTTCAGGGCCAAGGACAGATGCCTTCTTGGAGGCCTTGCCCACAACATCAGACTGCACTTCAGGTACCCGGGCCTCTGGAACACTGCTGCTGGGGCTCTTTCCCGAGTCCACCCTCTCCAGCACAGAGGCATGGCATTAGTGAGTACTCCCCTACCCCGACAGGTGGTGAGGGGCAGGTGTTTGTGGTGCGGAGAGATGGGAGCTGAAGATGGAGTCGGACATGCAGATGGGGCTTTGCCATGTGAGCCCAGGGTCTCTGGCAGCAGTAGGGGAAGAAAGATGGGGCCACAGGCCACGACCAGCTCTCTCCCCCACACTACATTTTGACAGAGAACTCTAAAGACTCCATCCACTTGAGCCCCATCTTCTATACGTGAGGGTGATTTATTTGTCAACAGGAAACATCATTTAAAACCAACTCTTCTCCCAACCCAGAACCCTTTCCACAAAGGTAGGAGAGAAAGAAAAGAGTTATAGCTGAGTAAAGTATTAAATCAGAACAAGATGTGCATGGCGGACAACATGCTAAGAGACTGAAGGACAGAAAGAAATCTCACCCGCTTGCATAGCCAAGCAGACACGACCACCATCTACACATTCTCAAGACAAACAGCACCTACTCCCCAAGTCGGAGGACTTAACAACACCATTTATGACACACAGTTCATCCAAAATTCACCTGGTCACGGGGTGACCACCTGCATTAGCTGGATGGTTTTATACTTAGCAAGGATACACTTCTATCTTCATGACAGAAAGTAGCTTTGCAACCAGGAGGAAGATGGCCACCGGAAGTTAAGTCCCCACCCTCCCAGAGAAACAATGGGGCTGCTGTCTTCCTGGACGATCACATTTCAAAGAGACATTCCTGAGTCATAAAGAGAATCACAAGAGACTTACTTAGCTTACAAAAAAGATTTACGTATATTTCAAAGAGACAGAGAAAGAACTTCAGTCACAAGTTGTGTGATGTAAATGCTCTAAGAAAAAGTAAAAAAGGGAAATCTCCTCCCTATTTTTAACAGAAAGAATTAAGCCCCTTATTTTTAATATTTGGCCTTACAATAGGACATACTTTATTCAGGAGTTTGCCACCTTAATTTCAAATCTCTAGGTATTCACACATATTACATATGGAGTTCTATTTATTTTCTTGTCAGGACCTGCCAATATTAGAACCAAGTATGCCAGTACATTGGTTGTATTTTTTTTCTAACAACAATAACATATTACTTTGGCCATCTTAAAATGATTTTTTAATTAAAAAAAAAAGAAACTGATAGAGGTTAGCAATTTATTTTACAGATACGTGAACTGAGGCACAAAATCACTGAACAACTCACTCAGTCAGAGTGACTCAGGAAGTTAGTGAGAGAAGTACCCAATCCTCTAGGTAAATCTCAGCCTTCTATCCACTGAGCCATGTGACTTCCATTCACTCAGACAGTTTACTATGACTTCAGGCTATCCTGACATTTCTTAATACATCTTGATATGGCCTAGGAGTTAAACAGCAGCAAGGACCTCAAAAATAAACCCCCGTGTTAAATTTGAATACTTAACAGTTCCAAAAACATGCTCTTAGCACATAATTGTTGTCCAAGCTACTTCTAAATCAGTATGTCAGAAGAGGTCACCCTGCACTTCCAGAACTAAGGATCTTTTTAATTGACATGTCCGTTCTCCACCCCCACGGCAGCTCCAAGATTCACTATAAATCCTGAAGGCTCATAGTCCCTTGAGCTACTCTGGCTCTGACATCCCCCTCCTCTAACTCACTGTGTCACTGGCACTTTACCTCCTCTGTTTCCCTTGGCTCCACACTAAACTACACCTGGAATTCATTCTCATGCTCACGAAGGCTGCAAGTTACCAGACTTTACTGAAGGTTACCTTTCTCCGTGGAATTCAGCTCCCCAGGCCTACTTGCGATTCCCCTGTTCAGACACACACACACACACACACACCCCACACCCCCCCCCCCCCGGGCTCAAGACTCCCATCCTCCTTCCCTGATTCTCTGTTCTCTGGCCCCCTTCTCCCAAAACTCAATTCCTTTCATTTCATTTTGCAAAGCAGCTTAGGTCTCACCCACAATTCAGCTGCTACCTTAGTATATCCAGGACTGAAGGACTATCTATTCTGGAGAGCATAAAAGACAAGAGAAGAGACTGTAATTTCAATTTTTTCCTCTGCATCAGTGGAAGATTTTTTTTTTTCCTCCCGTATCACTTAGGATGATTTCAGCAGTAAGTAATAGAAAACCCAATTCAAAATGATTTGAACAAAAAGGATTTATTATACCATGTAACAGTTCTAGAATTTGGAAGTTTTTAGAATTGACTTCAAAGACACAAACTCCTCAATACTTTTTTTTCTCTGTCATGCTCAGTTTACTGGCTTGGTCCTGACAACTGTCTGCTTATGGGTACAATATAGCTGCCATAATTCCCGAAGTCAAACGTAGACACAACAATGTCCGACTGAAAAACACACTTTTGGAACTGGTCACATGTATCCCTCTAAAATACTTCCGCAGAGGAACTGAATTATCAAAATTGGCTTAAACCAATCATGATTTGCCTCCTGGGACTAAGAAAGGGCTACTTCCTGAGCCCATTTTTTTACATGACTCACTATCCACAAACTTAGTGGCTTAAAACAACAATTTACTAATATCACTCATAGTTTTGTGAATTGGTTGGACTCAGCTGTTCATTTCTAGGGGCTCTCTTGTGACTACAGTCAGAAAATGACTGGGTCTAGGGTCTTCTGAAGGCTCAACTGGCTGGATATTCTCCAAGATGGCTTCCTTGCTCACATATCTGGTCCTTCAGGGCTCTCTTGTCTAGCAGAGTAACCTTACCTTCTTATGTGGCAGCCACAACAGACAGGAAGGAGAAGCTGCCAGTCCTTTTGTTTTTAAAGATTTTATTTATTTATTCACTTATTTATTTATTTGAGAGAGAGAGCAAGAGCTCGCACATGTGCACATGCACAAACTGGGGGAGGGGCAGAAAGAGAGGGAGAGAGAGAATCTCTCAAGCAGACTCCTTGCTGAGCACAGAGCCCAAGTTAGGCTCCACCTCACCACCCTGAGATCACAGCCTGAGCTGAAACCAAAAGTCAGATGCTCAACCAACTGAGCCACCCATGTACCCTCAGTCCTTTTTATTTATTTACCTATTTTTTTGTTGTTGTTAAAACATTTTATTTATTTATTTGACAGAGAGAGAGAGAGATCACAAGTAGGCAGAGAGGCAGGCGGGGGCTGGGGGGAAGCAGGCTCCCTGCTGAGCAGAAAGCTGATGAGGGGCTTGATCCCAGGAACCTGAGATCATGACCTGAGCTGAAGGCAGAGGCTTAACCCACTGAGCCACCCAGGTGACCCCCCTTAGTCATTTTTAATACTAAATCTAGAACTAGCCATATTCTATAGGTCACATCAGTCCAGCCTAGATTTTAATGATTCCAACTTTTCAGTGGGTGAGTGACAGGCACGTACAGGGAGGGAAGGAATTCATGGCAGCCATCTTTGGAATCAAGTTACTGCTAGACTTCTGACCAATATTCAAATAAAGCTCAGATCTCATTGACAAGGAAAAGGTGGAAAAATCGGTGTTGAGTAGGCAACCACTTTAGCTTTACTTAGTCAAATCATCTCTGTGGAGAAGAGGTTTGTTTGTATCCAGCCTAATCACGAGGCTCCATTATGGATCTCAAACCAGCACGGCCATTTTGTTAAGAACTACAGAGACTCCTTTGATGTGTCCAATCACTCACTCAGCATTAGTTACCATAATTTTTTTTACTCATAAGATATTTCAGCATATAGAAATTTAGAGATCATTTTATCCAACAAACCATCTTACAGATTTAGAAGCAAGGATTCAGAGAAACTACATGCCATGTCCAAGATAAAAGTGGAAGAGACAGGACATGGACTGCTAAGCCTCAGGCATTTCCTACTTCCCCATTCTGCCTTCACAGTATAGAGTTCCCATCTCCAGTTGTGTAGGAGAGTTAAAAGAGCACCGGATTAGGAGTCAGAGAACAAGTCTATGTCTAGCTTTGTATTACACAGATCACTAGTAACCACTCAATATTCGGCCTCACCTTTTCCATAGTAAAAGACCTAATGTTATTTAAGGCATATGCTTAATTTAAACACTGTTTTTTCCCCAACTTCCTAGCAGAGAGAGACAGTCATGTGACAAAGTTCTGGCCAATAACATTGAAGCATAAGAGTGTGCTTTCCAGAAGCCTCTTTACAAGCTGGCCTTCACCCGTGGCCTTTTTCTTCCCCCTTTTTGCCCTTCCTCTACTGTGATGTCTGACTCCACAGTGGTAGACAAAGTGTAAAGGGCCATTTTGGATTACACAAAGACCACACGCTAGGGAAGCGGGCTCCTGACGACACAGCACAGCCACCCACACATGATTTAATCTCCTCCCAAATTTTCTCCCTCTTGGCTTTCCCAATCTCCACATGCAGTCTTACTACCTTCCCAGACAAAAAACTACTTATAACTTCGGCATCATCTCTAGCTCCCTCATTTCTGTCACCTAACAGCAAATCCTTCACCATAGCTTTCTGATTTCTTCATCACTGCCTGATTAGACTCTTCCCTCCTGGCCTGGCTCTGCCTGAGCAGTTATCTGACTGCAGTGATAGTGCATCTTACAAGACAGAAAAGAAATGCCAGCGTTCCGACCTTCCTTCAAAGCACGCACAGGCCTACCAGTATGTATGCCAGAGGCAGTATGCCATTCATTCGTTCGCTCACTCAACTTTTTTTTTTTTAAGTTTTATTTTTATTTATGTGACAGATAGAGATCACAAGTAGGCAGAGAGGCAGGCAGAGAGAGAGAGAAAGGAGGAGGAAGCAGGCTCCCTGCAGAGCAGAGAGCCCAATGCGGGGCTCAATCCCAGAACCCTGAGATCATGACCTGAGCCAAAGGCAGAGGCTTTAACCCACTGAGCCACCCAGGCTCCCCATCACTCACTCAACTTTTATTCCATGTTTGTTTTGAGCCAGGACCTGAGATGGTGCCAAAGACAGAGAGATGACTGAGACATTGGCCCTGCCATCAAGGACTACTCCTTCTAGGGAGGAAGACAGTCATGTCTAAATAGAAACCAGAAACAAATAACTAGACGAAAATTTATTTTCGAGAAGAAAGTCCCAAAGCTAAGTTTCCATTTGCTGTTCATGGAAGAACAATGCAACCACCACCCAGAATCTCTTAGGCCCAGTCTACACATTTGGAAGAGAGTCCCAGAGAGCCCATGCAATAACCCACAGCACACTAACTTCTGTTATAATCTCTCAGTGGTTGCAAAATGCCATCTATCGTTTTAGCTAAATGGGATTTGGGTGATTACATTCCTTCCAGCTCTAAATTTCTATGTTCTACGAAATACATAACTAATGACAGTTACAGCTACCCAGACACATATATATGAGTGCTTAGAGGTGCTTAGAGTGATAGGAGTGTCTGGAGAGGAGCGAGTTAATCTAGGAGGGTTTAACAGAGGAACGACCCACAGAGCATTCCGGTAGGAATGAGAACACGTTCCTGTCAATAATACTTCCACGTGAATAAGAGCCACAATCACAACCCACACTGTGCTTAACACAAAAAAGTTGCCGCATATACGTTTCATCAGAAAATAAGACAATACTATTTAATAAACTATTATGGTTTCATTGCACATATTTATCTCCTATACTCCTACCGTTTCTAAAAATGGATTTGAAATCACTTATAATGAAAAAAATTCAGAAGGATTTTGTAAAGGATGAGGGTAAGTGACTTATAACAGAAAACTAAATTAGAATGACTGAATCGATTGGAATACTCACCTCTGAGATTCCTGGCAACAGCTAAGGCAAAATGTAAAACATCCTGCATTAAGTAATTCTCATTAACTGCTTAAAAAGGCGACTACCGGTTTATCGGGATCTCTTTTTTTGTTGTTGTTCCCCCATCCTTACCTCTGCCTCTGGCAACCACAGGTCTGTTTTCTGTATCTATGAGCTTTGGGGGTTTCGGGGGGTGGACTGTTTTTTCAGATTCCAAATATCAGAAAGGTCATACAGTAATTGTTTTTCTCTAATTATTTCACTTAGCATAATGCCCTTTAGGTCCTCCCATGTTATCCCAAATAGCAAGATTTCATTCTTTGTTTGTAGCTGAATAATATTCCAGTATATGCATACACACACCTGCATGCCACAATTTCTTTTTTTTTTTTAAGATTTTATTTATTTATTTGACAGACAGAGATCACAAGTAGGCAGAGAGGCAGGCAGAGAGAGAGAAGGGGAAGCAGGCTCCCTGCTGAGCAGAGAGTCCAATGTGGAACTTGATCCCAGGACCCCGGGATCATGACCTGAGCTGAAGACAGAGGGCTTAACCCACTGAGCCACCCAGGCACCCCCACAATTTCTTTATCCAGTCATCCATCAGCAAACTCTCAGCTTGTTTCTGTGTCTTCACTACTGTAAATAATGTTGCAATGAACGTAGGGGTGCATATATCTTTTTGACTTAACCTTTTTGTTTTCTTCAGATAAATACCTAGGAGTAGAATCCCTGAATGGTATGGGAATTCTGTTTTTAATTTTTTGAGGAACCTCCATGTTATTTTCCGCCGTGGCTGCACCAACTGACATTCTCACCAAGCAGTGCACGAGGGTTCCCTCTTCTCTACATCCTTGCCAATGCTTGTTATCTCTTGTCTTTTTGATAACAGCATTCTAACTGGCATGAGGTGAGATCTCATTTTTGGTTTTGACTTGCATTTCCCTGAAAATTAATGATGTTGAGCAGTTTTTCATGTACCTGTTGGCTATCTGTATGTCTTTAGAAAAATGTCTACTCAGATCTTCTGCCCATTTAAAAAAAGATCTCTTTTTAAATTTTGAGAGGTATTTATCGTATGGAGCTTTATCAAAGGGACACTGAACAATTTGAGAATACATTCAAGGACAGATTTACAAACTTTTTAAAGTTAATTTGTTTATTTATTTGGGAGAGAGAGAGATCACAAGTAGGCAGAAGGGCAGGCAGAGGGAGAGGGAGAAGCAGGCTCCCCGCTGAGCAGGGAAACCGATGCAGAACTCAATCCCAGGACCCTGAGATCATGACCTGAGCCGAAGGCAGCTGCTTCACCGACTGAGCCACCCAGGTGCCCCAGATTTACAAATATTTTAAATCAATGCTCAATAAAACAACAAAGCATCAAATCATGTTATGGTCTGGGTAGGACTACCTAATTTAATGTGGCTGCTACCTATAGCCACATTATTTTTTTTAGAAGGAATGAAGGTCCACTGCTAGCGAGTCTTATAAAATTCAATGTCCTATGTTCAACTGCCTACTTAGCTGAGCTGTCACTTGCACAGATACACTTCTCTGTGACCTGGAACTTTGCAACAGGACACTTCTCTGTGACCTGGAACTTTGCAACAGGACTGCAAGGTTCTCTGAATTCTCAGTCAGCACTTGCTGACCACTCGACAAAGGCAAGACAAACCAGTCCACCAAGTACTGCTTTACAAGCTCTCAGAGATTTCTCTCATTCTCAGCTGGCTCATCCTGAACTCTGAGTGCCCTGAACTCCACGGAAGGCCATGGGCAGCACCTGGACAGCCTTCCCAAATGGACCAGGTGCGTTTCCATGGTGCCAGATGTGAGAGACTGAAGCTTGCTCATTCTCTCTCCAAACGTTCCAAGAGCATGGATTCCACTAGTACCCCAGATGGATGCTGCTTTGTCCCTTTGACATCTCAGGTTTGGTCCAACTCTGATCACCGTACAGCTGCCTGGGGGCCACCTAGCTTCGAATCCCTAAGAAAGGAGCAACAGTGCTCAGCACCCAGTGCTATTCAAGCAACAAGGGCTCTGGACACCAAAAGCAAATCATCCGGAGTAAGACAGGAGTCTAGCGACTGCTTTCCAAACTTGGTTTCCCAAGAGTTTCCTGGAGGATTTAGAACCTACTTCTTACCCTGAGTCCCCAGACCCCCCCTAAATCCATAAAGCAGATGCAGAGAGCTCCAGAGGACTTTAAACTCCGTTCCCTAAATCACTCTGGGTCTCAAAGATCCAAAGTACAGCCCACAGAGGAGCGCAGGATAGGAAGTTGTGTATTTGTATGTGCTCCTTCCCCCAGATGGAACTGCCTCTCTCTTGTTCATCTATCAAAATCCTGTTCGTCCTTCAGAACCCAGGTCAGGCATTATCACTTCTGGAAACATTTCCCTGACAATCCCCCCCCTCTCTCTGAAAACAAATCACTCCCAGCCCTGTACTTTCTCCTTCACCATGTACAGACTCCATGACTGCCTCTGTCAGTTCATGTATGCAGTTCTCATGTTCAACCCTACACTCCACGAGGCAGAGGTTCCTGCCACTTCTCTGGAATCCTCAGAGCCAGCAGAGGCTTACCACTTTCCAGGGGCCTACACAGCATTTATCAAACTATCTGATTAAGAGTTTTAAGCATGATTAAAAATTCCAAGGGTGACATCCAGGCTCTGCTGGGCTCCTGGATGGCCTGGGTTAGGTCTTCATACCTTCAGTGGAGTCCACCATACTTCAAACCCGATTAAGAGTTACTAGAGTTGAGGGGCACCTGGGTGGCTCAGTGGGTTGGGCCTCTGTTCAGCTCAGGTCATGCTCCCAGGGTCCTGGGATCGAGCCCTTCATCGGGCTCTCTGCTCAGCGGGGAGCCTGCTTCCCCCTCTCTCGCTTGGCCTGCCTCTCTGCCTACTTGTGATCTCTCTCTTTCTGTGTCAAATAAATAAATAAAATCTTTAAAAGAAAAAAAAAGAGTTACTAGAGTTGAACTTTTGTAATTCAAGACCTGTGCCAGTGACAAGTTGGAATAAGGAGGGATTGTGTGCTCACTGATGTTATAGAATTTGTAGAAGTTAAGTGTTCTGAAATCTTCTTCTCTGTGGTTCTCAGGTTCTCCCCATTCCCACCCAGGCCCCCTGGATTCTTCCACCTTGGTTCTTACTGAAAGCCTCTTCAGTTATGGTGAAAAAGTCTCTCACTAGGAACCAACAAAGATTCTTTGCTTGACCTAACTTCAGTTTGGTTCCTGAACCTTCTCCTGGGTCCATCTGTGCTCCTTCTTGGGAAATCTAGTTTAACTAAGAACCCTGTTAAGTCAGTCTAATAAGAACCACCCCTCAACCCCCCAATATCTGATCATCTCGACATCTGACTGAGTTCCCCACCCTCCAGCACCCCCCAGGTGATGGCTGATCACCCCGACTTCAAGCATCCTGTTAGGTCAGGTTAACCAAAATGTCCTTCGTCCTGATGTTTCCTCCAGTAACTTCCCATTTACTGTCCCCCACCACCACCCCAGCCTGCTCCTTGACTACAAATTCCCACTTACCCATGCTGTATTCAAAGCTGAGCCCAACCTTTTTCCCCCACAGCAAAATGCCAGCACAGTGGACCTACAGAGATGAGGATGGTCCTGAGTAGAGTCTGGCTGGCCATCTTTTACAAGTGTCATTGAATATCTTTTTTTCTTTAATAGAAGCAGTAGGAAAAAACGTCAAGCAAGTAACTATTTTAGGAAAAAACAACATCTACTAATCTAAATCCAAGGAGAAAAACTCAAATGCATATTTGCAAAGTGGGTTTTTTCTGTTTTTAGAAAGAAGAAAATGTTCCTTTCTCAGCCAGGAATGGGAGAAGAGTGACCACACCCCAGGGGGAGAGTTAGAGAAGAAAACTACTGGATCCAAGGGCATGAGCACCCCCACCCCGTTCCTGTGGCCAAGGACCCCCAGCTGACAGCAGCCAATAGCATGCCCTGGCATTCTCTGGGCTGGGGGGATCTCTTAAGTCACCAGAATTTTTGCCTGTCTTCCTTCTCCACCCATCCTTTTAAACAACCCATGTGCCATGAATGCCCGAGACGGTGGCAAACGCCTCTCAGAAGGGGGAGGGAATGTGAATCACCACTTTCAGGGTGAGAGCTAAAAGGGAAAGGCTCCTAACAGGCAGGGGCCATATGGAATCATTTTGAAATCGGCCACCCATCAGCACAGCGGGGCCCACGTCAACCCCAGTACAACAGCCTTCCCATTCTGCAGTGTTCAGAAACACAGAACCTTCGCATTTAGACGTCAGACAACTCAGAGCTGAGGTTCCGCTGGTCCCTACAGGACTGGAGTTAAGTGATCTATGGCTGGGGGAAGGAGCCACAGTCTCTGTCCCCAGGCGATGTAGTTACTCCTGTGTTTTTGACTGTGAGGAGCCCTTCAGATACTCTCACCCGGCTTCTAGCTCTTACCCCAGCTTCCAGGACTGGGGGCTCCTTTCAAAACTGTGCTTGAAGTTAAAAATCTAACCTAAAATATACATTTTTTTTTTTAACTTGGTGACTGAGGCATGAAGCGGAATCATGTGGGATCAGGAAGTGGCAGAGTAGAACAAAGAAACAATACCAACAACACAGAAATCAGTGTTTTCTGAGCTCTGGGAAACACATGTTTGAGAAAGTTAATTCCCTGGGAAGTACTTGCTTCTGTGTTGTAGTTTTTTCTGTTCTACTCTACCACTTCCTTATCCCATGTGATTCTGCTTCATGGCTCAGTCACTGAAAGAAAATGTATATTTTAATTTTGAAGTGTGAATTCTAAAACATCTTTGAAGTGTGCATTGGTGCAACAAAGCCGAATCCCTGGGCCTAACAGATCAGCAACAGAGGTGAGAGGATGGAAAGAAAAGTTGAGAGCGCAAACAGTTGATTCAGCAAGAAAATTCTGGATGGCATTAGGGGATGAGGAAGAAAACACGTGGCAAGCTAATCTACTGTTGCTCAAAATCAGGTAAATATTCAGACCACCAAAAACCAAAAGAATTTAGGCACCTCCTGAAAGCAGGTGGTAGCAATTAACAGGAGAACAAAGAAGTGGTAAAGGTTCAGTTGGGGGTTGGGGGTTGGTTTTGCTTTGTTTTGTTTTGCATTGATTTTTCTGGGAGAAAAGCAAGGCAGGGTTTGAGCTCAATTTTTTAAAAAAAAAGGTGTGATGTTAATCGCTTCACTTGCAAAGAAGAATAAATCCAAAAGAAAGGTGTGTACAATGCTATTGTTTTGTTTTGTTTTGTTTTGTTTTTAATCAGAAACACCATTTTAAGTTCAGTCACATTTTTTAATGGCGAAGAGAGCTACAATTGTTTTTTCCAAGACAGTTATTCAATAATTCTTAACCCATTTGTTGTTAGAGGGAAATCTTTGGAATGAGGGAACTGACAGTCAAAGAGGCACAAGACCTGCAGAAGTTTCAACACAAAAACGCTGCTTAGGTCTGGCAGCTGGTCCTGCCAAAGTCAAGGGCCATCTGCTACTTGACCGGCAACTGTATTTGCGCTTTTTAAAAATTTATTTATCATAATTTCTTTTTGCCGTTCTAAAAAAATGGAAGGAAGGAAGGGAAGGAGAGAGGGAGAGAAGGAAGAAAGGAGAGAGGGAGAGGAGGGAGGAAGAAGGGAGAGAGGGAGGGAAGCAGGGTGAAAGGGAAAAGGGGGAAGGGAAGGGAAAGGAAGGAAAGGGAAGGGAACAGAAAGGAGGGAGGAAGAAGGCTCACTTTCTTGCATCTTGAGAGGTAATTTCTAATCTCAGTGGGAAAAAGCTTTATGCTCATATATTTTGGCAAGAATAACAACATTTGTGTTACCCAAGCAGCCCCCTCCTCAAGTCTACAATAAAAATGGATTGTTCAAAAAGAGACATGATTCCTGAGATAGTTGTCCTGCTTCCATTTTTTTATTGCAGCAAAGGAGAAAGAAGGTTGATTTCTCAAGCCCTCACTGCACTGCTAAGGGATCTCGATGATTTAAAAAATCCTGCAGTGTTGTATGAGGACAGCCATGTGTATGGAACAGGCCTGAATGTTATGGACTTAGTAAAAAAAAAAAACAAAGACGTGTCGGAAGAAGAGGAGTCTTGAAATAGAGTCAAAGAATCCCAGGAGAGCAATGGGCCAGCTGTCCCTCAAAAGAGCCTTTAGCTGACGGCACATCTTTTTGGACTTCTTCAGTAGACGAGTTCAATTATCTGTTAAAGCTCTCCTGACCCTTTCACGGGCACCTTTTCACTTGTATCTGTTACTTACAGCAAAGTGAGACAAATAACCCAAACGGGGAAACAAAACTGTATAGCAATGCTTACTATAACCAAGAACTTAGAACTTGGCCCTTAAAAATGAGTTATAAAAGTTTCGAATAACTTTGGCTATTTGTCATTTTTATGTAAGAATAAAATGTACAGTATCTGCAGAATGTTCATGTGTGCAAATGGCTCAGGAGGCATATGTATAAATTCAGAGATTAAATCCCTTTGGTGTTTCACATATTTGAGCTCATGTAAGTCAACAAACTTTGAAGTTACGGATTTCTAGAGCAACCAGAATTTTCCAACTCCTCCACAGTGAACACTTTATACTTTTAAAAATATATATGCAAAACCAAATTGAGAGATGTTCAACAAAATCACTGATCTGCCCTCTTCAAAATGTCAAGGTCACAACAAAGACACACTGGAGATTGTTCCAGATTGAAGGAGACTAAAGAGACTTGATGATTGAAGCTAATGCATGATCTGGGATTTTCTTTTGGTACAAAGGAAATTATTGGGAAAATCAGCAATTTGAACAAGGCAGATTAGATAATAGCATTACATCAATGCTAATTGTACGATTTTGATGATTGACTGTGGTTATGTTAGGGAACATCCTTGCTTTAGGAGACACACAATGAAGTATTTAAGAGAACAGGAGCATCACATCTGCAACTTACTCTTCAAACAGTTCAGAGAAAACTAATAAAGTGCATATACGTGTGTAAACACGCATTATACACATGTGCACACAGAATGGGGAGGCATAAAGCCAATGTAGTATAACATAAAAATCTAGAGAATCTATTATAGGGCACACTTTTGTACTATACTTACAAGGTCCCTGTAAATCTGAAACTACATCAAAATAAAGAGCAAATAAAAAATATTTTTAAATAAAAATGTATAATATATAATTAATTTTTTTACTACATACATTCCTACGTGACCTTTAGCTGTACTTAACAAGAAGACTATATTAAAAGGTCAAGACTCTACTAGGGTATTTTATCCTAAAATTACATATGAAGGAGCACTATTTCAAAAAGAAACTATCTAGCAATAAGGAGTTTAAAAAAAAAAAAAAAAAAAACAGAGATCATTACATTCACAACCTGATATCTGGAAAAAGGCTTTAGAATGGAGAAAAGTTCCTGACAGGTTAGCAATAAATATATTTTAACATCTAAAGTTTACTTATTTTCAAAAGGAGAAAACATTATTACCAAAGGAAAGAATTATGCCCCCAAAATATCAATACCTTTTAAAAGAGCAAGATTTGTCCCTACCTCCTACTGTGTTAAACACAGAAGTTTGGGGATAGTAAGTTGATGGGAATAGAAGTAACAATACCCATCACTGACAGAAGTCCCAGAGCAAAAAATGCCTTCAACTGCGTCTTAGTCTTGGCTTCACTGTGATCACTTTAACAAATGGTTTTCAAGAAGCACATAAGAGTTCTTCAATCTCTTTTATACCAGGCAGTAGATCCCTCCTTCTACCGATGAAAATCGCTCTCCATTTTATTTAAACTCTAAACCACAAAATGGAGAAAAATATCCTGCAGATTAATGTATCTGGAACAGAGAAATCAACTGATGGCCCTAGAGGGTCTGCAAAATCCAGTGGCAAAACCAAGAAGAGCATATGCCTCCTGGGTTATGTTTTATGTATCTAATATTAATAATTTAGTCACAAACTTAATAACGTCACTTTTTAAAATGTCCCTACTTTTCAAGTTAATGTCTAGGAGAATGGGTTGGTCTTCCCACTCTCTACAACACAAGTTCTCCAGGCTACAATCAGAGGACCCCATCGTAAAACATGAAATAATAAGGCCACATTACCAATCCTACTTTTTTCAATTTCAGTAAAATTTCAAACCACAGTGCTTCATTTCCCAATCTAAACATTTTATTAACATGTATGTTTGCGTTTAATTTTATGAGTACAAAAACTCCTCAGTAGAGAACAAAGCAAATTTAAAAGTTAATCAAGTGCTGACTTGTTTTAGTCCTACCCAAGCATCTCTAAAAAACCCTGTGAATTGTCATCAGTTGTCTAAATGCCAGGACACGGGCCTCAATTTCTCATAGTCCCATCAAAAAAATATGAAACCATTTTTTTTCTAATTTGACTTCATTTTCCTTGCTCAATGAAAAACTCTACTCACATACAGTTTGAAGTTTATGGCTTCAGCTCTTTGAGTTATATAAACCCAAAAAGGTCAGATCACTTATTTTAAAGAAGGAAGATAGTTTCTTTACCCTCCTATGACTCAAATATGGCTAAAGTGAACCAGCTGAAGCTTTAAAAAACTCACCTACCAGAGGTCTGGAAAGTTTTAACTTTAGACAATAGAATCCATAACTTAAAATGAGACTTTTCGGCAGCACATTCTTTTTTTTTTTTTTTTTTCCAGATTTTATTTATTAATTTGAGAGAAGGGAGAGAGAGATAGAGCAAGAAGTGGGATGGGGGCAGAGGGAGAGAATCTCAAGCAGACTCCCTGCTGAGCACAGAGCCTGACACAGAGCTCAGTCTCATGACCCTGAGATCATGACCTAAGCTGAAACCAACAGTGGGACACTGAACCTTCTGAGCTACCCAGGTGCCCCCCTTTTTCAGATTTTATTTATTTAGTAGTAGATTCTTAAATTACCTTGATTACATGTTCTATAGCAACACATGCAACCATTTATCAAAGTTATCAAGTCTTAAACTCATAAGGTTTAAGAATTTAACAAAATTATTGTTTGATTTGGCAATACCCTTTCTAGACTTTAAAGAAAGAGGCTACAAATGTATTAATAAATTCATTTTTAAAGTAAAGCTGTTCAGTTAAACAAATAGGGCCAGTAGTCATAAAGTAACTATATTTGTTTCCCACTGTCCGGAGCTAGTTTTCCCTACCTCCTTGAATGAAAATTAGGGCAGCTCCCATAGCTTTTCTGATACTCAGGCCACAAAAGTTCCTCTGGTGACTCCTGTCCCTCAAAGAGTACCAGTTCATTAATAAATTGTTCAGTCCCTGATACCTGTTGAACTCTTCAACCATGCTTAATGTTTAGTTGTCTTCCCTTCTGCAGCTAGGCCTGATTCAGGCTGGACATCAACAACGGTGAAGGTGAGCAAGGGCCACCTCACCATTTACTCATCCAGCTGCATCATCCCCTCCCAACTGTAACCAACTCTGTTCCAGCCACACCTTAAGCATGGAGGAGAGTGGGAGGTAGATAGGAGCAGCAACATCATCTGAAACTGTCTTCCAGAAGACTTTCACGACTGACTCTCCCTCCCAGAGGTTCTCCGGGGGATCTTGGGCCATAGAGGATCTCTTACTTGTCAATTCTCACATCTTGGAAAAAGGGTCTTCTTGGGCTGGGAGCTTACACCTACTCACTCAGTCCCTGCCATCTGGCTATACTATTCCAGTATCTTTTGGCCAAGGTCTCCTTATTGTTCTAGCTGGACCCTTGGGTCAGGATCTTGGACAATCCCACACCATTTCTCACTCTTTAGTGGCCCACACTGGTTCCAGAGAAACCATCAGGCATTTGATGTTCTACAAACCCTGAGTGAGGTCTGTCCCCTTGCCAGTAACCAATATGCCCATTCTGTCAAAACAAGCAACCAATGTCAGCCCCATTGAAGTATCTTTCCCTAGGCCTGAGATGACATAAACACCCCTTTCCTCCTCTTCCTTTGGAACTGTAGAATATTTCCTAAACTTGCCCCAAAGTTCCTCCCCCTCCCCCTCAACTCTCCTGTTAGTCTCTCCAACAGCTCTTATAGACTAGAACAGCTAAGAGTTAGAAAACCATTTCCCAGCAACCCTTTCAACATTCCCAAGTTGGTAGTCTGGAACTCAGGAATAGTTGGCACCTACTGTCCTGTGACCTGAGCCAGAACTGATCACATTTTTAACATCCTGTTCTTAATACTTTTGCAATATCTGTTGAGATAATTACAATTACATTGGAACGTAACAAAGCCAGGATTGGAAAATGTGGTAGTAAGCATTCCGCTTATACTGTTTTAATACATTATTTTTAGATGCAATATTGTATGTACAAGTAAATCTAGAAGGAGGGAAAAAATACATATTACATTCTTATACCAATATTAAGGTGCTTGAGAGTTCCTTTCACAACACAAAATTCTAGAGGAACTATTAAGAGTAGTGTATCCACCCGCATGACTTCTGTCTATAATTACCTCGTGACCAGATGCACTGACATTCTTCCACAGAGCTCTACAGAACCACTTCAGAAGGATTCGCAGACCCCAACATGTACTGAGTAAAGAATGTCCTCCCCACCAGAGACTTGGGGAACAAGCAACAAACCCTCTACCCTTTATGTGTTTTCTTACTTTTCTCCAATTCGTCTGGAGGTAACTATATGAGGTCTACATAACTACAAATAAAGTTGACCCTACAATTAATTATAATAACATTGCACAACTTGGTTCTCTATAACATAAGCTAATATAAAGCTACTTGTTCCCTTCCATAAGTAACTTTATATTTGTAATATTTAGTTTCTTTCACTTCTGTTTTAATGGAAAGAGAAAACACACGATAAAGGGAGAACCTATTCTATCCAAATATTGCATGACAATACTTATCCCTTCATTTCTCTGCATCTAACAAAGCAAATTATAGGATTCTGATACTTCTGGAACAAAGCAGACTTAAGGAATAATTTGTTCCAAACTAACTGTGTAAGTTTCTTATGGCTGCTGTAACAAATGATCACAAACCCTAGAGGCTTAAAACAAAGGAAATTCTTTCTTTCACAGTTCTGGAAGCTGTCCAACTGAAATGATTATCCCTGGGCCCAAATCTCAGTGCTGGCAGGTCTCAGCTCCCTCCAGAGGCTCCCGGGCAAGTCCATACTTGGTTCTTGCAGCTTCTGTGGGCTGCCAGCCCTCTTTAGCTCATGGCTGCCTCACTGAAGTCTCTGTCTCTGGGGTCACAGTACGTCTTCCTTTTCTGGGTGAAATCCCACTCTGCCTCCCCCTCAGAAGGACACCTGTGATTATATTTAATGTCATCCTGGAAAACCTCCCTTCTCAAAACTCTTAATCTAATCACATCAAGCCCTTTGTCTTCTTAAAGTAAGATTTATAGGTTCCAGGGTTTGGGACGTGATCTCTCTGGGGGCTATTAGTCAGCCTACTAACCTGCCTATTTTAGAAACAAGGAAATCCAAGACCAAGAGAAGAGATGTTGCCCCCCAAATCACACAACTAGTTAGAAGTAAAGTCAACACAGAAACATAAATTTCATGATCCCCAGGTGAGTGTAGCTCCCTTCGTTACAATGGCTCTGTGATTTTTTTCTATATTTGTAAAATTACAAACTACATGGGCACACATGCATTTGCTTCTCAAAACTGGTATCATAATGTATGTATTATTTGGCATAAACTTCTTTCCATGTTGATTATTATTCTTTCATTTCATTTTTAATCACTAGGCACTATTTTGTGGCAGTAAGTCAGCAAAATATATATATATCACTATTCTTAAATTCTGGGATATTTAGATTGTTTCAAGTTTTTTTGTCAATGAACTTCTCTGTACTGCAATGAATATACTTGAAAATATATTTGCATCTTGTATGTATTTCTGATTGATTTCTAATAACAAAATCTGAGAAACCCAATTGTAGATGTGCCTGGGTGGCATGTTCGGTTAAGTGTCTTACTTTGGCGAAGGTCATGACCTCAGGGTCCTGGGATTGAGCCCCACATCCATGGGACTCCACACTCAGCGTGGAGTCTACCTGTCATTCTCCCTGTGCCCCTCCTCCGACTCCAGCACACACTCACTTACCCTCTCTAGTAAATAGAGAAAATCTTTTCAAAAATGAAATACAATTGTACATGACAAAGTATGTATACTTTTGAGGTCATAAAACTGCCCTCCATAAAGAACAAATGTCAGCAGTGTTTATGAGTGCCCTTCCCCCAATGCTCTTGTCACCAACAAAAATTGGCATTCTTCTTAAATTTTATCTGGAAAATTTAAAATGGTATCCTACCGCTTTTTTTTTTTTTTTTAAGATTTTTGTTTATTTATTTGACAGAGAGATATCACAAGTAGGCAGAGAGGCAGGCAGAGAGAGGAGAAAGCAGGCTCCCTGCCGAGCAGAGAGCCCGATGCGGGGCTCGATTCCAGGACCCTGGGATCATGACCTGAGCCGAAGGCAGAGGCCTAACCCACTGAGCCACCCAGGCGCCCCTCCTACTGCTGTTTTAATTTAAAACCAACTACTCTTCATCCATTCATGTTTATTACTTGATATACTGCCTACTCTCTCTTTTTCTTTTTTTGGGCCTACTTTTCTAGTGGGATTTCTATCTTTTTGATATTTTCTGAGCCTGAGCACAAGGTTCAGGACTTTCCACTTCAGCTCCAAACAAACAGCTCAGATTTTCCCTGTTTCTTTATTGGACTTCCACAAAATGTTCCATTTTTTTTTTCCTAAAGAGTGCCTCTCAGAAACAAAACCCTAATCAAAAGCAGTCTACTTCTTTACAAAAGCCACTCGTGGGCTTTCAATTTCCTATCACCCTCATTGTCTTGGTCTGTGGTAGAACACCATAAATCTTGGCTGAATTAAGTGACTTGCCCAAAACACAAATGGTAAATGCTAAGTGGGGACTGGAACCTAGGACTCCAGAGACCCAGCCCAGCGTTATGAATGTCACTTTCACATTGCTTACAGTTCATATGGCCCTAAGTTTTATAAATATTTGCTGAATAATTGTGCTAATCTCCTACTCCACAGAAAAATAAATGCATGCTTCAAAAAAATATGCATTTTCAGGCCGATCGTCATGGTTGGTCGTGGTTGGTCACCTTGGCTTTTCTCAAGACTTAGCTTTGAATTGAGGGTCCCCTCGGTGGCAGAATTTGGAGAGAAGTGGCTATGGCAATACCTGAGACGTTCCAACTCCCAGAAGTCCTTTTACAGAGAATCCTGTTCATCATACTCTTGTTCTTTTAGTATAAAATTTTGCATCACCAGAAGTTCCTTTTTCTAATGCAAATGCTCTTAGGCCAGTTCCTTTGGTCCTTAAAAACCTTCAAAATGGGGGCACCTGGGTGGCTCAGTGGGTTAAAGCCTCTGCTTTCGGCTCCGGTCATGATCCTAGGGTCCTGGGATCAAGTCCCGCATCAGGCTCTCTGCTCAGTAGGGAGCCTGCTTCCCCCTCTTTCTCTCTGCCTGCCTCTCTGCCTACTTGTGATCTCTGTCTGTTAAATAAAATACAATCTTTAAAAAAAAAAAAAACTTCAAAATGAATCAGAACAATGCTTCCCGTGACTGTGCCTAGCCTTCTCTGGAACTCTTGTTATAAAGCTCCTTCTGATTCAGCTATTCTGGAGTGAGTCCTGGCTTTCTGTGTTTTAAACAACCTCCCAGGCTAGGGGCTGAGGGCGGGGGGGGGGGTGCGGGGTGTGGGAGGGGAGCATGGTCTTCCTGAGCTGAGTGGTCCATCTGAAATGAGCAAACACTCTCCAGAGAAGATCAAGAGGGAAGAGAATAGAGGCATAAATCTGGTGGCAATGAGGCTTCTGCATGAGCTCCAAACTCAGAAAGACCACCCCTTGGCGGGCGGGGGGGGGGGGGGGGTACTGTAGGAGGGTCTAAAAAAAAATTCTAGGAAGGGCCTGAAAGTGCTCATGAGGGGCAAAAAAGAGCACCAAAAACTCTGCTTTGCTGGAAGCTGCCTCATTTGAAAATAATAATAATAATACAAAATTGGGTTCATCAAAGGGAATGGATGAGTCTTACGATGAGCAATCTATATGCCTAGCACCACCTGGGCCTCGAAGAGAGCAGAGTGCCCTGCTTTGTTTAATAAGACCCA
The DNA here is from genome assembly GCF_922984935.1 of Meles meles. Classification (NCBI taxonomy): domain Eukaryota; kingdom Metazoa; phylum Chordata; class Mammalia; order Carnivora; family Mustelidae; genus Meles; species Meles meles. Next base: position 50,412,906 of record NC_060077.1, read on the forward strand.
CTTAGCAGGCTCCCTTGACTTTCAGGTTAACACCTCCGGTAGGGGGGTGACTGAGCCATGAGCACGCACTGGGGTCGCACCCAGGCTCGTGATGGCAGCGGTAGCATCTGACCGGAGATGATCTCCATCAAGGCTGGGGGACCAGCGCGTTGGCTGAGCGGAGTTTCAGTGAGACCCTCACAAAGCTCCGTAGGCAGTTCGCCTCCGAGTAGGCAATATTCAGCCTTCCTCCCTCTGTGGCGTTATGCAGGGGCTCAGAGCTTCATTAGCCCCAGCTTAATTTTTACCAGATCCCCGCTGAGCATATACAGAAGTAATGTGTTTAATTGGCTATTTTTTTATATTTTGTACTTTTCCTTCTTCCCCTTTTTTTTTTAACTTACACAAATACTACTGCACCAGGGAAATGAGTCATTGGCAAAGTCTGAAGTGGTGTTGGTTAGGATATTTTGAAGGCATTATGGTAATAACGTTCTTCTCTTAAAAATAAATAAATAAAAATCAACGAACACCGTTTAAAAGAACATTTTTCTCTTTAAACCTCTCTGACTTAGAAATAAATTTGAAGAGAGATTCATTAATGATGGGCAGTATCTTTGTATGACAAAATAAAAACTAGCTCTAAAATATTTCCCCAACTACTGCATATGTAAAATGTATCATTCATTAATTTGCCCAATTAAGTGTAAATTTAATTTCTAAGATGACAGTTATGCACGCTGTGCTTATCTTGAAAACACCTTTTCTCTTATTGAAAAAAAAATGGATTGTTTTCCTTCTGACTCGTCAGTCACAAGCTTGAGACAAACCCGAGCTCACCCCATCTTGAACTCTCTGAGTTTGTTGACACCAGTTCGCATTTCCAGAATCTGCTTTGGAGACGCAGTACCCGGTCATGGAGGTGTTTCAATTAGTCAGCACTCAGCCCTCCTCTTCCCAGAAAAGCAAAATTTCCTGCTGGTGATGAGGGCATTCTACCAGGGTTTTTCTAGCTCTGATCTGCACATCGCATGTTGAGAAGTTTTCCTCCTCTTTTTCTACCACTGGAAAGTTAATGTTATTTTAAAATGTCCCCTGTCACAGCCCAGATTCTCCTGAGGAGCATATTCCTTTCCATAGAATGGGCATTTTCGCAACTTAATATCTTACATTTGATTACCACTGGTGCATATTTAAGTGCTGTCTTGCTCATCTTGTTTATTACATATATGTATTAAAAACTAATAAAAGCAAAATAATACAAAAAAGGAGCATTTCATTTTGGCATCCTCTCTGCTACAAAACCCTGCAGATGTTTGGCTGCCTGTGATATATTTTGGAGGATGGAATTTGCAACTGTTATAATTAAGCAATACCATTAAGTCACCCGAGAGTAAATTAGAAGCTAAACTGGTGCTGTGTGCTCAGGAACCCAAGATTATGGGCTGAGATCTCTATTCAGAGGATGAAGTCAGCTCCCTTCAAATGGATTCTGAAATAAAGGTGTTATTTCTATTCCCCACCCCCCAAATACATAAGTGTATTAAACATGTCCTTAATATCAATTTGGCATGCCAGTTATAATCTTAAATTGTAGGGAGAAAATGTTTTAGTAAATAGAGCTATTTCTATTTTGTTACTACTGTTTCAGTTGTAATGGGCAAGAGAAATGTGTAGGTCTGGATTATTTCCAGGGATCTGGCTGAGATCCATGGACTTGGTAGAGGTTAAAAAAAAAAGGAAAGAAAGAAAGAGAAATCAAGAGAAAGGGGAAGGAGTCCTACATCCTGTTGCAGTTAGAAATGATAAAGGTAATATCACTTCTCGGGTTTTCCTTGCATAATACCATCTGGAGAGAGATGATCAAATCCCAACAACCGAAAATAACAAATTGTCAGTGATGTGACTAGGACACTGATACAAGAGTTGTCACCAAAGGCAGCGTCCACAACCTAAAATCCAATATATTTAGAAGATTAACAATTACAAACATGTTAAATACCAAATAAAATTAAACATATAATCTCAAACATACCACTGTACTAAAAAGTCCTCTTTGACAGCAATTTAAGTTGCCCAAACTATGACATAGTGGTTGGGGCCCTTGTTATTAGCTCCTCCGAACGTGGTGTTTAGAAGTAGCCCCTGGCTCCTCAAGCTATGGTCATTGAAACAGCATTATGAGCATGGTCTGAGAGTTGGCCAGAAATGCAGAATCTTGGGGCCACCCAAGGCCTACTGTATCAGAACCTACGTTTTACCAAGATGCCCAGCTGACTCATTCCAAATGTAAGTTTGAGAACCACTAATCCAAGACCCTTGGCTTCCTGGTTCCAGGCACCTGGGCAGCCTGGTTCACAAAGGCTCTCAGTCCCAGGACAACTGGCATCCTTTCTCTTCCCACTTGTCAATCACTGCCTTGGCTTCTGCAGTTTGGCTGATCTCCCAAAAAACACATTCTGTTTTGGCAGCTTCCAAGAGTTCTTCACAGATACCACTGATCTAGAGGACTGAATCCCCTCTCTTGTTTCCAGAGGAGCTGCTTTCACTGGGCTCCTCACAGAAACAATGACAAGATATTGATGCTGTACGTGCTCAACTTAGTCTTTAGACAGATCTTCCTGGACCTGAACTGCTGCTGGAACGGATCCCTTTTCTCCTCATCCCTGACATATGTCTCCCCCAATCTCACAACCTGCTGCAACTTAGCAACCTACATTCCTGAAGTTTTCTGTTCTTCCAGTCTGTCTTCTCGATATTACTCTGCTTTTCTTCTTCATCTGTCTGGAATGAACTGGTTTTCATCCAAAAGTCTTTATCCAAAAAAAGCAACTCTTTTAGAGGGACATTTGTCCTTTGTGTATCTGGCCCACTGGGAGTGTGTCCTCCAGAATGATTCCGCAGGCCTTCTTCCATGGTCTTCTCAGGTTCCCACTCTTTCACCCTATCCCAACAACGGAACAGAACACCGTTTCCCATTTTCTACGATTTTGGTGGAAGACTGCGAAGGACATCTATACATGAGGGCACAGACCCTCTAGTGATCTTTAAGTAAAGAAAAAACACAAACACAAATCTAGCTACACGAGGCCCATGGTGTCATATGTACTCAGATACAAAAGATTTAATTATAGCAAAGTTCAGTCAATCATTATGGTAACTCGTACATCGACCAAAAGGCTCGAGGCCTGCTTTGTGCTCAAGGCAACCTCCGTAGATTCTCCTCCTCCCCAAAATATACTCGCTTGTCAGCTGCCTCCATGATTACGTTCAATCTAAGACGTGCAACATAGGGTTTGCTTTTATTTCTACTTGGCAATTTCAGTATTGCTCTGCCTTCCACGATCTCTAGATCATGAATCACTTGAACAAATAATGAGCCAATAAGCTCAAATCCGAGGGAAATTTCTGCAAAGCTGTCTTTTAACTCTATTTTCACACAGAGTGAAGTGTTTCTTGTCAGAGAATAATAATCTGAGAAAACAAATTCTCGCTAGATCCACTACTTGGTTTCAAAGAGCGTATTATTTTCGTATGGTGGAATAAACATTCCTTTATTCAATCCATATCTTTTCAGCGCCTACTACATGCAAGAACAAAAGAACAAAGGAACAACTCTTACAGCTAAATGATCTTTTTCTTATTTCTTCTCCAATCTAACACGAGGGCCTCCCGGCTAACTGAAAGGTCTCCATGGCTCTCCCTATTCCTAAACCCTCACGTCGGCCCTGGGAGCATCATCAATTCAGAAGAGGCCTTGAACGCTTTTCAGCTCCCCATGGAGGCACTCTCCCAAGCATCTAGAAGAGGGAGCAATTGATGGCAAATCAAACATAATTTTAGTTAATATGTTTCTTAGTCATCTCAGTTTAATTTTTGTCCTCCCCCCACATGGACCATTTTTCACACGACTTCCAATGGTAACAATTTCCCAGCCTCTTGAAACTCTATGTGCTTAGCACCGTGGGACCTAATCAGGTTTTCTGAACAGCTCCATGCTGCGCTCTCAGCACTCTGGGACAGGGGAAGACAACTCTGAAATAAATCAGGGAGAAACAGGTTTTTCCTTCCCGATTCCCAAGCAGGTAGTTGGTTCTCAACAAGTTTGCTTCTGATGGAGCAGGTGGTCATAAAACCTCTGGGTCCCATTGAGAATTCCCCCCCACCCCCCCACGATGCATCCCAAGGCCCTGAGAGACTCCTGGGACAGCAGAGGACACGCGCCAGACAAAGGAGGGGCGGCTCGCTCAACGCTGGCTGCGTAAGTCATCCGCTGAGGGGAGAGATGTATGTGAGCAAACAGAACCTCACAGTGATGAAAGCGCTCCAGGTTTCCGCTACCTGCTCCGATCTGGACTGTTTTCCAGTTGCGATGTCCTTCACCTTGGAAGAACTCTTTATTCTATTTGCCTAAAATATTCCCTAGTAAATTCCTCTCTTTTGTAGATGGTAACTTTGTTGTTGTTTTGTTGTTGTTGTTGTTGTTGTTGTTTCCAGATCCTTCCTTTCTGTTTCCCTGGAGCTTCACACAACCTCTTTTAGGAGATACCATAATAAAAAACCACCAACAGAATTATTCAGTTTCGACAAATGCTGTGCAATTCTCAGACTGCCAACAACAAGATTCAGCTCTCGCTACCTAGAAAAACAAACCTTATTAATAATCATATGATGCTGCTGATACATTCCCTACTTTCTACTTTGTAAATGAGTCTGCTGTTTTCATCAGTCACCCCTCAGGGTTGGCGAGAAGAGCACTGGAGCCCCAGGTAATATTTTTTTGGCAACCCCTCCCCAAAACAACAAAGCCAGTACCCCACTGCTCGCGCCTCTCCATTCCTCAGGTCGTCCCCATCTCTCTAATTGGTATTCATCCAACGCGGAACAGTAGCTATCAGTACTTGATGATTAACAGCCTTATGAGACCTTGTGCTAGCAGCAAGAGTTGGCTCTTGTAGCCACCATTTAAAAGGGACGCTAGAATGTGAGAGTCTTGTTTCAAAGAGGTACAGATGGATGGCATTGTGTCTCCACTATCTGAACTGGTCATGCAACCAAGAGATGTGCAGTGGAGGACAGTCACCGAAGTCCCTCTCCGACACTGCGATCCCTCTCAACGCTGCTCTATACAAGGGAACTCATTGAGCTTGATCTTGATTCTACATTGCTCCAACATAAATAAATCACTTGACTGTTCCATGTTGAGATACCCCTGTGTATTTCAAAGGGACTTATGATCTTCATTCACTTTTCCCCACACTGATCTTTGTGCAGTCCAGTCCCTCTGACCCCCAGCAACCACAGACGAGCTCCGGACTCTGGACTCCCCACATTGCGCCAACTTCATGGAGTCACAGGAAATTGGAGTCATCTGTAGGTATAGACTTTCCAGGGCGTAACCCAGAGCTACATACAGAATTCAGCTTCTATTCTGAATGATCCTAAAGATCCCTAGTTACAAAGAATTTCGCATGTCAGATTATGATCCCACCATATGGGGCTCTTTGCTTTGCACTGGAGTTGGCCACGGGATTTCAGAAAGATGTTTTGGGTCTCTTGGAACTACCAAGTCTATCTGGACTGCACCAGATTTTATAAGCCATGGAGCAAATGTAAATACTTTTGGATGCTGGTACACGTTTTATAAATAATTCTGGCAGCGTTTTAATTCTCTAGGACTTCAGGGGTTTGTTATATTCCATTTTTCATTATTTGTTCATTTCTATGTGGCCTTATTTCTGCAAACACGATTTCTTGAAAAACGGAATTAGGTCCAGATTTAGCAAATACAAAAGGATGATTTGTAACATTTCTCTCATAAACTGGATCCAAGCAAAGCCAAAATGAACTCATTTATACTTAGTGAAACATAATTGTCAATTTACATATAAAAGTTGAAGGGGAAATTGATATTTTAAATTTCACCAGTCTCTACAGTCACTATCCTCTCAGGGTGACCAGGCCTTTCCCTCTCGGTCAGTTTTATGCCCACAATCCCAAAGGGCCTGTATACTTGACTAGGGGAAGCAATGACCAAGTGGCCCCAGTGACCAGTTCCGCTCAGTGGAACTATTTCTTCTTCAAGGGCTTCATATTCACTGCTTTGCGTTGGTTCTACAGAGTGACTCAAGGAGAAAAGAAATGGCTAATGTTAAGGGGAAAGTCCCGAGCTGTTCACTTGAGGACATCCCCCCACCTGAAGCCGTCTTCAAACAGGTGTCACCACGGCCTCACTCACTCACTTCTCTCAGCTGCCACCTTAAGGAGGATTTACCTTACTGTCTGTTTAAAACTGCAACCCCTGCACCCCCAGACTCCCTTCCACCCTCTCCACCTGCTTGCTCTCCAGGGCCCGTGTGCGCACGCACACAGACACACACAGACACACGCCCCATAAGGATACAGGTGCCATGAGGAAAAGAGATCCCATTTTTGTCTTTTTTTGTTTACTCCTGTGTCCCTCGTTCCCAGAATAGCACGTAGCACAAGAGAAATGATCAGTAAATGTTTGCTGAATCACCGAATGCCTGCAGTCCATAAACACCGTGCACACACACACACACAGTTAGCCGCCTCGTCAGTGTGTGGTCGCGCTCCCACAGTCACGCCTGCCCGCGACTCTGCCTTACTGGGACAGCATGCTTGATATCCCCTTTAACCTGCTTTCATCTCTACAAAGGTTGGAGGGAGGAAAAAAGGCATTTCCTAAATGCTCCGCTTTACTACAAGGAACCAGTCAAGCCTCTAAATGACGTGTCCGTGCCATTACGTCCCCAACAGGCTCGCTCCTCGCCTCCTCCACTCTCCATTCAGAGCCCGCTCAGCCGCACAAGAGCACTGGGATTCTTCTAGCCCAATCGCCAAATTCAAGTGGACAAGTTTCCACGTCTCTCCCTCTCTCCTTTCCCTTCCTCCCTTCTCACTTCCCTTCCCTCGTCCTTCCCTAACCTCCTGCCCTTCTTTTCTTCCTTTCCTTCTCTTCTCTCCCTGCCAGCCGGCCACATTTGCTGGGACTGAGGGCTCCTTTCATTTGCGAGTGGCCTTCTTAGTGGCTCTCCAGCCAGCTGCCGGGGCTTATCTATTAGATGTCGGGGTTCAGGGCTCAACCTACCATTTACAACTGGTAATTCCCCAGAACCTGTCTCCAGCTCATGTCTTGCCTCCAAATGTCACACTATGATTTCTACTCATTCGCTTATCTCCACTCAGTGTTTCACAGCCCCTCGGACTCCACACACCCAGAACCCAACTGCTCATTTCCAAGTTCCCTCTCACTGAAAGGTATCACCGGCTGCCCAGTCAACTAAATTAAAAACCTTGGACATTCCCCTCACCCTCAAAATATTTCCATGTGACAAGAGGTTGCCAAACCAGAGCAGGAAGCAGAGGCTTTGGGGCAAAGCAAACCTGGACTCAAATCTGGACTCTGTGTGACCTTGGGCAAATGATTTGAACTCTCTGAACCTTAACTTTCTTAAATATAAAATGGAGACTTTTGTCATATAATAACAATGCCTATCATTTTTTTAAAAAATATTTGATTTATTTATTTGAGGGACAGAGAGGTAGTAAGAGAGAGCACGAGGTAGTGGGGAGAGGGAGAAGCAAGCTCCTCGCTGAGCAGGGAGTCCTATGAAGGGACTCAATCCCAGGACCATGGGATCATGACCTGAGCCGAAGGCAGACGCTTCACCGGCTGAGCCACCCAGGCACCCAACAATGCTTATCTTTAAGAATTGTCATAGGGCTCATTCAATCATTCTACAGAAAGCAATGTGTCAGGTACCGTGCCAGACACCACAGCTCAACAATGAACAAATTCAGTTGCCTACTCTCTGCACCACATGCTGTAGGAGACTATGAGTTAAGTATGTAAAACATCTTACCCTAAATCTAAGAGTCCAGAACACAGTAGGTGCTCAATAATTGAAGCTATCTTCATTATTATCCCAGTCACTAAGATCTGTTACATTTACACTATTGATATCTATCAAATACATACCAACCTCTTCCTCCCCTCCCTCATTATTCCATGCCTGACTGATTTGTTGGAATTTTTCTCCTTCTGCCACAGACCAAATGTCTGTTCCCTCTCCACCCCTCCCCCACCCAGAATTCCTATGTTGAAACGATGAGGGTGGAGTCCTCATGAATGGCATTAGCACCCTTATAAGAGAGACCCCAGGGGGCTCCCTCAGCCCTTCCACCATGTAAGGACACAGCAAGAAGACAGCTTTCTATGAACCAGGAAGCAGGCTCTCACCAGATAAAAAAATCTTCTGGCACCTTGATTTTGGACTTTCCAATCCCCAGAAAGATGAGAAATAAATTTCTGTTGTTTATAAGACATCTAAATGATATTCCATTATAGGAGCTTGAACTGAGACATCTTCTAAAAGGTTTCTCTACTACCATTCATTCGGCATTCTTTCAACAAATACTTAAGCTCCTACTTTGTGCTAACCAGGTAAGTAGTATTCCAGAATCTGACAACGTAACAGTAAAAAAAAAAAAAAGAAAATAGACCCACCTGCTCCAAAAAATTCCCTCCCTCATGGAAGTTGCATGCTAGTGGGTATTACCTCACTTTGGTTCATTCTCCCTAACGATGTTGCAAGGCTGTTCCCTGCTCTACACTCATTCTTCAGGCTGGAGCTGAAATGCTGCACGCTCAGGAGAGCTTTTCCTCACCTTACAGACTGGGTTGGGTGCCCAGGTCAGATGCCTTCACAGTGTCCTGCCTCTCATTATGGTCCTTATTACTCTTGAAACTGCTTAAAGATGAAATTCAAACTCTTCACCAAGATATGATAGATGGCTTTTACTGCTGGTGGATCCAGCCGGTGTGTTCACACTTCCCCTGTGCCCCATTCCTCACTACAGCAGCTTTCCCTCAGTGCATGGCAGGCTCTCAGTTCTCTGGGCCTTTGCTAAGAACAGGAACCAGGTCAAACATGGTACCAGGCACTTTTAATACACTATCTCATTTAGTCTTCAAAACAACCTGTCTAGTCAGAAATTTAAAAAAAAAATTATTTATTTGAGAGAAAGAGCACAACCCGGTAGAGGAGCAGAAGGAGAGAGAGAAACAGACTCACTGCTGAAAAGGGAACCTGATATGGGACACAATCTCAGGACCCTGGGATCATGACCTGAGCTAAAGGCAGACACCCAACCAAATGAGGCACCCAGTTGCCCAATATTTTTGTTTTCATGCCATGGGACAGAGACCCTGGCAGAAAGCAGATTATACCTAAAGAAGATCTGATTCGTAATAGAAAAGAGAAGTAAAGCTGGTGTCAGGCTTGGCCTCACAAAGGTAACAGCAAGAACCTTGAGACCCACTTTTCCTTTTCCTACTTCCTAGCCCTGTTTTTCTTATATTTGCATTTCTGTGGGATTTGGGTGGCTATAGAAGTTCTAACCTATATAATTCTAGGTTCAAACCTTCCCAGGAGAAGAGAGAATGCAAACAAAATCTCAAAATTGAATCTTACCAGCTGTCATGTGCCTCATAGATGAACCACGGCCATCGGGAAGATGCGAGGCATTGAGTGGCCCAGGCCCAAGGCATACATATGTCTCCCCTGGAAGCCAGAGTGAGCTCTGCCCTACAAGGCTCAACCGAAGATGAGAGAAGGGTGGTTTCTCCAAAGCAAAATCCGCATACATTAACAATAAGAAAGAGAGACAAAGGAATAACTAACAAAAAAACTAATGTCCAAGATGTAATCTGATCATAAATAATGCCCCCCTCCTTTACAGTTCTGGCAACTAAGGCTCACAGAAGTTAAGGCATCTGGCAAGGATCACAGAAGCCAGCTCTCTCTGGTATGACCAGTGCTTCCTAACACCTCTCTGCTCCCTTTGTCTAGAAGGTTCTTAATCTATTTCCTCAGCTGTCTAGCTCCAAAATGTGCTTTGAAACTCAGTTCAGGTGTGACTCTCTTTTGGAAACCTTCTCTCCTGCCCATGCTGATAAGCTGATACTCCACTGGGCAATCTCCCTACTGTCATAACTTTTTCTCTCTTCCTCCATAAGCCTTGACTGCTCATTTGTCTTCAACAGAAAAATGTGGGAGCACATGGGTGGCTCAGTCAGTTGACTCTTCATCTCAGCTCGGGTCTTTAGCTCACGGTCTTGATCTCAGGGTCATGAGTTCAAGCCCTGCCTTGGGCTCCATGCTGGGTGTGGAGCCTACTTTAAAAAAAAAAAAACAAAAAATATAACTTATTCATCTGTAGACCCTAGTGCCTCAATAATTTTGTTGAGTAAACTGAGCTAACATGGTGTTTTAATGTCACAAAACCATCTGAGACAGATTATCTGCTCCATTCTATACATGGGAAAACCTGAGGCTTAGAGGACTGATGTGTATCTCCTCTGTTCATAGTATCTTGAGTGAGCCAGAGTGGGAACTAGGTCACCATGGGCTGGTGCTAAAGCTGGATAACTTGGGTAAAAGAGACTAAGAGTGAAGTGAGTTTGAATCCAGGTTTTAAAGAATGCTGGGAGTTAAGAGAGGAGCAAGACAGAAAAACAGGATGCTTGGAAGCATGGGGACACAAGCCAAGCAAGGAGGAGTCTAAACAAGTCCCACAAAACAGAAGAGCTGTCCGCATATCCAAGATTTACATTTATAGGCTGGTGGGTGGAATTGGTCTGAAAATGTTGCAGCCAGGACTCCAAGCTGAGACCCTCTCCCACTAAGTTAAATGCTGTTAACATTGGTTTTCATGGTATAAAGCTCTTGGTCTCCTTAATCCATTGGGTTGTAGATGTCATTCCATCCAACATTTAATAATTTCCCTTATGTAGCTCAAATCTGGAAGGTGATTAGGAATCAGGAATGTGTACTGAAATAATTTACCTCCACTTTTATGTTAGTAGGAAAAGGGCAAGGGAAGAAGAAAAGAATTGGGGGGGTCTATGGCTTCAAATACCATGACTAACAGGGGCACCTCAAATCAAGACCATCTTCACTGCTGCCTAGTCTTGCCAGGAACAGAGCCTCCTGGTTGTAAAAGGGCAGCTGAAGACCCAGCTGCTCAGGTCAGGTGCAATGTGCTTTCCAAGAAGGCACTGATGCAATGGGCAAGAAAACTGCCTTCCAGGAAGGGGAAACTCTGGAGAGAAATGACCCCGTGTCTCCTGAGAGAAGGTTAAAATGATTCAGGAGAGGTAAACATGAGTAAATGTGACACGATAATAATATTTGGGTCTACTAATAATGTAACTAAGAGGACTTTTTTATGATTCTTGTTTTGAGAGAACTATTTTAAAATCCTTCACTGGCCAAGACAGACCTGGTACTGTTAGCTGGACCGATTAATTCTACATCTGTTCTAACGCAAATAGCCAACAGGCATATTATTTCCACATTCCTAAAGGTTGGTGAATAGCAGTGGAATTAATTCTTGAGTACATATGAGAACATGCTCTCTTCCTATTTATATGCCACCATTTTTTTTTTCTTAGAGAAGACACACGAGCAAGAGTTTCCATTCACCATCCCTGATTTCTTACTAAGGCAACCGGATCCCTTCAAAAATTGGAACTAAAAGGTTTTAGAGTTTCTAGTATAGGAATGCTACAAAAACTGTGAAATTCATCAAAACTGTGATCCTGGATTTGATTTAGATAAGCTCCTAATAATTATAACAAAGTAATTGTTAACATTTGGTTTTCCTCGTGGGGTTTACTTCTGAGAGTAGGTTCTCCATCCAAGTCTAACCCAACTGGGGGAAGGAGATATATATATATATATATATATATATATATATATATATATATATGTTAAGTATTGCATTTCATTAGTTACTGTACTGTAGAATTGAACACTATTCAAATAGCAAGCACAGAAAAATATCACTGGAATCCTAGGCCTTCAGAGAATATAAAAATGAATTAATAATGGTCCTTGCCCCCTGGAAGTTTACAATCTAGCAAGAGGAGAAAACAGTAGGCTTACATTAGAGAGCTTCAAAGAAAATGCAGTGTGGATTCAAAGGAAAAGGATGGGTTGAGTGAGAGATAGGGACTGTTGCATTTGAGGTTCCTGAAACATGTTGGCAGGAATATATCAAGGCAATGAAGAGGAATAGAAATTCGTAGAGTGGCAGACATCTCAGAGGACAGGAAAGCGTGGATATTCCCACCCCACTGCCCTTGATTCTGAACACTGATCTGTAAGGAACTGCATGACTTCTCTTTTTCTGAAAAACCAAATTGATTATTAATACTGCACCACTGATTTTTAAAATTTTGTTCTGTTTTAATCATCACGGCTGTTGATCACCAATCAGTAAGCAAATTCTTGATGTTTATCTGGGCATAACAATCAAAAGAATCTGAATAAATCAAGCTAATTTAATGGCAAATGTGAATATGCCGGATCTTCTATTCATGATTCATTTTTTATTGTCCAGTTGACCCCAAAGTTGCAGTCTTTGACAATGAATAGACAATGTGTAAGGAGACCTCAAAATCAGAACTTGCCCCTCAGTCCATGCAAACATGGTATTATATAAGACCACTGCCTCAACTTCCTCAACAGACAATCCAGCCATCACCCCCTTGAGAATTATCTGGAGTGATTATTTATGAAGTTACATCACTCAATGCTCATCTTTCCTCTCCTACTAATATATCTTTCCTTTAGAAATGTGCAGAGAAAAAGCAAGCATAATATAACACACATGATAATAATCCAGCAGAACTAACTATAACCAAGGAAAGGGATTTCATGTAGTATAGAAGGACTTTACACTTGAACTCAGACATGCTCAATGATAACCTTCTCTACCTCTCCATGTTGCCCTGCCTGTAAAATGGGGCTAATTCGACTCACCTAGATAACTCACAGACATGATGGGAAGATTAATTATTCAGGGTTTACTGAGTGCTTTCAATATGAAAAGCACGATGTATGACACGAACAGAGGGCTGTGACTTCAGGGGAGACAATAAACAGCAGGCACAGATGAACTTTTAAAAAACAAAGGCCCTATTCTCATGTAAATACTCAATAATAAAAGCTATGGAAAGAAAGCCACAGGAAATATAAAATATAAACAGAATATTTTCCATGAGGAGTCAGCAGATTTTATCAAGTTAATAAATTATTACAATAGAGTATATAAAATCAAGCTCATGCAGAATCAGACCAGAGAATATAACGTGTGGCTGCTGGGATTATCTGGTGGGAAAGATCTCATTGATTTTTGTAGAGCATTGGATCTGGGAGATTTTTAAATTAGGCAAGGATGATGACCCAGTTTGGGTGGGAAAAGCTTAGAGGTTCCCAAGGAAGAATGCAGCCCAAGAAGAAATCTCTAGAGGTAGTTATTTTTAACTTTTCAGACCTGCTTGACATGAAGAGAATTCTGAACACTGAATGCAAAAAGTAAACATTTTAAGAACTTTGGTATCATTTCTCATTGTTATGACCCTAGCAAATAATTTAAAAGAACAGGCAAAGTTTATTTACAATTAAGTAGGGATTTGAGGAAAATAAAACTGAGCTTGTTTTATATTTACCAGTATATGAGGAAACAAAGTTGGGTGAATTTTCTCTTGGACTGTGACTCGACTAAGAAATCCTTGTACAAAATAAAGATCATAAGCATCAAATACAAGACATATTAGAGGTAAGTGTACCAAACTCAAAACTCAGTGGAAACATTATAGGAGCACTAAGAACATTTTTTTTAATTTTTTTTAATGCCAGTTAGCTATTGCCAAAGCAATGGTGCATAACCACAACCATAAAAACTAGCGACATACAACAATAAGCACTCATGCTAACGTTCCTTTGAATCATGTGGTGTTGTTCTGCTTCGCAAATGACTCTGGGTCTGCTCCTCATGTCTCTTATCCTCCTTGAACCAGCCAGCTTATGCTCAGCTCATGCTTCTAGACTCACAACTAAAAACTTCCATTCCGGGGGCGCCTGGGTGGCTCAGTGGGTTAAAGCCTCTGCCTTGGGCTCAGGTCATGATCTCAGGGTCCTGGGATAGAGCCCCACGTCCGGCTCTCTGCTCCGCAGGGAGCCTGCTTCCTCCTCTCTCTCTGCCTGCCTCTCTGCCTAGTTGTGATTTCTCTCTGTCAAATAAATAAAATATTAAAAAAAAAAAAAAACTTCTATTCCGTTAGCCAATGCAAGAGATATGGACAAGCTCAAAGTCAAGGAGTGGGGAGGTGCCCTCCAATCATGTCATGAGGATCCAGCAAGGATGTGAATGCCAGGAAGGGTGAAGAATGAGCCCAAGAATCCCAATCACAATTTGTTCCAAAATTACATATATTTAAAAAAAAAAAAAAAAAAAACCTCTGGAAAAATGGCTGAGAGACAGAAATCAAGACGGACCTGAGATACAGAAACAAAAGCTTTTAACAAAACCTTTGTTATAATAATGATGTTTTTAATTTTCTTTCCATCTATGTGTATATTTTCATACTATGCATATACACATTACATTATGCATATGATAATTTTAATGGCTGACATTAATCTATTCTAACTGATAAAATCATCTAAGAAATTTTTCTTTTTAAAGAATTTTTAAATGGCCCTATGATACGGAGGGCTTAGCTCCTTTGGAAAGCATTCCCCACAGTGAAAGGTTTTGATTCATTTCTGCATATGATAAGTAAACTCCCAAAAGGCATTCTACCAAGCCACCATCTCCAACCATAGACGTGAATAACATTTCCATGAATTTGGATAGAGCTTCAAACTCACGAAGAGTGAAGGCAGCAGCCCCAGGATTTCTATACCATCTTCGTCATCTCGATAAAATTTATAACAGAACCTCAGGAAAGTTAACTACTAAATACACTTTTGAATTCAACTACCCAGAGAATATTTTCTATCCACAGTATCAACCGTCCTGGTGTGAGTTTCTCTTTCGCCACCATGATTATTAAAAAAAAAAAAAAAAAAAAAATTTTCATAAAATCTAACTTTAGGGGCGCCTGGGTGGCTCAGTGGGTTAAAGCCTCTGCCGCCAGCTCAGGTCATGATCCCGGGGTCCTAGGATGGAGCCCCGCATCGGGCTCTCTGCTCAGCAGGGAGCCAGCTTCCTCCTCTCTCTCTCTGCCTGCGTCTCTGCCTACTTGTGCTGTCTGTCAAATAAATAAAATCTTAAAAAAAAAAAAAAACAAACCTAACTTTAACCGACAATGCGCCTGGTGGTCCCGCGGTTTTCTTATTTCAACAGTGTTTGGAAAGAACAGACCCAGGGACGCCTCTGCTACCAGCCTCCAACCACCCTTCAACCTTTTTTCCAGTTGCAGCCCTCAGAACCACCTTCTTGGAAAACAGCCAACACCCTAATTTGAGCTCAGCTCCTGGTTACGGATCAACCGCGAGCCCCCAGATCCGTCAGAACGATCCCACCCAGGTGGAGGCCGCGGGCAACCGCGGGGTCGGCGTGCCTCTGCGGGCCTCCTACACCTACCTCTCTCTGGGCTTCTACTTCAACCCCAGCCACCTGGTTCCGGAGGCCATGGCCACTTCCGCGAGCTGGCTGAGAAGCGCGAGGGCGTCGAGCGTCTCTTGAAAATGCCAAACCAGCCGGTTGGCAGCGCCCTCTTTCAAGAGGTGTAGAAGCTGTCCCAAGATGAGCGTGTAAAACACTGGACCCCGTGCAAGCCACGCTGGCTCTGGACAAGAACCTGAACCAGGCGCGTGTGCGTCTGCACGCCCTGGGTTCTGCCTGCGTGCACACGCACCTCCCCCGACCCCACCTTACCCCGGGGACTGCCGGGAGAGCCACTTCCTGGGTGAGGAGGTGAAACTTATCCAGGACCTGGGTGACCACCTGACTCACTTTTGCAGGCTGGCCATCCCTAGGCTGGGCTGGGCGAGGAGCTCTTGGAAAGGCTTACTCTCAAGCACGTCTATGACCCTCGAGCCCCCGAATCCTTTGAGGGGCCCCTCTGCCATCCCCTTGGTGCCCGGGCTTGTGCCTGAGCCTCTCCCTGCAGCCACTATACAGCTTTTTAACCACCCTGGAAACAAAGCTTTTTGCAGCAAAAATCAACAAAAATATATGTGTGTGTGTGTGTTTGTATACACACACATATATATACATATATACCTATACATATATATTTAAATTTTACACACAAAATTTGTAATTAAAATTTAATTTTTAATTTAATTTAATTAAAATTAAAATTTACACACAAAACTTGAACCAATCAGATAGAAATACTGATAATGTTCTGTGTTGGTAAAGAATTAAGCAGTATTGGGGCGCCTGGGTAGCTGAGTGGGTTAAGTGTTTGCCTTCAGCTCAGGTCATAATCCTAGGATCCTGGAATAGAGTCCTACATCAGGGTCCCTGCTGTGCTGGGAGCCTCCTTCTCCCTCTCCCTCTGCCTGGTGCTCCCCCTGCTTATTCTCTGTCCAATTAATTAATTAATTAATTTTTTAAAAAAAGAATTAAAGAGTATTTACACTGTTTACTGGGAAGTAAATTTAGACAAACTTTTGGAAAGCTGTCCATGTGTATCAGAGAGTTAACTGATCTGTGAGACTGTCATACTCTTTGATCCCATAATCCCTCTTCTAGGAATTTATCTAAAGTAACTAAGTACAAAAAGGAGTATACATAAAATGTTCATTGTTCTAGTATTTATAATAATAATAAAGTAGAATCTACTTAGATTCTCATTAATGGAAAATTTGTTCAATACCATGGAATATTATTAGGTAACTATGAAAAAGAAGCAACACTGATCATGTAAAACACCCAAGATATATTATTGACAGAAAGGCATTACATTAAAGACCAGAATATTGTGTATAATATGTAATTGTGTGTGTGTGTGTGTATATATATATATATATATATATAACATATATATATGGAAATTCCATATGTGCTTCTATATGTAAGAAGAGCTATATACTAACTAAACTGTTAACAATGATTATCTCTGGGAAGAAAGGGTTTTCTGGTAGAATGAGGAGATGGTTACTTTTGTTTTTCCTTCTTACATTCCTACAATTTTTGATTTATAAAGAATATGTATTACTTTCACTTTCTTTAACAAAAAATACCTTTCAACTATTTTCACTTTCTCTGTCCTTAAAAATCCTTTTCAACTGTTTTCACTTTGTCCTCCATACCACCTATACACAATAAAACTCCACCAAAATCCCATGTATGCAGAAGCCAAAACATTGACTGAGTAATATGTGCTATTATAAAGTTAATGGAAGTTTGGAGGAGCCTGTAGAGCTAGCTACCAGTGGTCCTGGGGCAGGTGCTGGATCCAAACATGGTTTGACTGAGGTCTGGTTTGTCTATCAGTTGCAATGTCTACTCTGATTTAAATATCAATAAGGACAACTCTGGGCTCATAACTGGCTGAGATTTCAAAGGTGGTGCCAACAACCCAGTTACCTTGTTAATTGGTACCCATTTCCAGCTGTGGAAGTAAGTCTAAGAGACTACTGAGATGTGGCAACACACTCTTTGCCTCCCAGCTTCCAAAGATGGGCTTACATGCTACTCTCCTAGCCAGGCCTCTATCCAAGCCACTGCCACCCTCTAACCCCCAGTATAAGAAACTTAGCCTGCCCCTATTTGAGAACGGGGCTGAGTAAGAACAAGAGCCAATGCCAACCACTCTATCTGATTTTACTTATCGCGGGTGCCTTGTTGCAGACTTTACTATATATACTTTTAAATCATCAGTCTCTACCAGATTGTTTCGTGCATTTTTTTCCATGCTTTCTCTACATCATTCCCTTCCACATTCCCCCAGGGAGATTTTTTTCCTCCACTGGCCCTTCAAGAGGCAGTTCAAATGCAGGGCTGTTTATGTGAAGCCATAGAAATTCCTGTCCTCATCTCAGAAAATGCTTCTCTCTCTTCTCTGATCTTACCCACTACTTTGTACTTCTATCGAAGCACTGTGAACAGTCTTGCCCTGTAATTTGTTGTGTACATTTCTGCCTTCCCAAAAGGTGGTAGGAGCCTTCAAAAACTCTCTCACCACCATCCTCATGCTTTACATACTCTTTTCTGCCTGTGCCATACTTACCCAGTAAAATGTCAACACTGGGTTAAGCCAAACACTTGCCTTTTGCACCCCTACACCGAGACTGCTGCAGAATATAAGTAACCATGCAAAATGCTGTCACTACTCCATGTCTCTGACAGTAGCTGGACCCTGAGTACTGCCCAGGGCAGCTCCTCCCTGACTGCTTACACAGAGCCGTCGCTCAAAATCTTCCCACCCTACTCAAGCTGTCTGCGCCCATCAGCTTCCTCCCCACCTTCAGCAGGTAATTTGGATTACTATTTTAGAGAGACCACTCACCAGGAAATGCCTCAGTCCCTTCTCCACTTCCATCTTTCCTGCACTTATGCCTGTGTATGTAGCCATACCACGGTGGATGCTATTGGTGCCCCACTGAGATCCCCTTTAATGGCAGGTTTTCTTGTCCCTCAGCTGTTCCAAGGGCTGGTTGTTCAAAATTCATAGCTACTGCCTTCCCTAGAGAATTGCGGTCAGCCAGACAAAACCCACATAGCCTGCAAGATTATGCCCCATTCCTCTGATGAGCAGACATCAACCAATGAATGACTGGCACAGGAGAAAAGGCCAGTCTGGGCCTCTGGGCCTCTGGGTCAGTAACCCTGGGTGCAGTTTCTGATGCTGCCCCTCCCTCTATGTTCACAGCTGATGTTAGTTTCCAGTCAAGATCACACTCACTTAGCTTTCTTCCCTTATCCTATCATATGTCTCACATTCCTTCTCCTGAGAGCACCGCTGACCCATAATCACTTGAACAAGAATCTCTGTCCCAGGCTTTGTTCCCGGAGAACCTAACTTACGACACATCCTGATTCCCACCTCCTTTCCTCCTGGCAGTGTGGAAAAGGTGACTCTCTTCTGTCCAAGGCCAATGCGCTCCGGTCCTGCCTTTTACTTCCTTCTCACGAATTATCCTGTCATCTCTTCCCTCTCTTTCCTGGAGCTTCCAATTCTCTTCTCTTCATTGCCTCTTTCCCATATGAATATATTCAAGATCATTCTTTCTTACAGCCTAACTAAACAACTCCATCAACTATCTCTCTCTTATTTTCTTTCCAGTCTTGATAGATGACACATATGGAAAAAGCAACCTGTAGCTACAGTTTTCACTTTTTTTCCTCCTAGGGCATATAATTCTCTAAGATACAGAGTATCAAAAGAGGAGAAGACATTAGAAGGAAAATGTCTGTTTCTGACATGTGAAGTCTGAGATGCTTATCATATTAAATTTAAAATGTCTAATAGACAACTGATATTGAGGGTTTCAAGAAGTAATGTGATGGTAAATATTTAACTGGCTCTCTGGTGGACAGGGGAATGCACACATATATCTGTACGTAAGTTGTATACATTTTACTGATATAGAGGACATGTAGTTTACAAATAAAACGAAGCACATACTACTCTTTAGTGTAAATTTCCTATCACCAATCAATTCTCACAAAATGTTTCTGTTGACTTTTGCGAACTCTTGTATCCACAGCCAACCTGTGATTGCAGTTGATGAATAAGGACACTTATGGCACGAGTATGGTTATTTATGTTTACATGAGGAAGTGAGAGAAAGTGAAACGCTGAAAACATGGGACAGAACTTCTCCTGTGGCGCCCCAGTGGCTCAGTCAGTTAAGCATCTTCCGTCAGCTCAGGTCATGACCTCAGGGGTCCTGGGATTAAGCCCCACATCAGGCTCCTTGCTCAGAGGGGAGTCTGCTTCTCCCTCTCTGGCTGCTCCTCCCTCTGGCTCATGCTCTCTCTAATAAATAAATAAAAAAAATCTTTTTAAAAAAGAACTTCTCTCATTCACTAGTGATATGAGCACAATTTTTTGCTGAATCAAATAATAGTTTTTTAATATTAGAATATTTCTTCAATTTTTTTGTGTTACTCACCATGTAACAGCTATAGATCACACTATTAAGCGTAATCTACATTATAAACATTTTCTTAGTCACTTTCTTAAGTCTAGACAATTAATAGAACAATAGACTAAGCCTTGATTTGCAGCATTTCCTGATTTCCATGGTGTAGACACTCCTACTACGGCAGTTTTCAAGTGGCCAACGTGACATCACTGAACACAGAGTTGGAAGAGACCACAGTTGCCCACCATTTTATAGGATTTCCAAAACTACAATAGATATGCAAAATCTCGAGCACTGATAATAAAAGAGTAGCAAGATTGTTAGAAAGTGAGTTTTAAGTATCTATTACCTTTGTTTTAAATATACTTTTCATTGTCAATTTATGTAGTTTTAATAATGGCTGGGTTTGCAACCCACTGGCTCACATGATTCTGGAAAATTGAACAACTAGCTCTCATGACCCGGTACAGGCTGGCTACAATGCACCACGGGTTTAAAATGACACGGAGCAAACTGGCCCAGGAAGGAAAGTGCATGTGTGGTAGTCAAACCAGGGATATGGATGGAATTCCCTCAGGGAAAATATATTTAATAAAAAGGTAAGAGATGGTAGTGAGGATGAAACCCTGGAGGAAACCACCATTTAAAGGGCAGACAATAAAATGTGAGCCTGGGAGAAGATGAGAAATAGCTGATAAAGTAGAAATGGAGGCAGCAGAGGGCCATCGGCTGCTCAAGAAACAGGGAGTGGTCAACAGTATATAAATGACACCAAGAGGTGATCACAAGGAATGAAAATTATCCATTCATACATGGGATCATTTGTTCATTCATTCAACATTATCTATTTATTTGTTTGTTTGTTTTGAGCACTCTCGAGTGCTTGGAAATCTGGTGTATTAAAGTGGACCTTTTTTAGCTTTACCTTAGGCTGAGGTCCAAAACACACTCCAAATAAGGTGCTAGCCCACCTAGATAGGACTTTGCTAAGCCTTTTTTTCTCAACACCAACTACAAGAGCATGAAAGATATAAAGTCATGGGCCCATGGAAATGAAAACTCCTGAAGACAGTTTTCAAAAGGCTGTGAGTGATACCCCCAAGCATACTCCCCTCACGTAAAGCCCAGGATGCCCTTCACAACTGCTTTGGAATGCATCCCCCAAGGTTCCTGGAGCTCGAGGGGCATGGCAGACCGGTGGCTAACTCACTGCAGAAGAAAGGGTACACCTGAAAGGAGAAGTGAGCTAGTCTACAGCCACGGTCTACAGCTAGTTGCTCTCTGTAGAAAGGCTAGACATATGTGTTTGGAAGCAGAGATCATACCACCCACTTACTATACCAGCTTTTCTCCCTTTAGTTTCTGTGACATAATTTCTCCTGCTTCTCTTACTTCTTGATCCCTCACATTGTCTCACTAATGCTCTGTACCTACCCAATCCCTTCAAATGCTTCTCTCTCCAGGAGTTCAGTCCTCCTTATAATACATGAACTCCTCAGGTCATCTCATCCCCTCCATGGCTTCAACACCCCTGTGCTTTATGACTTACGATTTCCTAGTACCAGCCTCACCTGTCTTCTTGGTTCTGTATTTAGATTTGCAATCGCCTATAAGCAACTCCATGTTAGTTCAAACTTGAAGCCTTCATTGTCCATCTCAAATCTTTGTGCATGTTTGGGAGTTTCTTAAAAACTTAAGGATATATCTACCACAAAACCCAGAAATTTCACTCCTAGATATTTACCAAACAGAAATGAAAATAAATGGACAAAGATGTGCCAACAAATGCTGGTAGCAACATTATTCATAAGTACCTAGAACTGGGAACAATGCAAATGCCCATCAACTGATGAATGAAAAAGCAAAATACGGTATATTCGTACAATGGAATACTACTCAACTATAAAAAGAGGGAAAACTACTGATATGCACAACAAGGATGAACCTCAAAATCACCAGTGAAAAACCTTAGAAATAAAAAATAGCATTCTGTATGACTACAGTTATATGACATTTCTACAAAAGGCAAAATTATAGCACATAAAGCAGAACAGTATTTGCTGGATCAGGGATTAGAACAGATACTATCTACAAATGGGTATGAGAAGTGCTTTTGAAGTGTTCTAAAACTAGATTGTGGTGATGGCTCCCCAACTGCAGGAGTTTACCAAAACTTGTTGAGCAGTATACCCCAGACTTCTCACTGGTAAATATTTCACTGTAAAAAGAGAGAGAGGGAGAGGGAGGTGAGAGGAGAGAGAGCTGTACTTAAACCGGGTGAATTTCATGGCATATGAAGTATACATCAATAAAACTATTCTAAAAAGAAGTTTCAGAATAATCTGCAATGTGCATGATATAATCATTTAAAAAATAAACAAAAATGTAGTATTTGTACAGGCATACCTCAGAGATATTGCAGGTTCAATTCCAGACCACTGCAATAAAGCAAGTCAAATAACATTTGTTTGGTTTCCCAGTACATATAAAAGGTAGGTTCACACTATACTGTAGACCATTAAGTGTGCAGTAGCGGTGAAAAAAAAAACAACAACCATAATGTACATACCTTAACTAAAAAGTGCTGGTAAAAAATGGTAAACATCCTCTGAGCTTTCAGCAAATTATAATCTTTGCTGGTGGAGGGTCTTGCCTTGATGTTGATGGCTGCTGACTGCTCAAGATGGTGGCTGTTGAAGGTTGGGGTGGCCATAGCAATTTCTTAAAATAGGACAATGGAGTTTGCCACATTGACTGACTCCTTTCACAAATGATTTTTAGGATTTTACCCTTAGAACTTCTTTCCAAACTGCAGTCTATCCTCTCAAACCCTGACACTGCTTTCTCAATTAAGCTAAGGAAATATTCTATATCCTTTATTGCCATTTCAACAATCTTCACACCATCTTCCCCAGGAGTAGATTTCATATCAAGAAACCACTTTGCTCATCCATAAGAAGCAACTCTTCATTGGTTCAGGTTTGATCATGAGTTTGCAGCAATTCAGTCACACCTACAGGCTTCCCTTCTAATTCTTGCTATTGCCACTATGTATGTAGTGACTTCCTCCACGTAAGGCCGGAAGCCCTCCAAGTCATCCATAAGGGTTGGAATTAACTTCTTCCAAACTCCTATAAATGTTGATATTTTGACCTCTTCTCATGAACCACGAATGTTTTTAATGGCATCTAGAATATAGAACCCTTTCCCAAATGTTTCCAATTGACTTGCCCAGATCCATCTGAGGAATCACTATCAATGGCAACTATGGCCTTATGAAATGTATTTCCTCAATAAGAAGACATGAAAATCAAAACTACTCCTTGATCCATTGGCTGCAGAACAGATGCTGCGTTAACAGGAATAAAAACAGGACTAATTTTAATGTGGCACCTGGGTGGCCCAGTTGGTTACACATCGGACTATTGATTTCAGATCAGGTCATGATCTCAGGGTCGTGAGATCAAGCCCCACGTAGACTCCATGCTGAGTGTGCTTCTCTCCTTCTCCCTCTGCCCCTCCCCCTGCTCATGCACGTGTGGTCTCTCTCCCTCTCTAAAATAAATAAATAAATCTTAAAAAATATACTCTCATTGTACATCTCTATCAGAGCTCTTGGGTGACTAGAGGCACTGTCAATGAGCAGTAATATTTTGAAAGAAAATATTTTTTCTGAGCAATAGTGAACATAGCATATGATTTGATTATATGAACTTGGAAAAAAATTAGAGAAAGGTAATAGGAAGTACCCACAGGGAAGAGGTTCCTATTTTATTTTTTTAATTTTAATTTTTTTTTAAATATTTTATTTATTTATTTGACAGACAGAGATCACAAGTAGGCAGAGACGCAAACAGAGAGAGAGGAAGAAGCAGGCTCCCAGCTGGCAGACAGCCTGATGTGGGGCTGGATCCCAGGACCCTGAGATCCTGACCTGAGCTGAAGGCAGAGGTTTTAAACCCCTGAGTCACCCAAGCGCCCCAGAGGTTCCTATTTTAAAATGGGAAAACCAGGAACACCTGGGTGGCTCAGTGGGTTAAGCCTCTGCCTTCAGCCCAGGTCATGATCTCAGGGTCCTGGGATCGAGCACCACTTCGGGCTCTCTGCTCAGCGGGAGCCTGCTTCCCTCCCTCTCTCCCTCTTTCTCTGCCTGCCTCTCTGCCTACTTGTGATCTCTCTCTCCCTCTGTCAAATAAATAAATAAAACCTTAAAAAAAATTAAAAATAAATAAATAAAATGGGAAAACCATACTAATAAGATGACATTGTCCAGAGACCTGGAGAGATGAGAATGGAGTGAGCCATGTGGTTATCTGAGGGAAAAGCAAAATCAAAGGTCTTGAGACAGAAATGTCATTGGCATGTTCAAGAACAGCAGTGAAGTGAGTGTAACATCCTTAAATTAAAAAAGATTATAAACCTAAAGCAGTTAAAGTGGTGGGGTTTAAGACAAGGATATAATAATGAAACAAGACAAAGAGGCCAGAAAAGACTCTAATATACAATAAAGGAAACAGCAAGAATAACAAAATTATATCATGCAAAGGGCAGGGGGAGGGAAGAACTCCAAAATGTTAATAATGGTTATCACTAAATAGTAGAATTATAGACAATTTTAGTTTTCTTCCTTATTAACTTTTCTGTATTTTCTAGTTGTTCTAAAATTAGCATGTATTACTTTAAAAATATTTTAAAAAGGATGAATTAATCAATAAATGTGGTGGGGAAGGTGATAAGCTATTTGAGGAAAAATATTTTTAAAATATGACAAATTAAAGTTACATGTAAAAAATAAATCTAAACACATAAAACAAAGAAAAAGGACTTTCCAAGCTTTCAAGCAACAAAACACATTTTCCTACACAAAAAATAAAAATCACTACATCTGTATCTTTGGGGTAAATGCCCAGCAGTGCAATTGCAGGGTCATAGGGAAGCTCTATTCTTAATTTCTTCAGGAATCTCCACACTGTTCTCCAAAGTGGCTGCACTAACTTGCATTCCCACCAACAGTGTAAGAGGGTTCCCCTTTCTCCACATCCTCTCCAACACACGTTGTTTCCTGTCTTGCTAATTTTGGCCATTCTAACTGGTGTCAGGTGGTATCTCAATGTTGTTTTAATTTGAATCTCCCTGATGGCTAGTGATGATGAACATTTTTTCATGTGTCTGATAGCCATTTGTATGTCTTCGTGAAAAGAAGGGCCATCTGTACCCCAATGTTTATTGCAGCAATGGCTACGGTCGCCAAACTGTGGAAAGAACCAAGATGCCCTTCAACGGACGAATGGATAAGGAAGATGTGGTACATATACACAATGGAGTATTATGCCTTCATCAGAAAGGATGAATACCCAACTTTTGTAGCAACATGGACAGGACTAGAAGCGATTATGCTGAGCGAAATAAGTCAAGCAGAGAGAGTCAAGTATCATATGGTCTCACTTATTTGTGGAGCATAACAAATAACATGGAGGACATGGGGAGATGGAGAGGAGAGGGAGTTGAGGGAAAGTGGAAGGGGAGATGAACCATGAGAGACTATGGACTCTGAAAAACAATCAGAGGGTTTTGAAGGGGGGGGGGGGAGGTTGAGGAACCAGGTGGTGGGTAATAGGGAGGGCACGTACTGCATGGAGCACTGGGTGTGATGCCAAAACAATGAACACTGTTATGCTGTAAATAAACAAACAAACAAAAAAAACCCGTATCTTAAAAATGGTAGTGCCTGGGGGTACCTGGGTGGCTCAGTGGGTTAAAGCCTGTGCCTTCAGCTCAGGTCATGATCTCAGGGTCCTGGGATCAAGCCCCATGCTGGGTTCTCTACTCGGCAGGGAGCCTGCTTCACCACACCCCTGCCTGCCTCTCTGCCTACTTGTGATCTCTCTCTCTGTCAAATAAATAAATAAATAAAATCTTTAAAAAAAAAAAATCAAAATCATATATGTATAAAAGCCAAAATCAAAAAAACAAACTAGTAAGGAAAGTATAACCCTCTGCATAACTTAACCAAATAGATTATAAAAGTGTAACTTTTACCTACTGAAATTATCCAAATGTATAAGAAGCCTGTTAAAATCATTAAGCATAAATAGATTTTTTTAAAAATAAGGAAATACAAATGGTTAATATACAGGAAAATATTCAATTCAACCACACTAATAACCAAAGAAATAAATATTAGAATAAACTGTCATCTTCACCTATGAGATTAGCGAAGAGTTATCTTTAAAAATGCTAAAAATTGTCAAAAGTGGGATAATATATATTCAATCCAAATTAATATAATCTAATTGTGAAGAAAAATCACAATATTTATCCAGAGCCTTAGAAAATGCTTCTACACTTTGACAAGATAATTCTACTTCTAGGAAACTATCCTAAAGAAATAATCCCAAATAATAAAAATTTACACTTATATAGCATGTACTTTGTGCCAGGCACTACTCTATCTCATATATATATATATACATATATATATATATATATATATATATATATATATATATAAGATTTTATTTATTTGACAGACAGAGATAACATGTAAGCAGAAAGGCAGGCAGAGAGAGAGGAGGAAGCAGGCTCCCCGCCAAGCAGAGAGCCCGACACAGGGCTAGATCCCAGAACCCTGGGATCACAACCTGAGCTGAAAGCAGAGGCTTTAACCCACTGAGCCAC
Source organism: Meles meles (assembly GCF_922984935.1). Lineage (NCBI taxonomy): Eukaryota > Metazoa > Chordata > Mammalia > Carnivora > Mustelidae > Meles > Meles meles. The sequence continues at coordinate 50,439,485 of NC_060077.1, forward strand.
CCAGGTGCCCCTGTATCTCATATATTAACATGTAATGAAATTAGGAATTAGTAATTCTTACAACCCTGGGGTAAGTATCTCTAGTTTAGGGGTGCAACACCTGCTGCACAGAGAGGTTGAGTCATTGCCTAAGGTTTTATAACTAGTAAGTGAAGGAACCAGGATTCAAAACCAGGCAGTCTGATCTCAAATCCTACGTGCTTCACCACTCTGCTGTCTTGCCTCTCCATAGAAGTAGCGTACATGCAAAGATATTTACCTGAGCAAAAATGATAACAGGATTTTCTACAAGCCAAATTTTATACAATAGGAGAAATGTGTAACCAAAAGTTAGCAAAGATAACATAGTATGCTTGTTTTTTAAAGGTATGGTTTTTCTATTATAGGCTTTTCATTAATTTAGGTTATTATAGGTTCTAAGAAACTAGTCTACTAAGAAAATGAAAAAGATGTAAATAACATGGCATACTTTTAGAAACATTTATACTGTAATTCATGTGGTCTAAACCACTATTAATTTTAAGAGTAAGACACGCCATTATTTTATGTATTATCAAGAGAGAAAAATAATCCCGATTTCAGAGGTATTAAAATGTGAATTAAATGGGTCTTAGATTAGACGAAACATAGTATATTTGGTTCAGATGAGGAGGTAGTATTTCTTTTTGAAGATAATTATAGATCTTAGTTTCCAAATACAAAGTGATAGGATATGGCTTCTTATCCTTTTCAGCCTGAATTTTCTTTTTTTTTTTTAAGATTTTATTTATTTATTTGACAGAGAGAGATCACAAGTAGGCAGAGAGGCAGGCAGAGAGAGAGAGAGGAAGAAGCAGGCTCCTTGCCAAGCAGAAAGCCCAATGCAGGACTCAATCCCAGGACCCTGAGATTATGACCTGAGCCAAAGGCAGAGGCTTAACCCACTGAGCCACCCAGATGCTCTCAGCCTGAATTTTCATTCATCTTCCTGTGGCAAATGTACTGATGTGTCAGCCAGAAGATGAGTATACAGATCCCACACATGCTTACCAAGGAGCTCTTGCTATTTATTTTTCATAGAAGAAAAGAAATTATTGTTAATAATGACACATGCCAGGCCAACAGCCCATCGCCCCTCACGTAAGGGAGCTGTCTACTAGAGGAACTTGGAAATGCTTAGAAGCCATAGATGTTAATAAAAGAATCAGGTTTAACAGGCAACTTGAACATGGTTGAGTGAATATTATGCAGTAAGGAAAGCCACTTGGAATGCGACTGAATGTTTGGGGAGGGTAATAAAGAGAACGGAGAAACACAGTGAAATAGAAGGAGCATTGTGAAGGCAGAATGGGCAGACAGCCAAAGCCAGGAAGGAGATGTGGAGGGGAGGCCCAAGGAAGCTCATGATGGTAAGATCGTTATATGTATCATATAGCTGGCTATACCCGTGCAGGAGCAAGAGAGCCTGTTTTCCTAGCAAGTTGTAGAATCCTAATGATTTTGCTCTGCGCACAGACTAGAGGATCAGAGACCAAAACAGAGGAATGCTGGCATCAATGTCATCATGCTTGCGTCTGCACTCCCACAAGAACATTCTCCCCCAAGGAGACCTTTTTTTTTTTTTTAACAAGGGAAAATAAAATAAAGTTAGTTATGCTTACCATTTTATAACCATTCGTAAAATGGTTGCAATGCTATAATTCATTAATAAATCACCAGTATGACCAGGCAACTGTCCCTGGCCTATTTAAAAATGAAATATATCCTTCTATTATATGGCTTAAAGATAGGCATTTACACAGGTTCGCAACCCTTTCTTCTGAACTAGGACCAGATGCGTGCATACAGAGTACATTACGTGGTACCTCCAGGGCAATGAGTCAGATAAAGACAGACTATACATAACCTCATCATAGGTCAGGCTAGGTATTGTGGTCAGATACCTCAGGATAAGTCAGGATTGTGAATTGTGTTGAAGGCATTGTGGACCTTATGTTAAAGGCACTGTGTTAAGGCCCTGGCTTTTATCTCTAACCCGTCTGTTTTATTACTTCAGCTACAATACCTGAATTTCAAATTCTTGCATACATACCATTCAGAACCAACATTCTTTTTTTTTTTTTTAAGATTTTATTTATTTATTTGACAGACAGAGATCACAAGCAGGCAGAGAAGCAGGCAGAGAGAGAGGAGGAAGCAGGCTCCCCGCTGAGCAGAGAGCCCGATGCGGGGCTGGATCCCAGGACCCTGGGATCATGACCTGAGCCGAAGGCAGAGGCTTTAACCCACTGAGCCACCCAGGCGCCCCCAGAACCAACATTCTTAATATCCTCTTTCAACCAATACTTAATGAAACCCCCATTACATATTAGAAGTTATTCTAAGTAGCGGGTGGCCAGCAGTAGACAAAAACAAAGTCTCCACCTTCAAGGAGCTGAAAATTCATCAATGAGCTATAGGTGATTAAAGAATTCAGTTTGAGGGACATCTGGGTGGCTCAGTTGGTTAAGCATCTGCCTTCGGCCCAGGTCAGGATTTCAGGGTCCTGGGATGGAGCTCTGCCATCACCTTCCTGCTCAGCAGGGAGTCCGCTTCTCCCTCTCCTTCTGCCTCCCATCGGCCTCCCCACTGCTCATACTCTTTCTCTCAAATAAGTAAATAAAATCTTAAAAAAAATATTCAGTTTGATTCCTAAAGTCAAGGGTTCTGAAAGGGGCCAGAGACCATATCTATGTCACATCTATTTATGTTTTGTGATATTGATGTCAAATATAAGAAGTTCCTAACCAGGCTTGCTGTATGGTCCTTTTATGGTACACTTTTAGCAAATATTTGGAATATATAGCACATTTTTAGTCATACTCCTGTTCCTCTTTCTAAAACTGCTTACTTGTGCCTTAACTTTTTTGTCAATTTATAGCTATTATTTTTCAGATTTGGTTGTTTTTAGTGATCCTCTTATTGTTGTCTTATGTCATTTCTTTATGCTCTTCGCCTTACTATTCCCTCTAAAATCCTTATCGTTGCCTTATCTGCATTTAATTTTAGCTTCCTCATCAATATTTCTTAGTTGGATTCATTTTCCATGTTTTTTGTTTTTACATAAAGGCATTTAAGGCTATCAGTTGATTTTTGAGAACTGTCCTATCAGCCCCTCACAAATTTTGCCACTGACAAATTTTATTGTAGCTTAGTTCTAAAAATTATTTATTTTTTTATTAACATATAATGTATTATTAGCCCCAGGGGTACAGGTCTGTGAATCGTCAGGCTTACACACTTCACAGCACTCACCATAGCATATACCTTCCCCAATGTCCATAATCCAACCACCCTCTCCCTAGTTCTAAAAATTTTTATATCTCCACTACAACTTTCTAATCACAAGTTGTTTATTAATACATTTTGAAAGTTCCTAGCAAATGTACTATTTTCAGAGAAAGTGATTTATGATATTCCTTAAAATTTGATCAGACTTTTGCAAATTTGCATAAGGTCAATTTTTTAAATATATATTACATATACTTGAAAAATGTATACCATCATATATAGGAGCTGAGATCTATCAGATTTACTGCATCAAGACTATCCAGTATAGTAGCCTCAGACGAGTAGCCCAACTGAGCACTTGAAATGTGACTAGTGATGTACTTTAAGTTGAAATACAAGCTAGATTCTTTCCTTGGGGGAAAAAAAAAAAAGAGTCTAAAATGTCTCGTGAATCCTATTTATGTTGAAGGAGCATTCTGGACTGGGTTAAGTAAAATACATTAAAAGTTTCCCTGTTTCTGTATTTTTTACTGTAGCTACTACAAAATTTTAACTTACATACAGGGCTGACACTGTATTTCTATTTAACAGACTGTTCTGTACTTGTTGTCTGAGCCAAGTTTCTGCTCTAAGTAGATTAAAATCCTTCCACTGCGGTTTTAGGGTTCTACATTTTTGCTCCTAATTCTGTTTTTGGTTTGTATATTCCGAAGTTATTACATATTAAATGATTTTCCACTTACTATTACTTAGGCTCCTACTTTATTCCTATTAATGCTTTTGCTTTAAATTCTACTTTGGTATATTAATTATATTAATCAATTACCTGTATCAGGGTTCCACCTTTTTGTTATGTTTTGGTAATATCCCTTAATGAAAGTAATAGTTGGGTTTCCCCCTAAGTTAATGTCCTTTAATAATAAGTTTAATTTATATTTACAGTTACTGCTGATATATTTAGATATAATCTTACCACATTCTTTTGTGAGTTTCTGGCCACATTTTCTCTTTTTATTCCTTTATTCCTTCCCGACAATGGATTAGTACATTTTCTCTCTTTCTCCTCCTCCTGCTTTTTCTCCCTCTTTTCTAGCTCCTAAATTTCTGAATTGCATTTTCTCTTTAAAATGATGATGCTTACATTTTTATACTAATACTCTTAATATTACTCTTATAATTTTACCTGAAATTTTCCAACAAATCCTAAAGTTTTTCAGTCTATTATTCTCCAGAACATGAAAGACCCTTGAAAGGCTTTATCTATTCATTCATCATCTTTATCTTGTATCTTGCTATTGTATTAGCTATCTATTATTACAATGCTGCCTAACAAAGAGGCACACACACACACACAAAATCAGTCACACACTATAGACATTTACTTAGCTTCAGAGCCTGCAGAGTCCAGCTGATCTGGGCTACATCTGTGTATGCACCTGTGGTCAGCTGGCTGGTTGGCTGGGTGGCTCTGCTGATCTTGGTTGGGGGTTGGCTAGTGTTGGCTGTGTTGACTTGGTTTTGTCTCATCTGTCTCTCACATTTCTTAGCGGGTTAGCCTGGGCAGATTTCCATGGCAAAGGCAGATACAGAGTGGAAGCAGAACTGTACCAGTGCTTTTACAAGACTCTTTGAGCCATATCAACTAATATCCCACTGGCCAAATCAAGTCACACAGCCAAACTCAGAATCAGGGGGCAAGAAGTTTAACTCTGCCTCTTCAATGAGAGGAACTGCAAAATCGCATGGCAAAGGGGCATGAATTCAGAGGGGGGTAAAGAATTGAGGTCACAAATGCAATCAACATAGCACATTTAACTTTACCTTTTCTTTGCACCCAAAAGAGAAGTGATCTGTTTCCCATAAATAACTATATTTGACAAATTTTATGTAATCTCCATTCTTTTTTGCATCCTATACCTTCTTCTAGGTTTTCTTTTTTGCTCAAGTACAACTTGGATGATGAACTCCTTCAGTCTTTGCAAGTCTAATAATTTATTTTGCCATCATTACAGAATTATAGTTTAGCTGGGTGTAACATTTTAGGCGGACTTTTTCCCTCAGTACTTGACTCCTGTATCTTTTTATTGCAGGGAGTTCTAAACTGTGCGTTTTCTCTCTCCTAAGAGATTGTTTTCTTTCTTTCTGAATACTGTCCATGATGTATCTGGATGTAGACTCATTTTTCTTTGTCCTGATTGAACTTAGGGTGGATTTACAATCTGAGTATTTATAGATTCAATTGTGGAAAACAATCAGCTTTTTTTTCTATGTATTGCTTTTGTACCAACCCTTCCATTTCCTTCTTCTGAAGCTACCTTATTGAAATTGCAATCCCTTCCCTATCTCTTCAATATGGAACAATTTCTTACACTATCATCTAATTCACAAATTTCAACTGTGTCCAGCCTACAGTTTATGCCAATTCAGCTTATTCCAATGACTGTATTTTTTGCTTAGATTTCTCAGTAGTTTTTAAACATATCTGCTTAATTTTGTCCAAGTTTTTATAATTTCATATCTGTTTGAGGATCTAGTGTGAATGGATTTATATCCTCAAGCATCTTCAACATTTATATTTTAAAATGTCAGACTCTCCTAATAAAATTAACTTCATATGGTGGGAATACGTGTTCTGCCAAGAGGTTTGTTGACAAATTTTGGGATTTTAGTTTCATGGGCTTGTTTAAAGTAAGAGGTTTTACTCATCTTTTAATTTCTTCCTGTCTGCCCCACCGTTCCTCCATCCTTCTGTACTTGTACTTGTACTCCTAGGTCCCTCCTTTAAGTCCAGAATCAAACCTTTGAGAAATTTTTCCCTACAAAGATTATTTTAGGAATATTTCAGCATTACCAAACCAGAATATCTTAGTTCAGCTCCAGATCAAGAAACTAAGTATGTATTTTTCAGCATCATTATGCTCTGCTTCCTCAAAACAAGGCCCTACGTGGTGGTCAGCAGCAGCAAGCTTTTTTTAAACCTCCTTTTAGAAGCCAGAGCAACGGGGGAAGTCACATTCTAGCCTCTGAGGCGAAGCAGTAAATCTTGCTCCAGAATCTGATCTTACAATACTTTTTATCTCTCTTTCTTCATAGGAGCCAACTTCTCAAAAATAACACTATCAGCTTCTAGACTCAGAATCCAGAAAGCCCATGGCTTTAGTCTTAGCAATTTACATTTCTGTTTCAATTTGTCCCACATTAAATCTTAGCTTGTTTAAGGCCTGGCCATCTCTGGTTTGGTTCACTTATTTTACCTAGTAGTAACAGTAATAGTAGTAGGAATACTAGTAGTAGTATGTTTGGAGAGGGTATGTCAAAGCATGACATAATGTCTACTTGAATATAAATTTACACTGAATGTTTAAATTGACATACACACACACTTGCGTCAAAACAAATAAACCAAAAAACCCCCAAATGTACTATTTTCTGGCCTTAAGTGACTGAAATTTCCAAAGAAATTTTTTAGGTCAAAAAATGCATTTTTAGTGATACTAACCAATAAACAATAAACAAAATTATCTCCCAAAAGACTACTGCAAATTAGGGTTCAATGCCATTTAATCATTGGAACATTTAGGTAGGTTTTATTTCAAAGAACCAAAGAGTTTAAGTGCCACAGATTTGGAGCTTGGAATTCAATTCCTTCTTACAAAAATCCAGTTATAACTTATTAGAACTCAAAATGCTTTTGGGGGGGTATGGAGAATGAATGACTTTCAGAATTGCCTGAGAGTCGTGAATAAAGAAAAACATTGCTGTGTTTATTTAGAGAGTATTACCCCTTGGAGCCAGCGTTTGCACTAATGCATTTTACATTAGCGTGCCGCATCAGGAAATCCTGACTTTTTGGTGCCAAGGGGGTAATTAATATCAGTTCACGTTTTCAAAATGGTTGTGTTTATGTGGGAATGAGGACTGAGCACTAACATGTTGAGCTTGAAGTATGAAAGCTTGCTGTGAAGTGAGATCTTGGGAAAGAATGGAATACTGAAATTAATGAACAGAAAATAGGATTTATATGGATAGAAAAATATTAGTACTGAAAAGAAAGCCACAGCTACACTTCCTTGCTCTTAATTTACTAAGCATTAACAGAAATAATTTCCTGGTAGAGTCATATTGGTAGAAGATAAAATCCTTGGAAGCTATAAACAGTATTTTGATCTACTAATATCAGGAGTCCTCAAAGTTAAGAAATTTGATGATCTGGAGGAAATAGTTTATGAAATCAATAATTATTCCAAAATATCCAGAGCTGATACAGTTACACCTCCTATAGATAAAAAATTTCTTCATATTTGATCTAAGTTGAATGAGAGCCACAGTAGGTATAAAAACCAAATGCTTTTAGTACATCATTTTTCTCCCAAAAGCAAAGTTGGCAGGGAAACTAGAATCAAAGTACACACTTCATATAGCCAAAGTCAGAAGAATGAGGAAACCGTAAAACAAAGGATTAGATAAAAAGTGCAAAGACCAAATTAAAGTAGAAGCCAAAATAAAAGTTGAAAACTGAAGAGATTTTATTAGGTCCTACCTGACACAATTCTCAAAATGAGGACTTAGAAAACATGCTATTTATAAAAGTCTACTAGATACATGCCAAAATGATAAATATGAAGTATATTTTTACCAATACTATAAAATTAAATCTATTGTTACTAAATACAGCATTAAGTTCATTCAAGCGATGGAAAGCAAAGGATGATCTTAAATGAAATAAATAAATGAAAGAGTTTGTCTTACTTCATGAGTCAAGAACGACTAGTCACTGAACAATTATGAAGTACACTACACACAAAACATTAGTTTGTCATTCCTAAAAACTGTGACTCCAAACAGAACATGGTATAGAGTAATGTGAACTGGTCTTCTACTACAGGATCCTACATTAGGGTATAGGCTTTACTGCCAAAACAAAGAGCTTAATAAGCCAGGATTTTCTCATGTCGGAGTCCACACCAATAGGCAATAGAATGGGCTTCATGAGGACATTCAGGGGATTTTTTATTCTATTTAGTTGCACTGCCATTCTCTAGAATATTTTTCTAATCCAGAAGGTCAAAGCTCCCCACTAATATATCATGTTCCAGCCCTTGGGAAATGGAAAAGAGAAAACGGAGCACATTTTTAAGGATGTGATGGTCTAGAAGCCACACACGTCATTCCAACTCACATCCCACTGCTCGAACTTAGTCATTGACCATACTTAATTGCAAAGGACACTATTAAATGTAGTCACTAGGTAGGCTGTTATGTGTCCACCCAAAACTTGGGGAGTTGCTTTTTTAAAGGGACAAAGAATATTAGGAAATAATATTAGTATTTCTTAACACAGACCAAAAATGATGGAAGCCTCTCAGAATATTCAGGATTTTTATTCACCTGTTTTAACATTAAATAACTATTTTTAATGCACTGTTCCATAAAAAAAATTCTCTCAATATGTTACAACAGTTAAATATTATAGCCTAAACAAATGCATCACTTCCATACCTAAGTTTTTAAACTACGGATCTCCATCAGGAAAAAGATAAAATTTTTATATATATATCTCCACGTATGTACAAGTATATAAACCACATACACATACATATTTATGTCTATGTAATGTAAATACATATATGTGTGTATATAATATCCTATTTTCATTATCAAAAGTTTCTCAGATTAAGCAATAAATTATATGATCACCTTATGTGTAGTCTTTATTGAATTAATGAAAATTATATTGCATTGTCTATTTCTGAGACTTAGAGTTTTAAATAAAAAAAATTATCTTGATTTCTTACTTTTTTTCAGTAACCAAACTGAAATACTTTGGGACATCTATAGAGGTAGTTAATTAGTAAGATACAAAAAAATTAAACAACTTGAAAACTTCAAACAAGCAAAAACTCCAAGAGGTTCTGGTCATTCTACACAAAATCCAATCACATTTCAGTAATTCTCTTACTGTTATGAAGCCAGTCACTGTTTATACCCTTGTGGCTAATTCTTATCCCATAAAAAAAACACCTGATCTAAAATAAAACAAACAAAAATTTTTAAAAAACCCACCCAAAAATAAAAGAGAGGACCCACAACTGTTTATACCCTTGTGGCTAATTCTTATCCCATAAAAAAACACCTGATCTAAAATAAAACAAACAAAAATTTTTTAAAAACCCACCCAAAAATAAAAGAGAGGACCCACAACTTTATGCCAACAAAACTGCACTTAGGTGAGTCTAACTAGTCTTTGAAATGCCATTAAATCAAATTAGTGTTTTAAATAAACAGAATATGGTGACATCTCAAATAGTTGGTTTATTCAATAAGTAATATTGAAACAACCAGTTATCCACATAGGAAAAAAGTTAGTGCTCTAAACCTTACCAGGTACAATCAATTTTAGAAAAATGGAAGCAGGGGCACCTGGGTGGCTCAGTGGGTTAAGCCACTGCCTTCGGCTTGGGTCGTGATCTCAGGGTCCTGGGATCGAGCCCCACATTGGGTTCTCCGCTCAGCGGGGAGTCTGCTTCCCCCTCTCTCTCTGCCTGCCTCTCTGTCTACTTGTGATCTCTCTCTCTCTCTCTGTGTCAAATAAATAAATAAAATCTTAAAAAAAAAAAAAGAAAAAAGAAAAATGGAAGCAAAAAAGAATTTTTTTTTAATAAATTCCCAAGTCAGGGAGGTTGCAAGAAGCTATGAAATTGAATATGTGAAATCTTAAAACTTTAATACAGTAAAAGACATCATAACCTAAGTTAAAAAATAATGAACAGACTGAAGAGATGTGCAACATATAGAAGACACAAGATTAGTATTTGCATAGAGAGAACTATATATAATTATATATATTAGTGCATATGTATTTATATTATTTCCTCTCTCTTACACAGTAAACATCCCAACAGAAAAATGAACAAAGGACATTAAGAGGCATTTTGCATCTAAAAATAGTGAAATGCCGTTAAGCATTTGAAAAGATGTTCAAAATCACAAATAAATCAAATGCAACTCAAACTTAATCCTAAGATAGCACTTTTTAAAGCCTACTACAACTGTAAAAATTAACAAGGCTAATATTCTGGTGCTGGCCAGGATTTATTTTCTTAGGAGGATACTTTTTAAAATGTACATAGCCTGATTATGCCAAAATTTATATAGAAGTATCTCAACAAGCATACCAAAAACAAAAACAAAAATTAAAAAAAAAAACACAAAAACAAACCCTTGCCAGATCACTTATGAAAGCTTTGTTTTCCCAATATAAAAAATTAAGAACAACACAGAATAGGACGCATTCATGATATTTCTAACATTTAAAAAAAAAAGGAAGTTACAAAATAGTATGGCTAGTATATAATTCCATTTTTGTTGAAATGGCTTATATGTGTAAAATCAAGTTGGAAGGAATATTTCAAATCCTTTATCAACCGTTAACTTTAAGAGATGAAATAATGGAGCATGTTCACTTTTCGTGTAATCTATTTTTGCTACTATCTTAATTATTTAACACGAATTACTGTTTTAAGTAAAAGAAAAAGCAGTGGTTTATTCATACAAATTTTGAGATGATTTCTAATCAGGAATACTGAAATTACAAAATTTCAAGAGCAGGAAGAGTCCTGGTACCAAAGTGTTTTTAAAAGAGTACAGTTAACTCCCTTGAACAACAAAGGAGTTAGGGGCACCAACCGGCTACCACAGTTGAAAATCCACATATAACTTTTTATTCACCAAAAACATAACTACTAATAGCCTCCTGCTGACCAGAAGCCTTACCAATAACATAAACAGTTGATCGTATTTTGTATATGTATTATATACTGTAGTTTTCAATAAAGTAAGCTAGAGAAAAAACTGTTCTTTTTGATTAAGAAAATCATAAAGAAGAAACACAATACTGCATTTATCAAAAAAACATCCACATGTAAAGTGACCCATGCAGTTCAAACCCGTATTGTTCAAGGGTCAAATGTCCTTAGAGGTACTTAGTGAAATAATTCAAGGATGTAGTGTTTGCTTCCATTTGTTGGTTGGTGTATAGACAACACAAGATTAGCCATGGCTTCATAAGTGAACCAGTTACCTAAGTTAGGTTAATTGTCCATGGGGTCCATTGTAATATCCTCGCTACTTTGACTTCTGTTAGAATATTCCACTAAATTAAAAACAAAAACATGTGCCAAAAACAATGTGCCGCCACAATTCTACAGAATAATGCTAATATATTCCCAAACAACTAAACTAGTACAGTTAAGTATTTTGAAATGTTGATCAATAATTACCAGACTCTTTTTTTAGTAACCTTTGTTTCCAGAATTTTATAGGATGGCATGGTTTTTCTTCATTATAATACATTTTGATAAAATAATAACTTCAGCTTTGGGGAATACAGTCTATACAGGGATGTCAAATTTGGTAGAAAGCTCCCGGTATAGTTAGTCTTCTTACAAGGTATCAAAGGAGTAAGGTAATTTTTGTCACCACCAATTAAAACTTTTACGAAATAGGACTGTTATAAAACAATTAAACCTTGCAAATGCACTAGTCTCCAGGAAGAAAGTCCTGGAGGAAATTCTGCTTATTAAAATTGCAATTTTAGTTTCCATTAAAAGGAGAATAAGACAACAGAAGATGGGATGGCAAGACAAATTATTTCTTAATGTCAGTTGAGCTTATTTCAAATGAGATAACATATCTACACCAGGTTGGGTTCAGTACAATTTTGTCTCCTCAACTCATTTATCTAATTCAGTCATCTTGATTATAGCCTCATGGACTTCATTTTCAGAGAAAGAATTCTATAACAAACAGCCCACACAACATGCTGATTACTGAACAGTTAATTCTAATTAACTTGGGCATGGCAAGAGAATTTTGATAAAGTCCTAGAATACAAATATAGTCTGCTTATACCAGACTAACTTATATAAAAAACCCACAGCTAAGTCTCCAGACAAAACAAGAGAGTCAAAGAGATCTAATTTAAAGAAACAAATGAGAAAATTAAAATCACAAATAATTTATTCTTCCGTTAGAGTTGATACAGTTTTAAATAGCAACAAAGTACACAGTGGTGGAAAATTGGCACAGAACCTATAAGCATTTTCAATCACAATAAGGCTGTCCATGCTTTATCTGTTCAAACTTGATGTCCATTTTCTACTGACCAAGTTCAAAAAAACTCTATTCAGACCTTAAAACACACACACACTCTCTCATACACACAGAAAAACACATTAAAAATCCTCCTTTTGATTACAGTATGTTGAGAACAGTACATTTTGCGTATTCAAATTTATGGCACCCCTTCTGTTTTGTTTCCAGTTAGAAGTGGGAAAAACCAATTCAATTATAAAGAATACATCTTATTCCCTGGGCATAGGCAACTGTGATGAAAATAGCAACTTACCTTTGGGCTAGATGTTTTCAGATTATGCTTAAATAATTGTGGTTATAAACTTTTCAATGCATGACTTCCTGCCCAATGCAATATTCCTGAATTTAGCTAAAATAATCAGGCATAGGGCAGTCTCAAATATGATTAAATATGCCACACTAGTAAACAAAGTGATCCAGAATGCAACCTCTTTGCTTTTAATATAGCCCAGAATAAACCTCATCAATAAGCATTTTCCTAAACATCTCTTTGTGTTACATTAACCAAAATAAAAAGGGAAAAACTTAAAGAGTGTCCTTTTATAAATGGCATTATTTCCAGGGAAGGAAGTTGAAATAAAGGTTTGTAAAGTCTCCTGAACTATTCTATTATATAAACCAATTGTCCTTCTAATGTTAAAAAATAAAATTACTAGATCAATGTTGACTCCTCTCTGATATTATTTTTAAAATGCTTTGATATTACTTACTAAGTTCCCTGATTACTCAAAGTAAAATTAACACTTCCATTTTCAGTTATTGCTATTTTAGGGGAGAATTACCACTTCATTTACATGAAACTGCTACCAAGATTCTTCAGATCCCACATGAAATAATTCTTATTGCCTCACACTTTAAAACTGTATTATAAATGATCTTTATAAAAAGGTTTTAATCCACAAAACTGGAAAGCTTTTAAAAAAATGTCTTTTTACTCAAAACTATCACAGTGCCCTTGATTATCTAACAGATAAAAGGGATCTGAATTTCCTCTAAAGAACATAATAGTGGACATATGGTGTGCTTTGTCTTCTCCCTCACCTTTATCTTTTACAGTACACCATTTTGAGACCAACACAATCAAGCATCCACCATGCTCCAATCCACATTTTAACAGAGGATTTCGGATTCTGTCCAATGCGTAGTGTACCGCCTTGCATATTCACCGCATGAAATAAACATAATATACAAAATATTGCTGCTGTAAAAAGTGTACATTTCCCTCTTCCCCTTACAAAAGAATCTGTGGAAAAGTATTAAATTCCCTTAACCTTCATAAACATACAAAGCTGTTCACACCTTTCAGTCTGTAACAGTCCATTTGAAACACAGTTCCCAAATCATTGCAAATTGGTTATGTCATTGTATTTTCTGTCCAATGTTGCCATCTAGAGTAGAAATGTGAAATCAAGAATATTTTTTAGCTACTAAAGCCTTTACAACTAAGCCACAAAGGCTGCTTACTGAGGAAACAGCCACTTATCCACAAGGTTTTTCCAAAAATTAGATGGAATGGAAGGATCTCTTCACACAGAGGTGTCCACAGTGCTGAGGTGACAATATGGCTGCTAATAGATACTGGCTATTGGAATGTAAGTACTTTTTCACTGCTGGTAATTTCCATACTGTCCCTAAAAGATAAATTTAAAAATATAATTAGATAATGATTTGAGCACAGTTTGACCATAATAGCTAGGCACAAAAAATTATCTTAAATCTTAACACTATCATACCACAAAAGTGACTTCACTGACAACAAACAAAACTGTTATATATTTAGGTACATAGCAACTCTGTAATTGCTTCTGATATTACATTCAATTGCAAATAGATTTCAGAATCTTTGAAACTAGAATAGTACCTTTCACAAAGTAGGAATTTAAGTGTTTGGTAAAGAATGAGTGAGTTCTGGTTCTAAATCCTGCTGTAGTATGTACTGTGTATTAATTAAGAGCTAGTATAACAACTTTGTGACTGTTTAGCTTATTATAATTGCTATTACAAATTAACATCAATAGTATTTGAAATCAGTAGCAAGGATGGAAAGATGCCTAGAAGATAAAGGGAAAAGAACCTTCCATCCATACTAAAGGAGGTGGGCTTTTCCCTGAGGCCAACAAAGAGTCAGCAAAGGCATTCAGACAGGCAGCTGGTACATAAAATCAAGAGAAGTTTGTTTTGTTTTTGTTGCTTTTAATAAGATAGACTTGAAGGCCTGTAGGCCGGCAGGATGGAAAAGACAAAGAGAGTACAGATAAAAAGAGGTAATAAATGAAGTAGCAGAATTCTACAAGGGAGGTAAATAATGTCCAGTATACAGCTGTTAGGGTTAGATTTTGGAGAAGAGAAGAAACAGCTTTTCCTCTGAAAAAGAAAAAGAATGGCAGAAGAGAAGCCTACTAGAAAATACATATTTAAGAAAGATTTCTTAAATGTGTTTTAAAAAGATGTTCCTAAAAGCACCTATTTTCCAAAAACAGTACTCACAGGAAGCACATAATCAGCTCTTTCTTTTGACTAAAATTTCCCCCTCCGAGTCACATTAATCATTTTGTATCAAGAAAGTATTCTAGAATTGAACTACTTTGAAACCTTAAGTAGCACCCTAAAACTTTAAATTTCCATCCAAATAAATATATATTTTTGAAAATCTATTAAACACCACTATATATCTAATGGAATAATACATTATAAAGAGAATTAAGGCATTTAAAAATATTAATGTTTTCCATAGGTATATTCAACAAAATTTAAAATCAGTGCTCATCTTGAAATATTTATGGGTAGAGTATCAAATCTAGAATTTGCTTTAAAATACTCTTAAAAGAAAAAAAGTAGCTTGGGGATATATAAAACAGCATTAGCAAACTGTTGATAATTGTTAAAGTTGGTTGATAGCTACACAAGGATCCATGACACTCCTCTTTTTTGTATTTGTGTACAGACTGCTATAAAACAAAGTTTAAAATAAGAAATGTAAGTCAATGCTTAGCATCAGGAACTTCTTTCTCAACTGCTAAACTCAGCTTCAGTATTTAGGTAATCTAAATCCCAACTCAACTATTATCTTTCCATCTGAGTCTAAAAAAGATCCTTGAGACTCATTTTTTTCACACTTAAAAGGTAGGACTCTGATGTCTCCATCTCTAGATCTCAATTTTCTTTCCATTCACGGCTACATTAATTCCTACCTCATCTGTTTGTTAGGACACTTAAATAAGAGAGGACATGAGGAAGGGCTTTTAAAATTTTTTAAATATTATAAGATTTTTTATTTATTTATTTGACAGAGAGAGATCACAAGTAGATAGAGAGGCAGGCTGAAAGAGAGAGAGAGGGAAGCAGGCTCCCTGCTGAGCAGAGAGCCCGATGCGGGACTCGATACCAGGACCCCGAGATCA